>NC_135819.1:69269518-69597218 GCF_964213995.1 Mustelus asterias
TTTTTTATGTTAAAAATTCATCAGTCAACTCCTGTGAATTTAAGTAGCTTTCTTCCACGGTTTTTAAACAAAAACAAAGTTCGGATCTACCAACGTTAACATTTCAAGTCTGTAAGATTCTTCTTCAGAGTCTTATGGACAGATGCTGCTAAATCTGCTGAGTTTTTCCAGCATTTTCAGTTTGTATTTCAGATTTCCAGCATCAATGATACTTGGCTTTTATTTTAGAATACATCAAGCCATGTTTCACTTTGGGATCTGACGTGTCCAGTACTATCAGTTGGGATGGTAACAGTGGAAGCAAAGGTCTCCTGGGAACATCTGAATCAATAAGTCACTCCACCTAGCAATTAATCAATGCAGCAAAGGCACTGTTTCAGTTTATAACCAATCCTTGAAATCCAGGTCACTCGGAAATCTGTGATAGTTTGTCTGATTTCTTAGTGGGGAAATTAACAGTTTTGTGCAAGCTGAATATTGATTTTTTCTTCTTCAAATTGATGAATTTTTATTTTAAACACTACTCCAAATTAAGAAGGGTCACAGACACCCATCACAAATGTAGTTTTGGGGCACGCAAGGGAACTTCTGAAGCAACCTTTTCATTGTGCAGTACGCATGAAGGAGTTGAGCTTCTACTTCTACTTACTGCATTAAAGCCATGCCAGTGAATCATTGAATCCCTACAGTACAGGAGACGGCCATTGAGCCCATCAAGTCTGTACCAACCACAATCCTACCCAAGCCCTATTGCCGCAACCCTCATTTACTCTGTTAATCCCGGTGACGTGGAGATGCCAGCGTTGGACTGGGGTAAACACAGTAAGAAGTTTAACAACACCAGGTTGAAGTCCAACAGGGGATGGCATTTGCTACCAAATAAACCTGCTGGACTTGAACCTGGTGTTGTTAATCCCGTTGACACCAGGGTCAATTTATCATGGCCAATCAACCTAACCAGCACATCTTTGGGCTGTGGGAGGAAACCGGATCACCCAGGGGAAACCCATGGAGACATGGGGAGAACATGCAGACTCCACGCAGATAGTGACCCGAAGCTGGAATTGAGCCTGGGTCCCTGGTGCTGTGAGGCAGCAGCGCTAACCACTGCGCCAGCGTGCCGCCCAAATGTTGAGGCATTTCAAAGTTACAAATATATTGAAGGGAGCCTTTGTCTTTTAAGTAAATGGCTGAATATTAACATTAAAATAACTTGCAAATGTTTGAACTCTTGGCTCTCAGCTCAAAGATAACTTATGTAATATATTTATGTATGGAGTTGCCCGAGTAGGGAAATGCACAGGAAAATTAAAAACACCCAATTTTGTGTGAAAACCTTCTTTCACAGCACTTTTCTCAGCTTCCATCCTCTCCCACATTGCACTGGGTGGTCAATGGTTTTATATTATTTTCTTTATTCTTTCACGGGATGTGGGCATGGCATTTGTTGCCCTTGCAGTTAACAGTCAACAGAAGTCACATGAAGGTCAGACTGGGCAAGGATCCTGAATGGACATTAATGAACCACCTAGGTTTTTACAACAATCAATAATCATTTTATGGTCATCATTAGATTTTCAATTCCAGCTTTTTTTCTTGAATGCAATGGTGGGATTCGAAGCTGGGTTTCCCTGGTCTCTGGATTACTGATCCATTACACCACAACATCCATTATTTAATCAACAAACACATTATTCAATAGACAACAGTAAAAACATGAGGTGTTTGATTATTAAGCTATGTGAATATTTAACTGAAGGTCCTGGAGTAGGACAGGAGAGGCAGTGGCAGTAGTATTGGACTGGTAATCCAGAGACCCGAGGAAGAGATCTGGAGACCTGGGTTCAAATCCCACCATGGCAGATGGAGAAGTTTGAATGCAGTAAAAATCTGGAATTAAAAGTCTAATGACGACCATGAAGCCATTGTCGATTGTCGTACAAACCAATCTGGTCCTTTCAGGAAGGAAATCTGCTGTCCTTACTTGGTCTGACCTACATGTGCCAGATCATCAGCAATGTGGTTGAGTCTGAACTGTTCAATTCCCGGAAAATGAAATTTAATAAAAATGTAGTGATTCCAAAAAAGAGATTAGAAGAATGAGGGGGAAAAAAATGTTTCTTACAATTTGCAACGTAAGTTCCCAGAATATGCTTTGAAACTTACCGTTAATTCCACATATTGTCCCTTTCCAATAGTCAGGGAAGGTGAAAGAGACCAGCAAATTAAAGCGCAAAGCAACACTGGAATTACAACAAACTGAATGAAGTAGCCATCATTCTACTGGAATGCAGCAGTTTAATTAGGAGAAGTACAATGTGTTTAATTTACCTGAAGCACACTCTGGATCCTAGCCCACACTTCTGCCATGTCGTACAGTTTGATTTCGCTCACATTCAAACCAGAAGGCGACAAAACAATTTGGTGAAGATAGCCAAGAACAATTTTATGGGCAGCAGCGACAGCGTAGAATTTTTCAAACAGCAACTCCAGAAGTTCCAGTAATAACCTAGAAACAAAATCAAAACAATTCAGACTGCCAAACATTAAGATAACTGTTAACCAAACGTACGATTGGTTCATTTCCTTTTCTATGCTTCTCAACTGTACTAATGCTACTATGAGGATCACTAATATTGTTTTAAAATCTGGACAATACAGAATTCCGTTCATTTTGAAAATTGCAAGAGAATTTTTTTCTAATGGTTATGAGAAAGCAAAAGATAACTTCTGCCAAACTTTCATCTTCAATTTCAATAAATGGGTTAAAACTGACTGTTCAAATTCCATGCTCAGTAGCATTTTAAAAAGTTCATTCCTTCATGAGATTTCAATGTTACTGGCTAGATTAGCATTATTGGCCATCTCTAATCGCACTTGAGAAGGTGGGTGAGAGCCACCGCAGTCCATATTTTATTTATTAGTGTCACAAGTAGACTTACATTAACACTGCAATGAAATTACTGTGAAAATCCCCTTGTTGCCACACTCCGGCATCTGTTTGGGTACACGGAGGGAGAATTTAGCATGGCCAATGCACCTAACCAGCACGTCTTTCAGACTGTGGGAGGAAACTGGAACACCCGGAGGAAACCCACGCAGATACAGGGAGAACGTGTAGAATCTGCACAATGACCCAAGATGGGAATTGAACCCGGGTCCCTGCCGCTGTGAGGCAGCAATGCTAACCACTGTGCTACCTACTGTGTAGGTGCATCCACTGTGCTGTTAGGGAGTTCCAGGATTTTTATCCAGCAACAGCAAAGAATATCCATTACCACCACTGTGCTTCAATGACGGAGGGAGTGTATGTTAATGGTGGTTGGGATGTCAGTCAAGCAGGTTGCTTTGTTTTGGATGATGACAAGCTTCTTGAATGTTGTTGGAGCTGCACTCATCCAGGCAAGTGGAGAATGTTCCATCACACTCCTAACCTATGCCTGGTAGATAATGGACAAGCTTTGCGGAGTCAGGAATTGACTTACTCGCTGCAGAATTCCTAGCCTTTGACCTGCTCTTGTATCAACAGTATTTCTAAGACTAGTCCAGTTCAGAAATTCCAGTTCAGTTTAAACCTCCTTCTACTGCTACATGTGAATCAGCCCAACTGTGTTAATGGGGTAAAATTATTACCTTGCATGAGCATACAAGTCACAATTGCAAGTAAAAGTTAGATTAATTATGTTTTCTGCTCCAGTGAGTAATGCAGCCTTCACAAAAGCACGGTAGCACAGTGGTTAGCACTGCTGCTTCACAGCTCCAGGGTCCCGGGTTCGATTCCCGGCTCGGGTCACTGTCTGTGTGGAGTTTGCACATTCTCCTCGTGTTTGCGTGGGTTTCCTCCGGGTGCTCCGGTTTCCTCCCACAGTCCAAAGATGTGCGGGTTAGGTTGATTGGCCAGGTTAAAATTGCCCCTGAGATGCATAAATTAGAGGGATTAGCGGGTAAATATGTGGGGGGTAGGGCCTGGGTGGGATTGTGGTCGGTGCAGACTCGATGGGCCGAATGGCCTCCTTCTGCACTGTAGGGTTTCTATGATTTCTATGAAACATTTGCCAACCATAATGCAGCACACTAATGACAACTGAAGTTACCACAGAAACAAGTAGCTTAAACCAGCTTCGAGTGCTGGTACTTAAAACAAGCTCCACTCTTCACATTGCAAACTTTCTAACAAATATTTTATCATTTGCTGTGATAATCTTCACACCAGTGACTGTAAATTCCTCATCGCATTATTAGTATAAATGCCATGACATCAAAAGAGCAATGGAAGTGCTGTTCTCACAAAGGGCTATTGAATCTGAGGAAGTATAGGACTGGTACTAAAGTGGTCCTTTTGAAAAAAAGAGGGAGTTTCAGTTTATACATTAGAATCCATTTCCTTGTTCAAGCTATAATATTCTGGAGTGGTGCGGTGGCACAGTGGTTAGTGCTGCTGCCTCACAGCACCAGGGTCCTGGCTTGGGGCGCTGTCTGTGCCCTCCGGGTGCTCCAGTTTCCTCCCACAGTCCGATAGATGTGCTGGTTAGATGCGTTGGCCATGCTAAATTCTCCCTCAGTGCACCCAAACAGGCAGCAGCGTATGGTGACTAGGGGATTTTCACAGTAACTTCATTGCGATGTTAATGTAAGCCTGCTTGTGGCACTAATAAATAAACTTTAAACTTTAATATTCTTTCCCAGCAATTACATTACATTGTCACATTACACAGTTTTACCATTTTGTGCTGCAGAATGCTTGCTTCCAATCACCTATAGATGTTGTTTTATGATGCATATACACAACATACACTCACATAGATGCATAAGCACACAGATTCACATACTTTTAGTGCATGAATTAAACAGGTGCATTTTTCCCAAGTCCTGAAGCAGCCAGGATGCCTTTAGGTATAAAATGTCAGTTCCATTTGTAAAGCTCATTAGGTTTCCACACTCAACTGGCTAAAAGACGACGACAATGAAGTTCTTCATTCTCTCTTTACTACCACTATTTTATGAAGACTGGGAAGAATTAGTTTCTGTCCACTTACATCTTTGTAAATTGTAATCTTATTGATTCTTGGAAAACAAATCTATCAAGACAATTTGCACAGAAATGGTCATTCCTTGCAGCAATGTAGTCCTCAATTTATCACCATTTCAGAGCAATTAAGTTAGCTTTCCAAAAAAAAATGATGGAAACCAAATTGTACACACTTAACTCTGAAGAAGCTAGTTGGATTCCACATCGCAAATGCACAAAATATTTCAACAGCTACAAACAAATCAAAGCACTTGATTATATTGCATGCTGGACACTTTCCATAAACAAAGTACACATATCATGACAACTTACTCTAAGTGCAGCTAACAGTAGAGGGATGATGAACAATAAAGGCCTCATGAGGTTCACCTGATAACTTTTAAGCAACAGTGAATGAAGCAAGAACAATGCCACAATTTGACTACAATTGCTCCCTCATACTTCACCATGTATTTGGCTTTGGAGGTTATTATTAAACTGAATGCATGCAGTCAATGTGGAAATACTGCAAATGAATGGAATCAATCACTTGACGCACCTACTAAGCCTCCAATTGCAAGTTGAAACCAGAAATGTTGTTTTAAAACTTCTCCATTTTCCCTTGCAATTTTCACCATTCAATCCTCCTCTCCCAAATGCTTGAGCTAATGTGCTAACTTGAGCGAATGTGCAATTCGACTGGTGCTGACAAACGCCTAATACCTCACACTCAACCATCCTTTTTCCATCCATCAGTCTGGGCAATGAGTCTGGCCAAGCTCATCCTTCCTGAATATCCACACGTTCAGTTTTCCAGCAGGAATCACTCAACAGCTTTTACAAACAGGGACTGCAGCCTTCCCCCCCCCCCCTCTTTCCTTGTACACTGGAAGATAAGAACACTAGAAATAAGAGCAGGAGTAGACCATACAGCCCATTGTGCCAACTCCACCATTCAATGCGATGTTGGTTGATCTTGGGCTTTAACTCCATTTTTCTGTCCACTCCCCATATCCCTTGATTCCCCGAGATAACAAAAGTCTGTCTATCCCAGACTTAAATGTATTTAAAAAGTTAGCATCCACATTCTTCTGAGTAAAGAATTCCAAAGATTCAAAACCCTTTGAGTTTTACTGCATCACAGTCCTAAATGATTGGCCACTTATCTTGAGACTGTGTCCCCATGTTTTAGATTCCCTCAACAGCAGAACCAAATCTCTCAGGGTCTGTCCTATCAAGCCCTTCAGAATTTTATATGTTTCAATGAGATTGCCTCGAATTCTCCGCAACTCCAGAGAATAGAAGCCCAATTTACTCAGCCTCGCATCAAAGGACAACACCCTCATCCCAGGTTATCCATTTAGTTAACCTTCATTGCACCGCCTCCAATGCAAGTATATTGCTTCTTCAATGTGGAGACCAAAACTGCACACTACTCCAGCTGCAATCTCGCCTCAACCCTGTACAACTCTAGCAAGACTTCTTTATTCTTGTACTCCAATCCCCTTGCAATAAAGGCCAACATGCCATTTGTCCTCCTAACTGCTTGCTGAACCTGCATGCTAATGTTCTGCATTATTTGAACAAGCACATCTCAGTTTCTTTAAACATCAACACGAGCAAGTTTCTCACCTTTTAAAAAAATTTCTGCTTTTTTCTTCTCATGGCCAAAGCAAATAATTTCACACTTGCCTATAGTATACTCCATCTACCTGCCTCCTTGTTGCCCATTCACGTAACCTGGCTTTATCTTTATCTTATGCACTTTGGAAGGAGGAATGGACTATTTTCTAAATGGGGAAATGCTTAGGAAATCAGAAACACAAAGGGACTTGGAAGTCATTGTTCAACTTTCTCTTCAGGTTAACATGCAGGTTCAGTCGGCAGTTAGGAAGGAAAATGCAATGTTAGCATTCATGTCGAGAGGGCTAGAATACAAGAGCAGGGATGTACTTCTGAGGCTGTCCAAGGCTCTGGTCAGACCCCATTTGAAGTATTGAGAGCAGTTTTTGGGCCCCATACCCAAGGAAGGATGTGCTGGCCTTGGAAAAGGTCCAGAGGAGGTTCACAAGAATGATCCCTGGAACGAAGAGCTTGTCATATGAGGAACGGTTGAGAACTCTGGGTCTGTACTTGTTGGAGTTTAGAAGGATGAGGGGGGATCTTGTTGAAACTTACAGGATACTGCGAGGCCTGGATAGAGTGGACGTGGAGAGAATGTTTCCACTAGTAGGAAAAATTAGAACCAGAGGGCACAACCTCAGACTAAAGGGGTGATCCTTTAAAGCAGGGATGAGGAAGAATTTCTTCAGCCAGAAAGTGATGAATCTCAGGAACTTTTTGCCACAGAAGGCTGTGGAAGCCAGGTAATTGAGTGTCTTTAAGACAGAGATAGATAGGTTCTTGATTAATAAGGGGATCAGGGGTTATGGGGAAAAGGCAGGAGAATGGGAATGAGAAAAATGTCAGCCATGATTGAATGATGGAGCAGATTCGATGGGCCACATGGCCTAATTCTGCTTCTATGTCTATGGTCTTATCTCTTTGCAGCCTCTCTGTCCTCCTTGCAGCTTACCTTTCAGTATCAGCGTACAAGTCACTGGACCAAATTTTCAATCTTGCATGGAATTTTGGAGTCCTGTCTTCAAAATATCTTCATTGAATTCAACCAAAAAAAGGGCAATAAAGAAAAAAAGGCATGGAAAGCTCCAGGATTTAGTGCTTTAGTTGAGGAATCAACTCAAATACTGCAATGGATTTCAAGGGAAGAGAGATAAAGAGTTCACCTCAGTTATCTATTTAAAATGCAGGCGTAATGGTTTTGTTTTCTACATTAAAATGCACTATCCCCTGAACCACATGCAATCTGCTTCTCCTATGTTGGAGTTGCCGATGAGGGCCAGATTTAGTACAACTGGAAGAAGTTTCCCAGCACAAACACCATTTCCTTATGCTTGGAACATGTAGGAAGTCATCCTTCAAAAGCCACAGCAACAAGCAATATTTTGATTAATCACAGCATATGCAAATTTAGGCTAAAAAAAAATAAGGCACAGTATTAAAAACATGTCCCTTGGTCAAAAGACATAATAAACACGACTAAGAGTTTCCACAAAAGTTATTTAAAAAAAGGAAGGGCTAAAAATAACAAAATTTGGAGAAAAGATTTCTAAAATGGAGTTGAAGCATTACTGCAACTCAGATTAATTTATTTCAATTTTAATGATGACATACCATTTTCAAATGTTAATTGCCAAAATTTTATGTGATCTTTGCCCCTTTACCACTGCAGCACCATTACCTCGGTTGATTTTCTTGTGAGAGGACTTCACCTCGTTGATAAGCATGGTCTGCAACCTGTGTTGTGGACCTTTTCACAATCTGTTCCAGTTCTTGATTGAAACGTTCTTTGGTGGCTTTGATTGTCTCAGGAATCTTTTTCAACTTTGCCAGGGCTTTTATGAGAATTCCCATAAAAAATATGCTGTTCTCCTCGGGATCACACTCTGGATCCTCTTTTATATCTTGTAAGTTTATCTCCTTCACTGTCAAAATAAAACAAGCTCAGTAAGTAGAATGTTTATTACCTTCTTCAGGGCAAAGAATGTTTGCCTGGATTTTTCAGTTCGTGCCAAAGGAATGGTGCTCATTGCTATCACATGACAGCTGCCCATAGGCTATTCATGGGCTTGTAAGTAGCAATTTGTGGCAGAAATCAATTTCAGCACACCACCCTACCAAAATGGCACCTGCCATGACTTCAGCAATGCAGTGTGGCTCTTCAACCAGTGATTGAGGGATCCTCACGAAGTCAAAACAGGCCCCAAACCATGAAGTATCAATTAAATTAAATTCATGATAAAATCACGTACAGCAAACTAAACAAAGATGAAAATAAAGTTTGCATTGAGAATCAGGGATTAAAAAAAATTAAACTGAAAAATCTCCCACAATAGTTACATTTTTAGGGCTAGAAAGATTGCTTCGCAGCAATTTATGACTATCACTCCTGGAAAAGTTCCTAGCACTTTTAGTGGGTAACTACCAGCAAAGGACAACAACTTCATGCTCTAACAGCAAGTACTGCTAAAGCACAGCCCCTGGAGGAGCAGAATAACTCGACAGCAATTTCTGGACTTCAACTTTCAAATGAGCGAGTGCTGCCTCATTCACTCCACAATAATCGTGAGCACTGTTTGCTTCACTGTTACTCTCAACACAAAATCCAGGCCAATGTTTCTGCACAAAATCAAAGGTGATAGAGTTTTGTGGGTGCTACAACATGCTAGTCAACCCTCACCGTACTTGTAATGAACCATGCGATGCACATAGCAAAACAGAAACTTGGAAGAATTCTTTGAATGAGTGAACTTGTACCGCATATGCCAGAGGATTCAGAGAATGGGAATAAACAAATAATGACAGAGCAAACATGGAAAAACAAAAGGCCACTTGGCTCACCAAGTATGATACTGTGCCTTTAAGAAATATATTTATACCATGTTCCTTCTAAGGATACATTGAGAATTCAGATGTGTTTTGCAAGGTGCTGATCTGTCGAGAAAAACATTTAAATTAGTGGCTGGGATAACAAATAAGTACTCATTTTAGATATGGAGTGTTTGTTTAAGCAAACACTTTCATGCATTTGTGTTTACTTTGGTTCCCACCGGGGTTTCAGAGTAGAGCTTTGATTAGCTCGGTTGACAGAGACCGAGTCATCTGATAATGGGAGAAACTAAACTTGCAGGATAGAAAGGGTTTCAGTGTCATTTTAAAAATACAAGCAGTTGCTGCCTTTATCTTTGTGTCTCTCTCCAGTGATGTTCTGAAAGCTCTAGGATGGTTAGTCTAAAGTCATAAGCAAGTATACCTGTGTTTTGCTAACAAATTACAAAAAGGAGTTAAGTCTAAGAGTGGAATATTGCTTGAATTTGAACTCAGTGACAGGTTAGCAGTTAAGAATTGCATCTTGTCATGTTTATATATTGTTCAGTTGTTAGAAGTTAAGCTGATTCATTTGTTATAGTTAAACTGTGTTAGTCAAGATTTTGATCAGAGTTTCTTAGTTTGCCAGTGGAATTGTGCCTGGAGTGAAACATCATACTCTCACACTCATGCCAAAATAGAAAATTGTTGGGGTCTAATCTGGCTTCTTAATATACCTTGGGGTTTCTGATCTGGTCCCCTAACACCAAGACCTATCCATCCACAGGGGATGTAACATTTACTATATATTTTATCCCTTTCATTTCACCTCCCAAAGAAAAGTTCTCTATACTCACCCATCTCTGCAGCAATGAAAGCATTAACACCTACACTAATGATCCCATTTAAAGTGAAAGAGAGTCTTTTTCATTTTTATCTGAATTGCTCAGTTGCAGTGCATCTTCAGGGCAAATATTCTATTGTGCACTGCACCTTATAATGCCCACATAATGTATTAACTAAATGGGAGCTAAGAGTGAAAGGAGTTCGGAAACTAAGTAAAATTGCAAAAACAACTATTGGGAATACGAAACAACAAAAAGTTGAAAAGCTAACTACAGTTCTCACCACTTAAAACGCCTACCTTTAAAATAGGCAGTCAGTTCTATTGGCCAAAGAGCAAATTCATTAACCATTTGCATTATCAATTTCAGAGCTGTCAGCTGCTGCATCTTTGGTGCTCTGTTTATTTCGGGCAGGAACAGCTGGAGGGCAGTGTTTTATTGGAAAATAAACCAATGATTGATGTCAGTACTGCAGCTTATGAGTACTCCAAACCTCCTGTGACAAATGGCTTTTTCACCAACCTGTTCACAAGTTTTATTAAAGACTTCCTTGAAACAGATGGTTCAGCTTTGCTTACAGGTAAATCTATGACTTGCTGCACGATTGGAAAACTTGTTTATGATTGCTGCAGAATACATATGAAAATCAAGAACTTTGGCTTCCAATCCTGGCAATGTTGCTGTCAGCTAATATCAGACATGGCCATCACGGTGCTTTTGTTTCTTTTCCCACTGAAAGCCTGAAGTTTACAATGGCTACAGAGACCACACTTCATAAAAACACTTTGAGAGATAGCCTTAAGGTAAATATGAATGCATGTTTTTCTTTTGTGAATGTTTTAGTCCTTGTTTAGTTACTGCTGATAAACTGAGGATCCCAGGATTGCTGGAAAAATATAAATATTTTACATTAACAAAGTCAGCTATTTAAAAATGGTTATGTGGCACATGCACACAAAATTGTTGTACCATCGCATATAGCTGACGGAAAGTGTTCACAAAGATGGGATTGCTAGAAGCAGCAGGATCTAATGTATAGAGTAATTGAAGGAAGACAATACAATGCACATTGGTGAAGTATATTTCTTTTGACAGGATAAAGAGATACACAAGACAGAATACTGCATCCATTCCAAGAACCCTGAAAGCATTCCAGCAGCTTTACACATAACCATTGACAAAGATCATATTCTCATCAGCAGATTACCCTGATTTGATGCCTGCGCAAAACCCCTGTCTTACATGAAAATTATTGCCTTAGCCGCAACTAGCTACAACTTATGCGCATAGAATTCTAAGATTAACCATGCATCAGAATCATGTTCATAAAGTGAATCCATGCTCTGGTTTCCACATGGTATAATAATCAACCATTTATGAAGGAAGCATCACAGATATCTTTGAGCAATATTCAAGCTGTGAAGAGCCTGTGTCAGTTCTCCGCCTGACTACTAGGACACCCCCAGATTAAAGCATTCACTGGAAATCTGAGCAATACAAACTGAAGCACTGCCAGGAAAAGTTCCTCAGAAACAAGTATTAGCATTTCTAATAGTGCTTCAACGCAGGATACCCTCAACATTTTTGGAGTGTGCAATGGCCCCTTTAACTTTTTGTCCAACTGCGCGTGCATTCTATTTTTTTAATTCATTCATGGGATGTGGACATTGCTGGCAAAGTCAGGATTTGTTGTCCATCCCTAGTTGCCCTTGAACTGAGTGGCTAACAAGGCCATTTCAAAGAGCATTTAAGAGTCAACCACATTATTGTGGATCTGGAGTCACATGTAGGCCAGACCAGGTAAAGACGGCAGACTTCCTTCCCCAAAAGATATTAATTTATTTATTTGTCACATGTAGGCTTACATTCACACTGCAAGTTACTGTGAAAATCCCCTAGTGAACCTAGATGAGTTTTTGCGACAATCAACAATGGTTTCTTGGTCATCATTAGACTGCTAATTTCAGGGTTTTTTTCATTCAAATTTCGCCATCTGCCATGGTGAGATTCGAACTTGGGTTCCCACAGCATTACCCTGGGTCACCAGAATACTAGGACAATGACAGTGACAACAGGCCACTACGCCACCACTTAAAGGGGCTGATTTGTCTGGGGAATGTGTGGGGGAACGTCAGGGCTGCTGCACAGCTCACCAGATTATAGGGAACACAGCTTTGATATGATGGAAATATCAGAAATGTTTATTCAATTTCAGTCATGTTTACAAGCACTCAATTTTACAGGCTCATGACAAGCACCAGTTAACTTCTTACAAGTGGATCAAGCTTAAGCGTCAATATTATCACACAACACCCCTGAACACGTGAAATAGCTTCTTGTCAACAGTCAATGTCACCTGATTGGATACTGTTACATTTTTATAAAATCACTAAAACAACATGAACTGTGATTGAAAGATTGAGGAAGCAGGATTTTTGCACTGGGAGGTTTATTTACATCATGCAAAAGCTGTCTTCATGCTCTGGTTTATATTCAATATTTTGAAAGGACATTACATGCTTCAGTAAGCATTCATTATTTGTACTAATGTCAAGAAATTTTCTTAAAAGCTCATTTCAAAACCTTTTAAAGTCCTTCTTTTGCAAGAAACGAGATGCTGTTGGATGTAGGCAGATAGCCAGAGGGCCATCACCTCAGCATTAAATTCATCCAATAAACGGCAGCTTTACTGGTTTTGCATGCATTCAAAACAAGCATAAAACTTTTGTGCGTCTTATATTTAGCAGTGCACCTTCCAAATCATGATCACTTACAAGGACAAGGGCAGCAGATACGTGGGAACACTAGCACCTGCAAGTTCCTGTCCAAACCAACCAGCACCCGGACTTGGAAATATATCACCATTTCTTCATTGTTGTTGGGTGAAAATCTTAGAACTCCCTCCCCAACAGCACCATGGATGTACTTTTACCAGAGGCACTGCAGTGGTTCAATAAGGCAGCTCATCACCACCTTCTCAAGGGCAATAAATGCTGGTACAGTCAGTGATGCCCAAAACGTTCACAATAGGAGTTGTTCAAGAATATCCTGCCTCGGGTGACTGTGTGGAGTTTGCACATTCTCCCCGTGTCTGCTTGGCTTTCCTCCAGATGCTCCAGTTTAATCCCACAGTCCAAAGATATGCAGGTTAGGTGAATTGGCCATGGTAAATGTGTGGGGTTATGGGGATAGGGCAGGGGGGCGGGCGTGGGTAAGATGCTCTTTCACAGAGTCGGTGCAGGCTCGATGGGCCAAATAGCCTCCTTCTGCATTATAGGGATTCTATGGTCTTCAACTCACCACAGAAATGCTTCCAATGCTGGGGTCATGTTCCATGCTTGAGTGCAATTGCAAAACCGAACACAATCTGTGCTTGAAATCATGTACTTTTCCAAAGTGAAATTTGGGTTCAAGTTTCTGCCTAAGCTAATTTGCATAATTGCATACTGGAATTACATAGAAACATAGAAAACTACAGCACAAAACAGGCCCCTCGGCCCCACAACTTGTGCTGAACATATCCCTACCTTTTAGGCCTACCTATAACCCTCCATCCTATTAAGTCCCATGTACTCATCCAGGAGTCTCTTAAAAGACCCTATTGAGTTTGCCTCCACCACCACTGATGGCAGCCGATTCCATTCACCCACCACCCTGTGTGTGAAAAACTTCCCCCTAACGTTTCCCCTGTACCTACACCCTAGCACCTTAAACCTGTGTCCTCTCGTAGCAGCCATTTCCACCCTGGGAAAAAGCCTCACCCGATCTATGCCTCTCAACATCTTATATACCTCTATTAGGTCACCTCTCATCCTTCGTCTCTCCAAGGAGAAAAGACCGAGCTCCCTCAGCCTATCCTCATAAGGCATGCCACTCAAACCAGGCAACATCCTTGTAAATCGCCTCTGCACCCTTTCAATCTTTTCCACATCCTTCCTGTAATGAGGTGACCAGAACTGAGCACAGTACTCCAAGTGGGGTCTGACGAGGGTCTTATATAGCTGCATCATTATCCCCGAACTTCTAAACTCAATCCCTCGATTGATAAAGGCCAGCACACCATACGCCTTCTTAACCACCTCCTCCACCTGCGGGGCCGATTTTAGAGTCCTATGGACCCGGACCCCAAGGTCCTTCTGATCCTCAGAGTCTTTCCCTTTATATTGTACTCCATCACATTTGACCTGCCAAAATGGACCACTACGCATTTATCTGGGTTGAAGTCCATCTGCCACTTCTCCGCCCAGTCTTGCGTCCTATGTCCCTCTGTAACTTCTGACATCCCTCCAGACTATCCACAACCCCACCAACCTTCGTGTCGTCGGCAAACTTACCAACCCACCCCTCCGCTTCCTCATCCAGGTCATTTATGAAAATGACAAACAGCAAGGGTCCCAGAACAGATCCCTGGGGCACACCACTGGTGACCGACCTCCATTTAGAAAAAGACCCATCCATACACACTCTCTGCCTCCTTTGGGCAAGCCAGTTCTGGATCCACAGGGCAGCAGCCCCATGGATCCCATGCCCTCTCACTTTTTCGAGAAGCCTTGCATGGGCGGCCTTATAGAACGCCTTGCTAAAATCCATATAAACCACATCTACCGTTTTCCCTTCATCAATGTGTTTAGTCACATTTTCGAAGAACTCCACCAGGCTCGTAAGGCACGATCTGCCTTTGACAAAGCCATGCTGAGTATTCTTGAGCATACTAAACCTCTCTAAATGCTCATAAATCTTGTCCCTCAGGATCTTCTCCATCAGCTTACCAACCACTGAGGTTAGACTCACCAGTTGGTAATTTCCTGGGCTATCCCTATTCCCCTTCTTGAAAATAGGAACCACATCCGCAATCCTCCAGCACCTCTCCCGTCTCCATTGACGACGCAAAGATCATCGCCAGAGGCTCTGCAATCTCTTCCCTCGTCTCCCACAGTAACCTGGGGTACATCCCATCCGGACCCAGCGACTTATCTATCTTGATGCCATTCAAAGATTCCAGCACAACCTCTTAAAGTCCACATACTCAATCTTTTCAGTCCACCGCAAGCCCACAGGACATCCACCCAGGTCGTCCTTCTCTGTGAAAACGGAGACAAAATACTCATTGAGCACCTCTGCCATTTCTACTGGTTCCGTACTGATTTTCCCGCGTTCACCTTTTATAGGCCCTATTCCTTCACGTCTCATCCTTTTACTCTTCACATATTTATAGAACGCCTTAGGGTTTTCCTTAATTCTACTTACCTAGGCCTTCTCGTGACCCCTTCTGGCTCTCCTAATTTCCTTCTTTAGTCCCTTCCTACAAGCCGTATACTCTTCTAAATCCCTATCTTCGCCAAGCTCTCTGAACCTTTTGTGCGCTTTCCTTTTCTTCTCAACTAGGTTCCGCACAGCTAGTGCAGGACCGCACAAATTCTCTCGACCTTGCCTGTGGCAAGGATTCACTGGTTCCGCTGCTATGATTGAGGTTTTGTCTAAGCGCCAAATTCTCCGTTCTCACCGTCAGTGGTGGTGTGACGTACGAGTTAAGAAACACCAAGTGGCAAAAAAAATCTGTGGGGGTGGTATACAGACCACCACACAGTCGTCGTAATGTTGGAAATAACAATAAACAGAGATTCATATGATAAAGGAACATCTGTGATCATGGGTGACTTTAATCTGCATATAGATTGGGCGAGTTAAATTAGCCACAGTACAATAGAGGAATACCTGGTGCCCACGGATAGTTTTCTGGGCCAATACATTGAGGAACCAACAAGGGTAGAGACCATTTTGGACTGGATATTATGCAATGAGAAAGGATTAGCTGGCTGTGAGAGTACCCTTGGGGATGAGTGACCATAACATATGATAGAATTCTTTAT
This sequence comes from Mustelus asterias, assembly GCF_964213995.1. Classification (NCBI taxonomy): domain Eukaryota; kingdom Metazoa; phylum Chordata; class Chondrichthyes; order Carcharhiniformes; family Triakidae; genus Mustelus; species Mustelus asterias. The sequence continues at coordinate 69,285,670 of NC_135819.1, forward strand.
CAAGGCAGATAGTGAGGCAGTTGATTCCGAGACCAGGGTCCTGAATCTCAATAACAGTAACTTGATGGTATAAAGCAAGAATTGGCTATGATGGATTGGGAAACATTACTGAAAGTAAATACTGTGGACAGGCATTCAAGGAACAAATTGGTGAACTCCAAAAGCTGTTTATCCCTATTTGGCACAAGAGTGAAAAGTGAACTGTGGCCAAACCACAGGAAATCAGAGATAGTAGTATATTCAAAGGAGAAGCATTCAAATTGGCAAGAAATAGACTAGAGGACTGAGAGCAATTCAAAATTCAAAGTTGGACCAAGGGATTGATTCAGAAGGGGAAAATAGATTAAAGTAAGCTCGCGGAAAGATAAAAACTGACTATAAAAATTTATATTGGTTGGTCAGAGACCAAAAAAGAGAAAAGAATTTGCAAAAGCGAGCGCAGACCACTCAGTCAGAAACTGGGGAATTTGTAAAGGGGAATAAAGAAATGGCAGTGGAACTAAAATCATACTTTGCTTCTGTCTTCACAAAGGAAGATATGAATAATGTACCAAAGTTCCAAGAGACACAAATTTTCGTGAAGATTTGAAAGAAATGAGTATTGGAGAAATGAGTATTGGAGAAATGGTTTTGGAGAAATTGATGGGATTGAAGGAGGATAAATCTCCAGTGCCTGACAATCTTCATCCCAGAGTATGGAAGAGGTCCCAGAAATAATAGACATTTCCCAAAATTCTTTGGACTTTGGAATGTTTCTTGCAGTTGGAGGGTAGCTAATGTAAGCCCGCTATTCAAAAAGGGAGGTAGAGAGAAAACAGGGAACTGTAGACCAGTGAGCCTGACGTCGGTAAGGATTTCATTGCACAGCGTTTGGAAAGCAGTGGTATAATTAGACAAAGTTTGCACAAATTTAAGAAAGGGAAATCACGCATGGCAAATGTACTGGAATTCTTTGAAGATGTAACTAGAAGAGTTGACCAAGGAGAAGCAGTGGGTGGTTTATTCATACTTTGAGGTGGCTTTCAAAAAGATCTCACATAGCAGATTACTATTTAAAGTTAAAATTCATGGGATTGCAGGCAGTGTCTTGAGATGGACAGAAAGCTGGTTAGCAGACAGGAAGCAAAGGGTTATAATTAATGGGTCTTTTTAAAAGATTGGCAGTCAGTGACTGGTGGGGTACCACAGGGATCTGTGCTAGCACCCCAACTGTTCACACTATATATTAATTACATTGATTTAGAAGAGGAAACTGAATGTACTATCTCTAAATTTGCAGATGATACAAAGTTGGGTGGGAGGATAAGCTGTGGGGAGGAATGCAGAGATGCTTCAATGTGATTTGGACAGACTGCGAGTGGGCATATGCAGTATAATGTGGATAAATGAGGGATCATCCACCTCGGTAGCAAAAATAGGAAGACAGATTACTATTCGAATGGGTGCAAATTGAGAAGGCGGATAGTCAGCAAGACTTTGGTGTCCTCGTGCATCAGCAGCTGAAAGTAAGTGCACAGGTACAACAGGCAGTAAAGGCGGCAAATAGTATTTTGGCCTTCCTAACAAGAGGATTTGAGTATAGGAATAGGTATATTTTACTGCAGTCGTATAGGACATTGATGAGGCCATACCTGGAGTATCGTGTGTAGTTTTGGTGTCCTTATCTGAGGAAGGATGTTCTTGCTGTGAAAGGAGTGCAGTGAAGGTTTACAGACTGATTCCTGGGATGGTAGGACTGTTATATGGAGAGAGACTAAGTTGGTTAGAATTATATTCATTGGAGTTTAGAAAAGAGAGAGGAGATCCCATAGAAACATAAAATTTTAAACAGGATTAGACAGGGTAGATACAGAAAGAATGACCACGATCGTCGGGGAGTCCAGAATTAGGAGTCATAGTTTGAGGATAAGGGGTAAACCTTATAGGATTGACGTGAGGAGAAATTTCTTCATCAGAGTGGTAAATCTGTGGAATTCACGACCACAGAAAGTGGTTAAGGACAAATGTTGTGTGATTTCAAGAAGTAATTAGGTATACTCTTGGATCTAAAGGGATCAAGGGATGGTGGGGAGGGGAGGGGATGGTGGAACGCAGGATCAGGGTATTGAATTTGAAGATCAGTCATGATCATAATGAATGGGGAAAGCAGGCTCAAAGGGCCAAATGGCCTACTCCTGCTTCTATTTTCTACATATGTTTCTATGTATGTATGACATTGGAGAATCCTGGCCATAAAATCTTCCACGCACCAGCACAACCAACTTTAATATCAATGAAAATGACATTTAAAAAAGAACATGCTGAAACATGTACTAGTTCCATGGGTGTACACAAGTCAGTTTCTTGACATTTTTAAAATATGTAATAACTTCTAATGTGTGTCTTATGGCATCCCTGCACCTCAATTCAATTTTCCTCCTCAGCTAGCGGCAATTGATGGAGATTCGCCATGCACAGTATTTCCATCTGAAGGCATGACTACTTTTGTGGGCAGGGCAATGATGTTTAAACCAATATTAAATCCAGGGGAAAAAAAAAATCAATTTACATTTCACACAGCTTGCATTTAAAATTGGAAAATCTTTCACACTGGTTTGGTTGATTTCAGCTATTGCAAACGCCAGGCTGTTTGATTTCCAGTCAAAAATCATTAGATGAGCAACAGAATCATATGAAGGTTGAATAAATTGCGGCACAGTGGTTAGCACTACTGTCTCAAAGCACCAGGGACCCGGGTTCGATTCCTGGCTTGGATCGCTCTCTGTGCGGAGTCTGCACGTTCTCCCCCTGTCTGCGTGGGACTCCTCCGTGTGCTCCAGTGTCCTCCCACAGTCCAAAAGACGTGCTGGTTAGGTGCACTGGCCATGTTAAAATTCTCCCTCAGTGCACCTGAATGGGAATCAGTGTGGCAATTAGGGGATTTTCACAGTAACTTCATTGTGGTGTTAATGTAAGCCTACTTGTGACACTAATAAATAAACTTAATCTGAACTGCACACATGCGAGAGATTCATTCCTGCATCGTGAACTGTACAGTGGTTTAACATGCTAATAATGTTGAAGTTCCGATATATAACTTCATATATGGCCGTGGTTCAATATTTTCTGCTGCAGATTAGAAACTTTGCCACAGCAACATGTCTTTCTTTGGTACACAAGGCTTCTATAGAAATTGTAAATTGCAACACTAAAGCATAACTTCAGCTTGAAAAATAAAGCAGGGCTGGCACTGATAAGGGGCAGAATAATCCAATGTCAACTTCTTGGGGGATAGATATTGCAGACAAACACGATCCTATCAAGTTTCAAGTTACTTGATCATGAACATGCAACATGGTCAAAATACTTTCCGAGTATATCCTATGTTCAAAGATTGAGAAGAAATTTACAGACTTTCCTCAATTCCTGGGGGCAGGTAGCAAACATTCCCTCCCCACCAAATCTGTAAATTAAGGATCATAATCAATTTCAGAGCAACACCTCAGAATGTGATAGAAAATGGATCTGAAAATTCATCATTAATGATCCGGACATCTGTTCAATTTCAACATGGAAAAAAAATGGTATCTACTCAATATCAACAATTAACCAAAGCATTTGTGCAAGTCACAAGAACGAGGAAACAATGGTGCAGGTTACACTTTCACTGAACAAATCTTTGTAATTTGAATGATATTGGAGGGAAACTAACTTCTGACCAGCTGCTGGTTCTTTGAATGACGCTTGCTCCCACAGATTGCAGAACAATCAATTCATTAATAATAGCATGACTTTCGCACCTCGAAAGCTATAAAGGTAGACCTTGCTCAAATTGCACACATATATTCATTACTTAAATGGACAACGATGAGCATGTTGTTAATCTGTAAGGAAAAAATGCACAGACAAGCCCAGAGTACTGGAATCCCGAGACCATTTGCAGTAAAATCTGGGTGTTTAAAAGAAGTGACCTTTACACCCAGCAGTTTGATTTACTCACCAAAGCCAAACACAAAAGATTCATGACACAAGTTCCAAGTGTTGCTTTGTCACCTCAATTTACTATTTGCAAAATATACATTTTCTCCCAAATCTTGAACACTATATCTCCATTCAGTGAGATTTAAGGCAAGTAGGTTTTCTCTACAATCTACTATAGCCCCAATCTGGCATATATGTTCTTCAGGACTTTGTCAGCCATTCATTAGTGGTGCTACTGAGGCTCACTTGATGATGGGCATTGAAATCTCCCACCCAGAGAACATTGTTTGTTGTTGTTACCCTCCATGTGTCTTCTAAGTGATGTTCAACACAGAGGAGCACTGATTCATCTGCTGCAAGAGTAAGGAACATGGCAGTCAGCCGGAGGTATCCTCACCAAATTGAGGTTTGACCTGATGCCATGAAACATCAGAGCTACTCCCTTCGGACTGTACAGCACTGTGTTTCCACCTCTGGTCTGTCTGACCTGCCAGTACAGTAAGAAGTCTCACAACACCAGGTTAAAGTCCAACAGGTTTATTTGGTAGCAAATACCATAAGCTTTCAGAGCGCTGCCCCTTCGTCAGATGGAGTGAAAATCTGTTCTCCAACAGTGCACAGAGACACAAGATCAAGTTACAGAATACTAATTAGGATGCAAATCTCTACAGCCAGCCAGGTCTTAAAGGTACAGATAATGTGGGTGGAGGGAACCTTAAACACAGGTTAAAGAGATGTGTATTGTCTCCAGACAGAACAGCTCGTAAGATTCTGCAAGATCAGGAGGCAAGCTGTGGGGGTTACTGATAATGTGACATAAATCCAACATCCAACATGGATTTATGTCACATTATCAGTAACCCCCACAGCTTGCCTCCTGATCTTGCAGAATCTTTCTAGCTGTTCTGTCTGGACACAATACACATCTCTTTAACCTGTGTTTAATGTTCCCTCCACCCACATTATCTGTACCTTTAAGACCTGGCTGGCTGTAGAGATTTGCATTCTAATTAGTATTCTGTAACTTGATGTTGTGTCTCTGTGCACTGTTGGAGAACAGATTTTCACTCCATCTGATGAAGGGGCAGCGCTCCGAAAGCTTATGGTATTTGCTACCAAATAAACCTGTTGGACTTTAACCTGGTGTTGTGAGACTTCTTACTGTGCTTACCCCAGTCCAACGCCGGCATCTCCACATCATGACCTGCCAGTGGCAGAGAACATATTCAGGGATGGTGATGGAGGATTCTGGGACATTGGTAGCGAGTATGACAAAACATCACTTGGAACAGGCAAAGTGCATCATTCAAAACATGAGGATAATTAAAATATGTATTCAGTAGACTGTTTTTAAAATATCCAGTGCAAAAATATACTCAATGCAAGACAATGAAATGTAATCAACATTATTCACCATTTGCTTTGGGGGAAGCATTTGCAGAAAACTCTTAGACCGTTCAAACTGGCAGTATTTTTCCATCCCATTGCAGTGAACGGAGATTTGGCTGGGTGCCAAATTCAGAATGATGTTGGTGTGAAATTTCTGAGAGCAACAGGAAAAATGACTCCAAAACTGACATTCATAACTTTTAAAAATATTTGGTCACAGGATGTAACTTAACAAGGCCAACTTTTATTAATTATTCCGAATTGCCCTCAAGAAGGTAGTGGTGAGCTGCCTCCCTGAACTGCTGCAATATATACACCACGGTGCTATTGGGGACAGAATTCCAGGATTTTGACTGAGATACACACTGGGAGTGCAATTCAATTTGGATGGGTGAGGAGTTGTAAAATGGGTGGCAGTGGATTGATGAACCATTATTCACCCCAATCAGTTTTTCTTTCCCATCAACTCAGTGGAAGGGACAATGGGGGTGGGTGGTCTTTGCCGAGCAGCCAATCTGCTAACACCCATTTTCTGGCCCAAAGGTGGATTCGCTCAAAGTAAACCAACTATTTTTCTCTGTTGGTCTGATGTGAAGGAGCTTAACCACTGAGCACCGTATGTGTTAAGTTTGATGTGAGAAGTTCTGGCTCCTCGGGCTTCATACCATTTAAAGACTATCAGTATATTTAAGTTTGAGGCACTGGAAATGATAAAAGGCACAGACTGCCCAATCAAACCTGCAGAGCCCTCCTCACTGGCATTTGAACTGTGTGTCAAAACTGGGCGAGTTATCCCATAATCTGGCACAGTCATACTCACTACCAATGTCCCAGAATTCTCCATCACCATCCCTGAATATGTCCTCTGCCACTGGCAGGTCAGACAGACCACAGGTGGAAACACAGCTGTACAGTCCAAAGCGAGTAGCCCTGATGTTTCATGGCATCAGGTCAAACATTGGCAAGAGTACCCAAGGCTGACTGCCATGTTCCTTACTCTTGCAGCAGATGAATCAGTGCTCCTCGGTGTTGAATACCACTTGGAAGACACATAGGAGGATAACAAGAGCAAACAATGTTTTCTGGGTGGGAAATTTCAATGCCCATCATTAAGTGAGCCTCAGTAGCACCATTAATGAATGGCTGACAGAGTCCTGAAGAACATATGTGCTAGATTGGGGCTATGGTAGGTAGTGGAGAAAACCTATTCGCTTTAAACCTCATCAAATCACCTTTCAATGGCAGAATTGGTAGGAGTAATCACAGTTCTTGTGGAGACTCAGTCCAACTGCACACAAAACAGACTCTCCATCTTGTGTGGCATGACCATTTTGCCAAATGGGATAGGTTCAGAACAAATCAGCTCAAAACTGGGCTTACATGGGAATGTAGACCATCAGCAGCAGCCAAATTACATTCGATGACAATCTGTAAACTCTTCACCTGGCATATTCCCCATTTTACCATTACTATTAAGCCAGGGGATCAAATCTTGTTCCAAGAATGCAGGAATGCATGTCAGGAGGAGCAGCAGATATGCATAAAAATGAGGTGCCATCCTGGTGAAGCTACAATGTAGGTCTTAATGTTTGCTCAATAGAAGAAACAACAAAGAAAGATAAGAGCAAGGTGATCCCACAACCAAATCAAGATCTGTAGTCCTATCACACCTAGTGATGAATAATTAAACAAATCACCGGGGCTCCACAAACATCCCCATCCTCATCAGTGCAAAAGACAAGGCGGAAACATTTTGGAATGACTCAGGAAGCACAACTGGAAGGGAACATAGGTTATTACAGAATGCAAAGTAAACCACCACATTCTGGACGTCCAGATTTGGTTCAGTCAGGGGCTTCCTTTGGGTCGCAATATTAATTCCACATACTAAACAATCCCTTAACACTTCTGGATGTGCTGACCCATGCTCACATTGTTCCTCCAATTTCCCCCAGTCTCATCAAGACTTCAGTGACTGGTTCCCCAGGGAGTCTGGCTGCCGTGTTAAACCTGTAGCGTTGCAATATAACAGGTGGTTTAGGGTAACAGTGATCTGATAGTTTACAAGGATGAAAGAGGATCTGCTCGAAGTATATAAAAGAGACTAATAAAGTAAGTGTAAACCAAATGTTTCCTCTTAAGGGGCAATCTTGAACAAGAGGTCACAGATATAGGTTGAGAGGCGGTAGGTTTAAAACTGAGATTAGGAGGATGGCGAATTGTGGAACCCGCTGCCCCATAGTGGAGTCTGAATTGTTGAATGGTTTCAAGAAGGTGATAGATATATTTCTAATAAAAAAGGGACAAGGGGATATGGGAAACAGGTAGGGAGGTGGATTTGAGACCAGGGATGATTGAATGGCAGAGCAATTTGCCTACTTCTGCTCCGAATTCCTATATTCCTATACCTGTTACCAAGGTACCTCGCACTCAACAAGCCCCACAGGGAGATCAATCGGTGATTCCCCATGGACTTTGAGGGTTATCACGCATTTTAACCATCATGGATGATCACACCTGAGGTCCCCAACATGACAGATGCCAGAACTAACCATGCCTCAAGGAAAGCTGTTTCAGTACAGCTACAACATTGGCATCTGCCTGGCAATGTATAATATTGCCTTGACATATATTAGTCCACAAAACCAAAGACAAATACAATCCAACCAATTACCATCCACCCCAGTTTATACACAAAAGTATTGTAAAGTGTAAATGACAATGTGATCAAAGTGGCACTTATTCAGCAATAATCTGCTCATTGTTGCTGTTCGAGTTCTGCCATGGCTACTCTGATCTGAGCAATTCATTATCAGGCAGCATTTGCCCAAATGTGGCATCACGGAGCCATCGCAAAACTGGTCAATGAGAATAAAGAGGTTGGGGGTGGTTGCAAAAATCATCTGAGCCCCAGGGTGCTGCAGCGGCTCCTCAGGGCAGTGCCCTGGCCCAACCATCTTCAACTGTTTCATCAATGACTAACCATCTGTGGTGATGGTCCCTTTAAGGACAACAGAGCAGAAGATGGTCACATGGCTTGGGAACCAACCAGGACGAGAGTGAGTAATCATACCAAGAGTGGAATTCTCTCTTTGGCAGAAGACAGCCTGAAGACAAGTCGAAGACATGTAGGGATTGTGGCAGCTGGTGGGCTGCTCCAGGTCAGCTGGGGAGGGAGGCTGCTCACCTCTGTACCATTTTCCTTCGTTAATAAATACCCTCGAGTTCCTGAGAGTCTGTGAGCATGTGTCATTACACCCTCCATCAGAAGTGAGAATCCTCATCGAGGACTGTCGAGTGTTCAGCACCATTTGTGACTGATCCAATACGGAGATAGACCATGACCGCATGCTATGAGACTGAGGCAACATCCAGTTTTGGACTGAAAAGTGGCAAGTAACATTTGTGTCATACAAGTACTAGGCAATTACCATCTTCAACAAAAGAGAATCTAACCATTTCCCTTTGACAATCAACACTATTGATATCCTTGTGGTTATCATTGACGAGAAACACAACTGGACCAGCCATATAAATACTGTGGCGACAAGAGCAGGCTTGGAATTGTGCTGTGAGTAAATCATCTCATAACTCCCCAAACCGGTTCACCACTGACAAGAAGCACAAGGACAGTAAGGCACAGGAACAAGATTAGGCCATTTGGCCTGTCACACCTGCTCCGCCATTCAATATGATGGTTGATCAAGCACTTGAATATCTTTTCTCCCCCACACTATCTGCATAACTCTTTACATATGGACACACCACCACTTACAAGTTTCCCTCTCAGCCCACACCAGCCTGATTTGACTGATATCCCTGTTCCTTCACTGTTTGTGTCAAAAATCTAGAACTCCCTTCTTAACAGAACTGTGGGTGTACGTATACCACATGGATTGCAGTGGTTCAAGACAGCAGCTCACCACCACCTTCTCAAGGGCAACAAACTCTGGGCTAGAGTTAAGATTACAGATCATGAACGTGTGAGGAAAAAAATGTTGAGATTCTTGAATTAGTAAGTCAGTTCCTGCTGCTAAATGTGGTTTCTTCAGCCAATGTGCAAGGCCCCAAATAAAACATTAAAAATATGCTGTGGTATTCACAGTCTCCTAATCTGGCAATATCAAATATATCAGAATGGAAAGAGTTGCCATCACATTTTACTTTCACATTGGAATGACAGGGCCAATTTGAGTCACTTGTTAGAAAACCAATAGATTTACTTTCTTCACTGACATTGGAATACATTAGTATGGGGTAAAATGTCACTTTTTCTGAGCTCAGTACAATGGAATACAAATCTAAAACCAATCTGCAGGGTTTGTGTTTATTTTTTCATGACAGAGGTCTACCACAATATAGACTGAGCCTGCCCAAGTCTTGACATTTAATCAATAGACATAAATCACTGAGAATGTTATTAACTGAAAGATATGTCAATGCTGACCAAGCCCCGACAGATTACACAAAAGTAATGGAAAACTGAAGTCGCTCTTATCGAAAGTAATGGCATGCCATTTTAATCCATTTCCTTGGTACGTTCCAGAACATGGTTTTCTTATACTGTTTCCATTGTATAATATGCATTTTACGCGACTGTAGCTCATTAATGATAAACCTACCTTAGCTCACTTTAATTGATTTAAATTTTTCATTTGTCTTGCCTTGACCAGAGGTGCTTTGCTGCTAGATTAGGAATCTTGGAAGTGGGTATTGGTTTTTCAAACCCACCAAATGAAATGCTGATTTGGACTCTAGTACATTGAACTCAAAATAAGAACAGAAAATGCTGCAAAGGCTCAATGTGTCAGGAAGCATCTGAGAGGAGAAACATTAACATTTCAGATTGATGACTCTGGGAAGATAGAAATGTAATAGGTTTTGAACAAGAATCAAATACTTTCGACCCATTGTTAAGTATTTAATCCAATGGCAGTGAAGAAAGAAAGCCTATCAGTACTTTGATCAGTAGCTTACTTGAATGGGAAGATTAAAATGATTGTTGCTTTGATGATAACAACAGCACATATTGTAGTTCCCATGTTACTTTCACAGTCGAATTCACATTCTTGTTGAACACTAACAAATATCATCCAATGTGGTTAATAGAGTTCCAAAATCATTTAAGACTTGGATCTGAACCCAGATCTTCAGCAAAAGAGCTGCACAAGTAACTATTCCAAAAGGAGTTCCGTTACATCAACCACATGGTAAATCAGAAGTTCCTTGGCAGGACTGCAGTGAATGATCAAAGTAACACTATTTTTTGGATAATCTAGAAGTTTTAACGAGGATTTGTGATGCATTGGTAAGATTCCTACCTCTGAGCCAGAAGCTCTGGGTTCGAATCCCACTCAGGACTTGATAACCAATGGAAGCACATTCATAACGGTGCCAAACAGGTTGATTCTCAACCTGCAAATCCTTCCAATATGGCATATGGCAGGCTATAAGAGCTTAAGAGTCTTCTGGTCAGCCAGAGCCTTCAGAAGGCAACAACAAACCACTGCAGTATCTTTCCAAGTATAACCATGGCTCAACCCATGGAAATCCATGGTTACCAACACCCTTTTGGGACATGGTATCTGAAGAGAGACATAGATAAGTTTAATGTGGCAGTGGAAATTGTAATATATATAAGGTAAGTGTAAATATTCAATGTGTAATAAATGCACAATTTTATTCATGGGGTCATGGTTAATGCTAATGCTGGATTTCAATCTTGTGGCCCACGGAGATGAAGGAGGGCCACTCATGTGGCCCACTCACAAGCCTAGGTTGCCCATCAATGGTTTAGACTAAAGCCTAGCAATTTACTATAACTGTAAATGCAACTAAAATGCTCATGTCACTTCTAGCTTGACTGCCGTCAAGAGAAGTTTCAAAGTTATTTATTAATGTCACAAGTAGGCTTACATTAACACTGCAATGAAGTTACTGTGAAACTCCCCGAATCATCACACTCCGGTGCCTGTTTGGGTTCACTGACGGAAAATTAAGATTGGCCAATGCATCTAACCATAGTGCTATATAGAGAGCAACACAACTTTTGGTTTGTGTGTATATAGGCTCTTGGGCATTTGAATCAAGTATTCTACTCTAACAATGCAAGGCAAATACATTCTTCACCCATTCCAGTATTTTGTCTTGCATCAAACTAAAAACCTTATATGAAACCAGCTTTCCTAAAAACCTTGCGTGGTCTATTCCATTCAAATTAACTTAATGATTCAAAGTACATGAGTGGCCCTCCTTCATCTCCGTGGGCCACAAGATTGAAATCCAGCATGTGCATTAACCATGACCCCATGAATAAAATGAAGTGCATTTATTACACATTGAATATTTACACTTACCTTATATATATTACAATTTACTCTGCTCATAAACGCTAATACAAGCTACAACTAAAAGTTATACATTTCTTAAATACACAAATATGTGCTTTGGATAGTTTTATTATATTTACCTTTATTTAAATTAAAAACTACTGTTTCCAATAATTTCTAATACTACTGTTATTAAAACTTTATTATAAAGAAAACCTTACAGTTACTAATAAATTATTGAAGTATTTAAAGATTAATAAGGGAAACCAACTAATTCCTCCACTCTCATTCTCGCTCTTTCCTGCACCCTTACATTTCTTGGTTCGACACAGTCTTGCTCTTTCGCGTGGTATTTTATCCTCCTACCTCCATTCTCAGTCTTGCTCTTTCTCACAATCTTTTATTCTCCTTGCTCCACTCTCATTCTTGCTTTCTCATGTTCCTTTATCTCCGGGCTCCTTCCTCTTCTTACATTCTCTTACTAAAATGTCTAGTGGGTCACAGTTAGAGCCCTGATGGACCGCAGGTTGCTCACCACTCGTGTAAACTGTGCTTGAATCACAACTAATTTAGAGTTGGGGCATTCTATTGCACAGCAGCAGAAATTAGTCTCTAGCTTTCTCCCAGATATTTAACGTTATTCAATGGCAAATTTATTGCAAGGAACAAAAACTTACAAAAAAAAAGGATACTGTAATGGCATCATTTCTTCCCTTTCACTCTGTAGAGTGTACTTAACATAAGAGTCATTTATTTTCTCGTGGGGAGCTTTTGCAATCATAATTGCTAAACTGCCCAAGTAACAAAACATTTAAACTGTGCAGTCTATTAGAAGTAATTACTTTTATGAATGAGAACTTGTCACATGCAGTAATACATCTCCAAATTAAAAAAAGTACTGTACACTAATTGGTTGCATCTCATTATACCCTTCAAGCAATAATCATACCATTTGCTGTACCACTCTGCAGTGTCCATGCTTATTCACCTAGCTAAGGGCCAACTGTTAAAAATGTATATTACTAGATGAAAGTCAAATATTTACAGTTTATGAGATGAACATCAATAAACTGCAAGATCGCAATTAAGGCAAGTGGATTGGGTAATGTCAAAAAATAACAGTACACAGCTTGAGTTGATCATCAGCAAACCAAGCAAGGTTTTAATTATCTCAAATTGTTGGCTTCTTTAAAATAATAGATTGTGATTTTTAAAAAATTAAATCCACTTCTGAAATTTGTGGGCAAAAACAGTTTGATACAAGTGGCTCAACATGCATATGGCATCAATTATGGAATATTGATCATACTGGTAAATAAGTCACTGGTTCATGACTCGTAAAACCTTAAAGGTATAAACCACAGGAAACAAAAAAATAGTGCAGAGGATGACTGATGTTGGACATGACGCGAAGTGTTATAAGTAGTCAAATGAACTTCGCAGTTTTAACTTCAAATCAAATATAAGATTTTTCAACTATGCATTTTAGAAATAAATAAAATACTACATTAAGACAAAACAAAATTGTTGAGTGGAGTATACTTGGATATATCAACAGTGAAGAAAATGTTTAAAAACAAGCACAGTTCTCACTCAGAGCTTGATTTATATTATTGCCTTTCTTCCTTATTACCCTTGTGGGTAAGGAATGAATTTTGCCCCATAGCCATCTCAGACCTTTATCAATTTTGTACATTCATCACTAGATAAGGATGCTGGCAGGTGTTGCCCTGAATTCATAAGCCATTGGAAAAAAGTTGCAACGCCACCCCACTCCCCACTGCCATAAAAAAAATTGTAAGAATGGCTGGTAAAACACTTCTCTTTGAAATATACAAGGTGAATTCTGGGAAAATCTGATGGATTAAAGCTAGAACTCAGGCCAAGTTCATAGAACACTCAAGAGCAAAACATTAAACTTTTGCTAGGTGATGAAGCTAAGAAAGTCCAGATTGCCAAGACCATTGAATTAATCAGCCACATTGCCTGAAGAGATAAGGAACATCTGGGAACCCTCCAGCTAAACAATAAGAATTTGCATTTATATAGTACCATTAATGTAGGAAAATATCCCAAAGCACTCCACAAAGGCATAATCAGAACTAAATATGTGCTGATCCAAAGAATATTTATAGTCCAAAAATGCAACCCAGCTCATGCAATGGGAATATACCAGAATGAGATGTTGTTGACCCAGGAGAGGAGGAACATCATATCAATAGTGAAACGTTAAATTGCCAAATATTCCCAGAGGTGATCATGAGCATCAGTGGGATGCAGATCTGTCCAATGCCAATACAAACAATTTCATCCTTTCGAGTTGCATGAAATCAAGAAATAATCATGTTCAAGCTAATATTTTATTCGCAATATGCTGAAATAGGCTGTAAATGCAGCAGATTAAACCCTTTCAACAGTCGGTAAAATCTTCTTGCAATACAAGAAATTAAACCATAAAATCTTGGATGCTAAATGTCACTTAGTTCTGTATCAACGAGAACACAGCCAATGCAGAGTTGCTGCATTATATTTTCATACTATTATACAACTGGAGTCGGGAACAAATTAAATTATTAGTTAATAATATCTGTCCAAGTACTACATGTACTCAATCTTACATTGTATGTGCAATAGTGGAAAACTTTTAAATCACAGATCCTGTTTCCAACTTCACCTTTGACGTGGAGATCAACTCAAAAGCACACTGCGTGATCTTCATGGTTTAAATAGGTTGGATACATTTGTACAACTGTTCAAAGTCATGGAAATTATTTTTCGACTGATTACTACAACATATAGAGGCAACACAAAATTGTAGGCATCTGATAATACTTAGGATTTTCTGGTACATTTTAAGCCAGTTCTTTATTGTGGAGTTGATGTGAAGATTCACCCGACACAGCTATTTCTTACATTGTTGATGAATTTACCAACTGATAGAGGTGTATAACATGTTGAGAGGTATTGATAGAGTGGATTCTCAGAGGCTTTTACCCAGGGCTGAAATGGTTGCCACAAGAGGTCACAGGTTTAGGGTGCTGGAGAGTAGGTACAGAGGAGATGTTAGGAGTAGGTTTTTCACTCAGAGGGTGGTGGGTGGGTGGAATTGGCTGCCGGTAGTGGTGGTGGAAGCGGATTCGATAGGGTCTTTTCAGAGACTTTTGGATAAGTTCATGGAAGTTAGTAAGAGAGAGGGTTATAGCTAAGGCTAGTAGGTAGGGACATGTTCGACGCAACTTGTGGGCCGAAGGGCCTGTTTGTGCTGTAGCTTTTCTATGTTCTATGCTTTATTAGACCATCTTTTAAGCAGAGAAAAGCCTCTTCCTCTGCATTCCTTAACCAGAACACATGAACCCAGAAAATAAAACAAATGTGTCAATAATGTGCTTAAGAAAAAAAATGTTGTAACACAGTAACTTATTGCAAATTCTGGTGTACACAATTACTGTCCAAGACAGCTACATCCCAGACTCTGTGGGAATCTGACCGGCTGCAGGCTCACAGCTGCATGCCTCTCAATCAAATGGCAGGAAGTATACTTGCATTACATTTCCCCTTTGGCTCATTAATTCCAATTGCCTCCCAAGTAGGCTTTTCAAATTACCATCAGGGCTAAAATTCTCTGATCTCGTACGCCCCACCACTCTTGCCTGTGAGAACAGAGAATTTGGTGCACAGCCAAAACTCCATTCACTGCAGCGACATGGGAGAATTTCAGCCAGGTCAGAGAATGCCAACCCATGTCTGCTACCCATACAAACATACTTCAAATTGCCAACATGTTAAAAGTTCACTCATTTCTTAAGTGTCAACTACTCTAAAAAGGACTGGTTATGCACCATGAAAGGTAAATACATACATAAATACCCTTCTCTGGTTCTCAATTAACCAAACACACTTCTCTTTTCCTCAATATAGATCGGTTTGATGAATTTCAAACCATGTCTATCCTATATTAGGATATCAGGGTAATTTGAGGTCTCAGGAGGTGGTCATCCTTGCCCTTTTATGAGTTGCCCGAGGCCCAAGTGTCCCATGCTCAGGGTGATGAACCATGGCAAATGGTGAAAATTCCACTAGTGATGGTGGAAGAGCTAGAACTTGAAGGACAATGGTAACTAGCAGGTGGAGGATCCTTCAGGAAGAGGACTTGTTTTTCCTTGAAGCACAGGAGAAATGCAACAGGAAACCGCATGGTTTATTCCCCCCCCGCCCCACCACCCCAAGTCATTTGATTATTGAAATTGAAAGTGAGAGGCTCCCTCAAACAGCTGAAGAGGGATGTGCAAGACCAAGTGGTGTAGTGAAAAAAGCAGATGACCTGCCAACAGGTGGATCATGACTACGCTATCCTACAAGCAACTACAGCCATCAATTTGCATCGAGCTACTCACCAGATGTGCTACCCAAATTGCTGTATTGTGAGTTGTCCAGAAATTTCCGGGAGTTGACCTCAATAACAGGAACAGGAGAAGTGTCCTTCCCAAGCAAGCTGTACAAAAAAAAAATCCCATCAATTTTTGTCTCAAAAATTAACTAGCTAAGTATCAAATCAACAAAAAGCAAAAGGCACCAAATGCTGGACATGTGAGATAAAAGCAGGAAATTCTAGAAATAAAATCAACGGGTGAGGCTGCATTTCTGAACTGAGAAATGCAGACTTAACATTTCAGGTTACTGGCTTTTGATCAGAATCCAGTCAAAGTACCAAGCCAAGCTTCCATCATCTACAGACTTCAATAGTGTTAACTATAGCACTGATGCTTCATTTTCATTGCCTGTGCCAGGAAAATTCAAATCATGAGTGGAGGATCACAATCACAGCGAATTGGGTCACTATGTCTGTGGTGACAAGTCAGTGCTATGGCCAGAAGAAGTCAGAACTAAATACTCTGGTGACACAAAGGTGTTTAAGTTTTAGTGTCACAAGTCGGCTTACTGCAATGAAGTTACTGTGAAAATCCACCAGTCACCACACTTCTGCGCCTGTTCGGGTACATGGAGGGAGAATTTAACACGGCCGATGCAACTAACCAGCACATCTTTTGGACAGTGGGAAGAAACCCGAGCACCCGGAGAAACCCATGCAGACAAGGGAGAACGTGCCGACTCCGCGCAGTCACCCAAGCCAGGAATCGAACTTGGGTCCCTGGCACTGTGAGGCAGCAGTGCTAACCATTGTACCACCAAGGTGACAACACCTTTAAAGTTTTTTGAACAAACAATGCTAGAATGAATTCAGATTGAAGTGACAAATTAGCTACATCATGCAGGAAGAACAAGGCTTTCCCCAATTTAAAAGAAACAAACAAACATATTGTGAGGAAATGTTGGTAGGAAGGTGCAACTTTAATGGCCAGGGTCAATGGGTGATTACAGTCCCATGAATACACATTAAAAAAGTGACGAATGAATAGCTCTGATGAAACAAAGTATGCAGTTTCACTGCACCAAACAAAGATTCAGCTTCGAGTCTGCTGTTGCTCTGGGGAATGGATTTGTCTTGGGAAAACCAACACGACTCCCGAGATTGCTTATGCATTAAGAATTTCTGGATGGCAGGAAATTCTGATGGCACATTTCTAAACAATCATCAAGAGAGTAAGGCAGGCTGAAATTAGTTTCAAATCAGTTCGATAGGCTTTTTCATTCAGTAGATAAATGGGGTGGCACAGTGGTTAGCACTGCTGCGTCACAGCATCGGGGACCCAGATTCAATTCCTGGCTTGGGTCACTGTTTGTGCGGAGTCTGCATGTTCTCCCCAGTGTCTACGTGGGCTTCCTCCGGGTGCTCCAGTTTCCTCCCACAATCTGAAAGATGTGCTGGTTAGGGTGCATTGGCCATGTTAAATTCTCAGTGTACCCGAACAGGCGCTGGAGTGTGGTGACTAGGGGATTTTCACAGTAACTTCATTGCATTGTTAATGTAAAGCTGCTTGTGACTAATAAATAAACTTTATCACTCCACAGTACCTTGGGTCAAGCAATTGCTAAAAAACTTTGATTAAAAAAATATTAATTTGAGGAGTTTAAACATCAAATATGACAGAAACTTTGGAAAAGTAGGTGGGAATAAACTAAAGTCAATACAGATTTGTATTGCAAATCACATTGGACCAAATTCTTTAATGAAGTATCAGAGTGGGTGAAAAAAGTAGCGTTATTGATGTTGTCCATATGGACTTGCAGAAAACATGTTATGAAGTACTGCTATAACTAACACTACATTCTGCATCCTCTCGTTTCCTTCTCTATGAACTGTATGCTTTAACTGTATAGCGTGTAAGAAACAATACTTTTCACTGTATTCTAATACATGTGACAACAATAAATCCAATCAAAAATCAGATCCAATGCATAATAGACCTGTTACAAAATTTAAAAACCATGGAATTGAAGGGACAGTGGTGATGTTGAAACAAAATTGGCGAAGGGCCAGAAAGCAGCGATAAGTGGTTGTTATTCCAGGCTGGGGGGGGGGGGGGGGGGGGGGGGGGGGCATGATCGCAATTAAGAACATTGCTCTTCTTAACATACATTTCCTGTACTTTGAAATGTTATCCTGTACGTTCCAAGTTCACAAATAAAAGCAAACACAGAAATGGGGCAAACAATGAGAAGGATAGTAAGAGTAGGAAACTGGTAAAATAGACAGATACATAGCAGATGAAACGTAATTCAGTTAAGTGTGAAAAGATAGATGGATAGATATTTTGAGGAGGTATGAAGGTGGTAAATTAATGAGGAGAGGCATAATTTGAAAAGGGACATGGAACCAGAAAGATCAAGGTACAATAGTGGGTATATATATATATAATTTATTTGAAGGCGGCTGATTTGTAATATAGGGACCTTTGCTTTATAAATTGAGGAGAGAGTCTAAAAGTAAGGATGTGATTGTAAATCTTCATAAATCAATGGTTAGACCTCTAATTCAAATAATTTGAAAATTTAAATCCACTAGTTGATCACTACATGAATAACTGAAGTGTGACTAGCTTAAGTCATTAGTATACCCAAAAAAAATCGACATTATTGGAAAATTACAGCAAAAGAACTCAAGATTTAAATTGAAATCAAAATAATGTTCTCAAATGCTAGTGGATATAAATACATAAATGGTGGCTCTATTATTGGATTCCTTAACATTTGTACCATTAGTGTGGTATAAGCCTGATGAATAATTGAAATGTGGTTTCATTATTGAAAATACATCGTTCGATATCAAGACTATAATCTCATCACACAAGGTTTACAGCTTATTCAATCATAAATCATTCAACAGGCTTCTTTTTAAAAAAACTGAGCATTAGTTTTTATGTATTGCTGTTCAATTTGAATGATTTTCTTTGCATTTACAGGAAATGGGTCTACACACACAAATCACCACATGGCAAACTTTAAAGCCCTCTGAGGTGAGATGCTCACCAGCACAAAGGGAAAAAAAGTGCAGAAAATGCAACAGTGAGAAAAGAAGAACTCCATCTTGCTTCAAGTGTTAAGATTTTTTGCTTGGGACCTCGTGTAAATTTTCAGCGAGGTGGAAGGCTTTAGACTAGCTTCCTTTGAAACCAACACTTTTATCTTATTCTTGACATTCGCTCGAAAATACACATCTGTGCCGAACTCAGTTGAGTTGACTTTGTTCGACACTTCGTTTGCGTGACTGACTACAAAAAGATCCTCGTCAAGTCAACATTGGTTGAAAGCTTGAAACAGCGAAATGTGCAAGTTTGCCCCAGTGACACAGTCGAGAACAGTTACTGCAATTGCTGTTTTACCAGTGTACATCTTGCAAGGAAGGTATCCAATGTCTGAAGATCAAGAAATGTGGTATCCATGTGACATAAGCTGTCAAACACCGGAACGGGGAGGTATATTTGTCACCAGCTATCCTTGAGCTCCCACCATCTATTTCCAAGTCATGGCGTGCGAGACAGAATTGTGTGTGACAGAAGGGTGCACCAAGGAAGGATTAAAGTACACAATTCTAACAATCTACAACTGACAAAAAGCCCCAAGTGTTCACATCAAACAATTCTGCAGAATTTTGAGGGAACACTGTAAAGTGGATCCCTGCTGCTGTTGATTCTCACGTACTGAGGGCTGTCTGTATGAGAATCTTGTCTTTGCAGTCCACCATGGGTTACATAAAAATATTCTGTGGATGTGAAGACTTACTGTGAAACCAACTCCATTTCACTGAGCTGTATAGCTATTACAACAAACATCCAGTCAATTATTTTACATTGAAGCTCATTAGCTTCCAAAAATTGTAATTATTCCAGATCTGATTAAAAAATTAAATCCAATAATTTCAGCCAAATAATGTAGGAGAAACTAAATGCATCACAGTAATTTAAAAAGTATGTAAACCCAATGTGTAATTAGTGCAACTAAAACCAATAATACCTTTACTGCGCCAGGTGTTCAGGCATAGAAAGCACTGCAACTTTTGATCTGCTTTATTTCACAAAATTTTCCATAAATCTAGGCTGGATTGAGTTGTTCATGAACAGCAGAGATGGATTGAAGAAGTCGAACAAAAAGAAAATTGCATCTGCAGGCTGAAATGCACTTGAAATCAAACAAAAGGGAATTTGACTTGACAATAGGCCACTCCAGCATGGCAGTGCTTCAAAATGGATGTACTCCCCATTTTAAGACTGGCTTCATTTAATGACACCCAAGTTGATTCATCAATCACCTTTTTGTGGGACATTTCAATTGCTGAATTTCAATTCAAAGAAGTTGCAGCTATGCCTATGAAAACTGAAATTTACTATTTTTTTTGCAAAAATTTACTTTATTCAGATAAAATCTGAAAAACATTTCCAATTAAACAGTTAAAGTACAACGAAATTTACATTTTCTCCAGAGATCGAATGCACTGAGGTGCTTCAGTTCAATAATGAGAACATTGCATATATTTCAATATTTTCATATAGAGAGCAACATTCTTTACCAAGTCTATACATTGGTCATGTGGTGCTTCAATAAAGTTACACGCAGCATTTTTTTTTACTCCACCTTGGTGGACCAGGGAAACAAATCCATTCCTTGCCTGCTCCAAAAACCAAATTCAAAATCCAACTGAATCCAATTCAAGGATCCACAAAAGAGACAAACAAGATCCAAGCTGACAAGATGAGGCATTGCACCCCATCTTGCGCTTGATCTGATACTCAATCTTAGACAAAAGGCCGAGAAGGGAAAATTTACTGTTTTTTAAAAATTTACTGTTGAAGTAGGCCATTTTCCAAAAGCCATATTTTTATTATCTCATCAATATTCACCTCATTAAACATATTCATTTATTGGACTGATTGGCACCATTCATAACGTGCCCACAATGCAGAGGGGAACACCTGAATGGACATTCGTTTAAATCTCCCTCTGCACAGCTGAGAGACCTTTAATTTCAAAGCCGACAAAAGATCCTTATTCTGCCCAGCAACAGCACGAAGCTGCATTTTAAACCAGCCTTTGGCTAGAAGATCGGGATATCTGCGAGTCAAGACCTGGAGTGGGTTATATGGCATAACCGGACTGTCAATAAAATATTACAGGAATAAAATGGCCAAGGCAGGCAAAGAAACTTAATAAACTAGGATAAAAAGAATAAAAGATTAGATTAAATCCCCCTACACACAGCAGGACAAAATGACATTAACACCTAATGCAAGCATAGAATACAGACACAAAACAGTGGAGGTCGATTTAGATAAGGGGACACATCGAGAGGATAATGGGAAACACATTAAAACACCGGGGCAAGAACAGGCAGTCCCATTAACACGGACACACACCATACAGATGCAAATTGACAAGTCTCTCAGGGAACTTCCTGACCAGACAGGCCACTTTATAAGTATTGTAAAAATGTATGAGCAAATGTTCCCGCTCGAATTTGGATTCCTATAAATATCCAGAGCAAATGTATAACTATTGAGATTAACGTGGCCAAGCACTGTTTCTAAGCTGGATACGGGGGTCTCCCTGGGTTCCCAGTAATTGTACAATAAAGAAAAATGCTTTGAACCTTGCCTTGCGACTCGACTTCATTGAATGCACTGGTACAAGGGATTTTTCCCTACAACACTGTTAACATGATAAGAGAGAATTAAGGGAGCCAGATTTTAAAGGCATCACCCAGGCCTAGTCTGGGGTGTTTTCTGCAAGGCTCTTCAGCGTTACTCTGGCAGATGTTAGGAACAAGGTCAGTTTCCATTCTCCTTTCAGAAAATAGTGCACTGGGGAACTTAAGATATAAAAGCAAAAAAAAACAAATTTATCAGCGGTTTTCCATAAAGATAAACCAGAGAGGGGCAAATGACTATCAGATACAATATGCAGATTTTGCATGCCAGAGTGATGCAGCCTCTTTCTGTATAGCTTGTTGCAATCTGGAATAAATATGCTGTCTACCATAGCTATCAAAGTGCTGCCTCCACAGGTTTACGCTCCTGAACTCACATTCAGACTGCTTCAATAAAAACAGTTGTAAGTTAACCACTAACAAGAACTAAGGACTGTAATCAGGTTAAAGTTATTTGGAACCATCTATTGAGTTCTGCACTCCAAACTATTCAACATGCTCCTTTTCAATCAGCTGACAAATAAATACTTTACTACCTATCACTTCAGTTTCAAGAAACTCAAGTTCACTATATGAGATATTGATTGATGTGTGTTTTCATGACAGTTATTTATATTACCACCCCAATGAAATACATCAGAATCTATCTTGTTTTTCTATTTCATCTTCGGAGTAAATCCTTGTGAGTTATTGCTTTAGATCTTATTTAAGCGGAAAAGGGTTTCTGTTGCTCAAAGCTGTTCAACAAAGATCAATTCTGAATTATTGGTGCCGTAAATTCTAAAGGCCTGTTAAACTTTGTATACAATTCTCATTGCATGCATCACCACTTATTTAAATGCTAACTCTTGAAACACCAGGTATAGTATCCATTACGCTCTGCGCAAAAATTTCCTACACAACCAGCACTGGTTGGAGAATAAGGTTGCAGGGAATTTCTTTTTCTTTGGTACAGAATATACTTGGATTTTATTAGGAATTTGTTTTAGGAACTGATGAAAATGAAGAAGTTGACACTTGAAAAATGGATACTTGATATCGTTGCCAAACACACTGGCTGATTTGTCAATTATCCTTGACCTCGAGCTTGTAGCTACAATAATTCCTCCTGTTCCTTCTAGTTTTCAATGGGTCACTATCAAAAGCAAAATTGCATTTTACTTCATTATTTCAATACATGTTTTAATCTTTCTTAAAGTTCAACGACTTTCCGTCCATGAATTCAAGCAAGAAAGCAGGTGAGTCCATTGAAAAGATGGCTGGAAACAAAACAAGACGTGCCATGACAATTACAAAAGACAGTAAGAAGTCTCTCAACACCAAGTTAAAGTCCAACAGGTTTATTTGGTAGCACAAGCCACTAGCTTTCGGAGTGCTGCTCCTTCAATCAGGTGAGTGGGAGTTCTGTTCACAAACAGGGCATATATAGATACAAATTCAATTTACAAGATAATGTTTGGAATGCGAGTCTTTACAGGTAATCAAGTCTTAAAGGTACAATGTGAGTGGAGAAAGGGTTAAGCACAGGTTAAAAAGATGTGTATTGTCTCCAGCCAGGACAGTTAGTGAGATTTTGCAAGCCCAGGCAAGTCGTGGGGATTACAGATAGTGTGACATGAACCCAAGATCCCGGTTGAGGCCGTCCGCGTGTGTGCGGAACTTGGCGATCAGTCTCTGCTCAGCGACTCTGCGCTGTCGTGTGTCGCGAAGGCCGCCTTGGAGAACGCTTACCCGAATATCAGAGGCCGAATGCCCGTGACCGCTGAAGTGCTCCCCAACAGGAAGAGAACAGTCTTGCCTGGTGATTGTCGAGCGGTGTTCATTCATCCGTTGTCGCAGCGTCTGCATAGTTTCCCCAATGTACCATGCCTCGGGACATGCCATGTACCATGTCCCGAGGCATGGTACATTGGGGAAGCTATGCAGACGCTGCGACAACGGATGAATGAACACCGCTCGACAATCACCAGGCAAGACTGTTCTCTTCCTGTTGGGGAGCACTTCAGCGGTCACGGGCATTCGGCCTCTGATCTTCGGGTAAGCATTCTCCAAGGCAGCCTTCACGACACACGACAACGCAGAGTCACTGAGCAGAGACTGCTAACCAAGTTCCGCACACGAGGACAGCCTCAACTGGGATCTTGGGTTCATGTCACACTATCTGTAACCCCCGCGACTTGCCTGGGCTTGCAAAATCTCACTAACTGTCCTGGTTGGATTCAATACACATCTTTTTAACCTGTGCTTAATCCTCTCTCCACTCACATTGTCTGTACCTTTAAGACTTCATTACCTGTAAAGACTCGCATTCCAACCATTATTTTGTAAACTGAGTTTGTATCTTTATATGCCCTGTTTGTGAACAGAACTCCCACTCACCTCATGAAGGGGCAGTGCTCAGAAAGCTAGTGGCTTGTGCTACCAAATAAACCTGTTGGACTTTTAACCTGGTGTTGTGAGACTTCTTCCGGTGTTTACTCCAGTTCAACGCCAGCATCTCCGCATAATTGCAAAAGAACCAGAGGAGAGATGAGGAGATTTGTTTTCATGTAGCAAGTTGCTGTGACCTGGAACGCATGACCTGAAAGGGTGCTGGAAGCAAATTCAACAGTAACGTCCAAGGGGAAATTAAGCAGATACTTGAATCAGAAATATTTGCACGGCTATGGGGAAAGAGCAGGAGTGTGGGTGTAATTGCATAGTTCATTTCTAAGAGTCAGTCCAGGCAGAATGGGCTTCTTCTGTGTTATATGATGCAGTGAATAGAAGATAAAATACACTTAGCAGTAACTGCTTTATATTTGAGGTATTAAATAAACACATTTGAACTGCTCCTTTGTATAATGAAGGACACAATCAAAAGAGTCAAAAATGTATGATTCAGCAAAGAATACAGGTCAAGAGTGAAAGACTGAAAAAGATCTGCAGAGGCCTTGAATATTAGATACCAAAACTGGGACAGATACCTGCAATACGTTGCTCAACAAAGGGGATTTGGAAACATATGCATGTATTTGTTTAATGGCTTCTTCCATTGAGCCAGTGTCTAATCCAATTTACTACCTCCCCATGTATACTCAGCCACTGAAGCTTCCTAAATAACCTCCCATGAGGGACCTTGTCAAAGGCCTTTCTGAAATCCAGGTAGACAACATCTACCGCCTTCCCTTCATCCACTTTCCTGGTAACCTCCTCGAAAAGCTAATAGATTGGTCAAACATGACCTATCATGCACAAAGCCATGTTGACTCTCCCTTATAAGTCCCTGTCTATCCAAATATTTGTAGATCCTATCCTTTATCACACCTTCCAATAACTTGCCCACCACCGACGTCAAACTTACTGGCCTATAATTTCCCAGATTTCTTTTGGAACCTTTTTTAAACAACGGAACAACATGAGCCACCCTCCAATCATCCGGCACCTCCCCCGTAAATACTGACATTTTAAATATGTCTGCCAGGGCCCCTGCAAATTCAACACTAGCTTCCCTCAAGGTCCGTGGGAATACCCTGTCCAGTCCTGGGGATTTATCCACTCTGATTTGCCTCAAGACAGCAAGCACCTTCTCCCCTGTAATCTGTAAAGGTTCCATGACCTCCCTACCTGTTTGCCCTATTTCCGTGTTGTCGGGGATGGGGCAGGGGCACAGGCAGTCAAGAAAGAGGGTAGTGGTCAAGTCTTCTAACTTCATCTCAGTAACCATTGCTGTAAGACAGTCACAGCCATCCAAAGTTTATGATTTAAATCGCATTCTCGGATGGTACCCTCAGATACGCTACATTGGCACTTGGAGTGCCAGGTCAATTTATTTATCAATGGATAATAGTCAAAATTAAAATAGATCTAACTCTTGATTGAATTTACAATAAATTTATCAATAAAGTCATTTTTAAAACAAACTAACTTAAGATACAGAGAATCAAGTCACTTTTCTTAGCTATAGATATATGCAATAAAAGAAAATAGGTTCTAATAGCACATCAAGAAAAAAAAATTTCAGCCATAATGGTCGCAACTATAAAACCTGTTGCATGAATCAGAAGCATCATCTAAGAGCTCACTGCAGCTATACCACCAGGTTTATTTGGAGACCATGATCTTTTTTATTAGAACACTCATTTGAAAATGTAAAGGACAACATAATGCCATTTTATCCTCACAACAAAACACAGCTCTTATGTTCCTTTTTTTTTAAGGTGTTATTTCATGTTCATGCAATCCAACTGGAAAAGGTCGGAAGCTGCGAATTGGATGTCAAAGTGCTGCATGAGGCTCTGGAGCTGCCTAGGATAAACACATTTTATCAATGACCTTTCCTCGACTGTGAGGTCAGACGTGAGGATGTTCACTGATGATTGTACAATGCCATTCACAACTCCTCAGACAGTAAATCAGGCCATGCCAACATGCAGCAAGACCAGGATGCAACATTTTTTGGGATCTTGGAGAGAAAGTAAAAACGTATAAGAGGTCACTTGGCAGGCAGTGAAGGAGTGCCCTGTGTGTGAGCTCCTACACAATAAAACATACCCTGGTATGGAAGGCAAGCACGGTTCTATCAAACCTGGCCTTTAATAGGACACTAAACAAGGGAGACTGAAGAGTGAATTTCTTCCAAAGAAAAAAAGATCAGCTTGAACTTGAAGAGCCTGTAACAGTTTGGGTGACAATTGGTATTATCTGTGCCAGCCCAATGCAACATGCTGTCCTACTGCACTACATATTGTTATATAAACACAGCAGCAAATGACTCTTCCAGGGACAGGGCACTGGGCAACATGACATTCAGTATAATAGGCAGACAGATACATACTTACAAATTAATCTAGATTGGTTCAAACTATTTCTACATCTATTCTGAAGAATGGTATTCTCATTAATAAAACCTTTCATTATTGCTGACCCACTTTTCAATTTTCACAATTATGACTTATTAATAATAATATTTTACTGAAAAAGCATGAAAAGCATCACTGAAGCATTTAGTCTTGCAAATAACATTTCCATCCTCAAAAAAATGAAAAGAACCCAATGTCCATAATGGCATTAAATTTCAAAACAGAGAGCAGCTCCATTGGCATTTGCAAACAGAAGGATTAATTATTTTAGTCATGACCAAAATATTAACCGAAGGTTAGCTTTATAGATGTCAACAGATTTACTGTGTACTTCCTACTCTTCTTGATTTCATTTTAATTTCAGGAATTTACCATTTTTATTGCTCTCATTTTATTCTTATCCAGTTGCATTTCATACTGACCCAATTCTGCTCTTGTCCCGGCTTTTATTGCCCACACGACTCGTGGATTTAATATACAGGTGGCGATGCAACTCATCAATCAGGACCAGGTGCATATTCAATTTCTTGCTGTGGAGCTCCAGACGCAGGTCACTCAGTCCCTCCACCTGCAGCAGCTGCCCCTCCAAAGAATCGACTGCAGAGACCTGACATGGAAAACAAGAGAGCAGACAATTCAACTTTGACTTTTGGTCCGTGCATTTAATTATTCACAATCATTCATGCTCCAAGGTTTTAAGCCACCCTTGGCATTGTCTTATTTCCCCGAGTAGAACAGTCTTGACTCAGTTGTATTATCGCACAGTGACATTCAATATGATCCATGCAGTCCCATAAGTGTTTAGACATGCTGGGCTACATACATCACCCAAAACCCAATTATAAAGCCACATTCACGGAATTCTGAAAATAAATGACCAATTCAATAACCTGGGGAATTTTTCAAGGCTACAGAGAGATGAGGGAAGAACTTAATATAACAAAAAAGAGAAACTCGCAATCCAAATGCTCAAAGATCAAGGCACCTTGCTTGCCCGATTTACTACAGCTTGTACTCAACAGCTGCCTTGTACAACTGTCCTGAAAATGCACTCATTTTCAAATCTATTGTAGGCTGTTCGATGAAGTTTGGCATCATGAATGGTACAAGTGGGTTTTTTTCTACATGTGCTGGCAGCTGAATCATGCCATCTCTGCAGCTGGCAGAGCATGCAAAGGAAGAAGCAACCAAGACACCAATATCAGGAAACAACATCAAACTTATGAGAACAACCTCCAAATGCTTAACACGTCAATTTATTGGGGGTGTCCAACAAGTTTTGATAAACTTGAAAACCAGCTAATTCTAAAGAGCTTATTTTCTATCTTTTGTAAATGTATGAATTACGTCATAGATCAGTCATGGTCTCATTAAATGAAGGACCAAATTGAAGGGGCTAAATGATCTACACCTGTTCACTGTGGCAGTGCCTCGTAAATGTTTTCCCTGGTTTTTACAACAATCAATGATGGTTTCATGGTCAATATTACACTTTTAATTCCAGTTTTTTATTGAATTCAAATTTCATCATCTGCCATGGTGGGATTTGAACCTGGGTTCCCAGAGCATGACCCTGGGTGCCTGGGTTACTAATACTACTAAGTCACTGCCTCCCCTCATGTTAATATTTCAAGCACGACTCGTGTTCCCACGAGATGCAAAGTTCAATTCAAAATATGAACGAACTCCATGCTGCTATTATATTTATAGTCTTCTTGTGTCAAGGAAAAGACAATGGGCTATTATACACTATCCTATTGACGAGTTAAGCAACAGCCTGACATAGTCGTTCACAAATTCAGACCTCAAGAGTTGTAGTATGGGTGTCAGGCAGAACAAGGGTTAACATGAGACTTGAGAATAGTACCTCCCATGATATGATGTAGAGAATCGCATGATGGTAGACACAATACAATAGTAGAATCTAGAAGGAAGCAACATGGAGACAGCACCCATGCAGGGATGTAACTTGAATACATACTTTGTTACGGGCTATCAATAAGTTAAACATTCAATCTTAGAGGCCTTCAGACCTCTTCAGGGAAACACTCCAAACAACCTTACAAATCTCTGCTGACTCACTCGCAGGAGAGGTCCACCAGATGTTGCAACAAAGTTGCATACAGGATGGAGTAAATGGTCCTGGGAATCTCCACTCGAGACTCCATGAAGTTTCATGGCATCAAGTCAAACACGAGCAATGAAACTACCTACTGATTAGCATCTAAAACCCTTACTCAGCTGATGAATCAATGGTTCTCTATGTTGAGCAAGCACTGAGGATAGTAAGAGCACAGAATGTACTCTGGGTGAGGGAACTTCAATGCCCATCATCAAGAATGGCTCAATAGCACCAATGCTGAGCAGGTTGGTTGAGGACATGTATTCCTGACAGGGCTACGACAGGAAGTGAGGGAACCAACAAGAGACAAAAACATACCCAATCTCGTGCTCACTAATTTACCTGTCGCAGATGCATCTGTCAATGGCAGCATTGGTAGGCGTGACCACAGAGGACAAGTCCATCTACACACTGAGGAGAATACTGTCAATTGTGTTGTGTGGAACTACTACTGTGCTAAATTAGATAAATTCAGAACAGGTTGGAGCAGCTCAAAACCAGTTTCCATGAAGTGCTGTGGCAAATCAGCAACAGAATTGTATTCAACCACAATCTGTAACCTCATGGCCTGTAATTTCCCTCACTGCACCATTACCATCAATAAGAAGTCTCACAACACCAGGTTAAAGTCCAACAGGTTTATTTGGTAGCAAATACCATAAGCTTTCGGAGCGCTGCCCCTTCGTCAGATGGAGTGAAAATCTGTTCTCCAACAGTGCACAGAGACACAACATCAAGTTACAGAATACTAATTAGAATGCGAATCTCTACAGCCAGCCAGGTCTTAAAGGTACAGATAATGTGGGTGGAGGGAACATTAAACACAGGTTAAAGAGATGTGTATTGTGTCCAGACAGAACAGCTAGTAAGATTCTGCAAGATCAGGAGGCAAGCTATGGGGGTTACTGATAATGTGACATAAATCCATGTTGGATTTGGATTGATGTCACATTATCAGTAACCCCCACAGCTTGCCTCCTGA
Organism: Mustelus asterias; assembly: GCF_964213995.1. Taxonomy (NCBI): domain Eukaryota; kingdom Metazoa; phylum Chordata; class Chondrichthyes; order Carcharhiniformes; family Triakidae; genus Mustelus; species Mustelus asterias. The sequence goes on from NC_135819.1 coordinate 69,315,392, forward strand.
TCTTGCAGAATCTTACGAGCTGTTCTGTCTGGAGACAATACACATCTCTTTAACCTGTGTTTAATGTTCCCTCCACCCACATTATCTGTACCTTTAAGATCTGGCTGGCTGTAGAGATTTGCATTCTAATTAGTATTCTGTAACTTGATCTTGTGTCTCTGTGCACTGTTGGAGAACAGATTTTCACTCCATCTGACGAAGGGGCAGCGCTCCGAAAGCTTATGGTATTTGCTACCAAATAAACCTGTTGGACTTTAACCTGGTGTTGTGAGACTTCTTACTGTGCTTACCCCAGTCCAACGCCGGCATCTCCACACCACCATTACCATCAAGCCAGATTAACCCTAGTTGGAAGAAGAGTGCAAAAGAGCATGCTAGCAGCAGCACCAGGCATACGTAAAGATGAAATGCCAATCTGGTGATGCTAAAACACAGGAATACATGCAAGCTTAGAAGCAGCATCTGAGTGACTGAACAAACTGATTCTATGTCTAACAGATCACATCAACGCTCTGCAGCCCTGTCACCTCCAGTTGCAAATGGTGGTGGACGATTAAAAACTTACCGGAGAATGAGTCCCCACAAACAGCCTCATTTACAAAGGTGGAGTGTCCATCATACCGAGGAAAAGGATTTCTAAAAAGAATGCATTGTTCATAAACCTAGTTTTGATTCTATGATGCCTTACCAGTTATTTCACAGTAATAATCACAGTGCCCAATTGAGGGGGTCAGTCGGCAGAAATTTTCTCCTCCAACTATATGAACTGACAAGTAACAATAAAAAGAGCAGCTTTGATTATGTTTTGGAAATTCCCGTCCCTTCACGAAAAGGCCAATAACACACCATCAAGCAAAAGGGATAAATGGGACATTTTCAAGTTGGAAAGCTGTGACTAGCCGAGTGCCGCAAGGATAAGTTATGGAGCCTTGGCTACTTATGATCTAAATTATTGACTTAGGTGAAAAGACAGAGTGTAATATATCCAAAGTTTGCTGATAATACCATGCCAGATGGAAATGTAAGCTTTGGGAAGGACAGAGAAAGAAACTGCAAAAAAATACAGACAGGTAAGTGAATGGGCAACAAGATGGGAGGTGGAGTATAATGTGAGGAAGAGAGAGGTTACTCACCATGGTCAAAGTAGGAAAGCAGAATATTTTTTTAAATTCAGGAAACTTTTAAATGTTGACGTTCAGATAGATTTGAGTGTGCTCGTACAAGAAACACAAGTAGTCAGCATACAGGTGCAGCAAGCAATTAGGAAGGCAAATGGCATATTGATCTTTACTGTAAGGACACTGGAGTACAGGAATAAAGATGTCTTGCTGCAATTGTACAGGGCTTTGCTATGACCTCATTTGGAATACTGTGCAGTTTTGGTCTCCATATTCAAACAAGAATATACTTGCGATAGTGACAGTACATCAAAGCTTCACTAGCTTGGTCCCCGAGATGAGAGGGTTGTCCAATGATGCAAGGCTGAGAAAAGTATGACTATGAGAGCACAAGCCCAGAGTAACTTATGGCACAGAGGACATTCAGTCCCATGGAATCCACCTAATGCTCCACAGGGCAATCCAGTCAATCCCACTCCTCCGCTCAGTCCCTCTGGCCCTGCAAGTTTATTTTCAAGTGTCCATTCAATTTCCTTTAGAAATGTTTGTGCTTCCACCATACTCGTGGGCAGTGAGATCAGGTAATTCCCACTCGCTGAATAATAAAGTTCTTCCTCACATTCCCCCTCCATTTTATGCCCAAGATCTTAAATTTGTAGTCCTTAGTCATAAAATCATAGAAACCCTACAGTGCAGAAAGAGGCCATCTGGCTCATCGAGTCTGCACAGACCACAATCCCACCCAGGCCCTATCCCCACATCTACCCGCTAATCCCTCTTACCTACGCATCTCAGGGCACTAAGGGGCAATTTTAGCATGGCCAATCAACCTAATCCTCACATCTTTGGACTGTGGGAGGAAACCGGAGCACCTAGAGAAAACCCACGCAGAGATGAGGAGAATGTGCAAACTCCACACAGACAGTGACCCAAGCTGGGAATCGAACCCAGGTCCCTAGAGCTGTGAAGCAGCAGTGGTAACCACTGTGCTAAAGTGCAGCTCTTGAAAAACCTAGTCCTTGTAGTTAGCTAATGGGGAAAATGTAATCCTTGCCCACCCTATCTAACCCCTTCATAATTTTGTAACCTCCATCAAATTGCTCCTCAATCTCCAAACCCCAAGTTAACCTTGCAACTAAAAACCATCCGCAGCCTCTCCCTATCCCTTGTACCAAATGCATCACCTCACATTTCTCTGTACTAAATTGTATCTGCACATTCTGCTTGCCCAATTCCTGTTGCAATTCATATCATTTCCACAAGTTTGGCATCATTGGTTAATTTTGAAATTTTACTCTATAGTCTAACATTCAAGTGATTTATATATAGCAAAAGAACCAGTGGTCCTCGCCTGACACGGTGCGGTGTGGAGGGGGGAACCACTGTCTACCATCCTCCCATCTGAAAAACAAATCAATTCTGACCTGCTGCTCAAGCCAAGTTTTCATCTAACTGCACACTGACCTTATTCCATAGGTCCCAATTTTGTTAACCAGCCCTTCCTGTGGTACCTTGTAAAATGTTTTCTTAAAATCCATACAGACAACACCAACCACATTGCTTCATCAAAAATTCAATTAGATTAGTCAAGCACCATCTGTCTTTCATAAATCGATGCTGGCTCTCCTTAATTACCTCAAGCCTCTCCAGGTAATTGTTGATTTCCCCTCTCACCCCAGCTTCCCAATGAAGGATTCCAAAAACCGCTCCCAATGTTAGATTAACTGGCCTGTTGTTGCTGGGACTGTCTTTGCATTCTTTAAGAGTTCTCACTTTGATCACTTTCCAATCCTATAACACCTCCCTCATATCTAGGAGAGCTTAAAAAATTAATGCAAGCCCTTCCCCATCTCCACCCACATTCTTTAGCAACCCGAATTCCTCAGGGTAGTGTCCTCGGCCCAACCACATTCAGCTGCTTCTTCAATGACATTCCTTCCATCAAAAGAGCAGAAATGGTGATGTTTGCCGATGACTGCACTAGCACCAATCGTGACTCCTCAAATACTGAAGCAGTCCATGTCCAAATGCAGCAAGACCTGGACAACATTTAGGCTTGGGCTGACAAGTGGCAAGTAATATTAACGTAACACAATTTCCAAGACAATGACATCTCCAACAAGAGAGGATCAACCCATCATCCCTTGACATTCAATAGCATTATCATTGCTGAATCCCCCACTATCAATATCCTGGGGGTTACCATTGACCAGAATCTGAACTCATCATACAAATACTGTGACGACAAGAAAAGGTCAGATGCTAGGAATCCTGTGCTGTGTAACTCACCTCCAAACTCCCTAAAGCTCCACCATCTGCAAGGCCCAAGTCAGGAGTGTGATGGAATACTTTCCACTTGCCTGGATGAAACATAGAATCCCTAGTGGAGCAGGAAGCCATTAGGCCCATCGAGTCTGCACCGATTCTCTGACAGAGCATTTCACCAGGCTCGCCCCCTGCCCTATCCCCGTAACCTCACGTATTTACCCTGCTAATCCCCTTAGCCGACACATCTTGGGATATAAAAGGGGCAATTTACCATGGCTAGTCCACCTAAACTAGTGATTGCAGCTCCAGCAAATGGGCAAGCCTAAATAAGAATGGTTTGAGAGACTTGGAGAGTCAAGCTCTGATGACTAAAACACTGATATATAAAGTTAACCATTAAAATAATGAAACATACATATGGTGCTTCTTGAATCGCTGGGCCATTTAAACAAGTTCTGGTCATAAAAGTTCCTTTCAGAGTTAGTGATCAAGTTAATTTGCACATGTCATTGTGCGAAACATTCAAATACACAATCATATTGAGTTTTTTAAAACTGAAAAATGTTTTCATTCAGTAATCAATATAGTGTTCAGCGATAAAAGAGTCCATCTCCTCGGCGCAACTTGAAAACGTTCTTCAACTAGAACTCCCTGAAACCAAGTTGAAGTCATTAAAATAGCATAACGTCATATACTATACAAGACTACCAAATATTTTATCGCTACACACTAAGGACAGCTTTCCTGGGGCAAGAAAAACAAAATAATTCTGAGTTCCTCCAAAAGGAAGTATTAGATCACTGAGTACCATGAAAGACTCATCAAAACACCACTTCTGGCAGACACAGTTATTGAGACCATATCCACTTCTTATATTTCTATAGCAGAGTAGTTGAAAAGCAATAATAAAACCATGCAGCAGTGATACTCGGCGAAGGGTACACAGCCTCCAGCTTCAGCCATCTATCAGCAATGAAACCTCATTCAGAAACTGGATCTTGCCCACCATTTGGGAAGGCAAGGGACTTTTTTCTCTTTGGAAAAAAAAACAGTATACTGAGGTTCTATCCTTGAATGCATTATCAATAAAAATTTACTATTTATTTCTTGTGCGTTTAGAAACTGGGCATATTAGTTTTGGGATAAAATCATAGAATCATACAATGGAGAAGAGACCCTTCAACCCATCAAGCCTGCACTGACAAGCAAGAAATGCCCGACCTCCCACCTAATCCCATTTACCAGCATTTGGTCCATAGCTTTGAATTTATGTCATGCCAAGTGCTCATCCAGATACTTTTTAAAGGTTGCAAGGCAACTCAAAATCTCTACAGTGCAGGAGGAGACCATTTGGCCCAACAATTCTGCACCGACAACAATCCCCTGCAGGACCTATATATCCCCGTAACCCCATGTATTTACCCTGCTAATCCCCCTGACACCAAAGGGCAATCTACCATGGCCCAGCAACTTAACCCGCACATCTTTGAGCTGTGGAGGGAAAGCGGAGCATCCGGAGGAAACCCACGCAGATCTGGGGAGAATTTGCAAACTCCATACAGTCACCCAAGGCCGGAATTGAACCCGGGTCCCTGGCATTGTGAGGCAGCAGTGCTAACCACTGCGCCACCATGCTGCCCATAAACTTGCCTTGACCATACCCCTCAGGCAGCACATTCCAGACTGTCACCACGCTGTGGGTAAGCAAGTTTTTTCTCACTTGACAGTTTGGACTGTCAAGTGGCAAGTAACATTTGTGCTACACAAATGCCAGGCAATGACCATCATCAATAAGAGACACTCGAACCGCCACCCCTTAACATTCAACGATATTACCATTACTGAATCCCACACTGTCAACATCCTTGGGGTTACCATTGACCAGAAGCTCAACTGGACTCGCCACATAAACACAATGACGACAACAGCAGGTCAAAGGCTAGGAATACCACGGCAAGTAACTCACCTCCTGACTCCCCAAAGTCTGTCCACCATCCATAAGGCACAAGTCAGGACTGTGATGGAATACTCCCCACTTGCCTGGATAAGTGCAGCTCCAACAACACTCAAGAAGTTTGACACCAACCAGGACAAATCAGCCCCTTTGATTGGCACCACATCCACTGCAACTGGATCCCAGACTACCTAACACACGGACCACAGTCAGTAAGGATAGGCAACACCACCTCCTCCACGATCATCTTCAACACCAGTGCTCCACAAGGCTATGTTGTCAGTCCCTTACTATACTCCTTATACACCTTTGACTGTATGGCCAAATTCCCCTCCAACTCGATGTTCAAGTTTGCTGATGACACCTTTGTTGTGGGTTGGATCTCAAACAATGACAGAACACAGTACAGGAAAGAGATAGAGAATCTGGTGAGCTGGTGCGATGACAATAATCTCTCCCTCAATGTCAACAAAATGAAGGAGATAGTCATGGACTTCAGGAAGCGTCGAGGAGGGCATGCCCCTTTCTACATCAATGGGGACAAAGTAGAAATGGTCGAGAGCTTCGGATTTTTAGGTGTCCAGATAACAACCACCTGACCTGGTCCCTCCATGTGGATGCTCTAGTTAAAAAAGCCCACCAACGCCTCTACTTTCTCAGAAGACTAAGGAAATTTGGCATATCCACTACAACTCTCACCAACTTCGACAGATGCACAATAGAAAGCATTCTTTCTGGTTGTATCACAGCTTGGTATGGCTCCTGCTCTGTCCAAGACCGCAATAACCTACTAAGGGCTGTGAATGGAGCCCAAGCCATCACGCAAACCAGCTTCTCATCCATTGACACTGTCTATACTTCGTGCTGCCTCGCAAAAGCAGCCAGATAATCAAGGACCCCACACACCCTGGACATACTCTCTTCCACCTTCTTCCGTCGGGAAAAAGATACAAAAGTCTGAAATCACATACCAACCGACTCAAGAACAGCTTCTTCCCTGCTGCCATCAAACTTTTGAATGGACGAACTTTTGAATATGACTCTACCTTGCATTAAGTTGGTCTTTCTCTATGCTCGAGTTATAACTAACACAAAATTCTGCACTCTCTCCTTTTCTTCCCTATGTTCAGTATGCTTTGTCTGTATAGACTGCATATTAATACGTGACAATAATAAATCAAATCAAAAAAACATCCACTCCCTCCACCACCGACGCTCAGTCATGCAGTGTGTACTATCTACAAGATGCACTGCAGCAATTCACCAAAAGATCTTTAGACAGCACCTTCCAAACCCATGGCCACGTCCATCTAGAAATACAAGAGGAGCAGATACATGGGAACACCACCACCTGCAAGTTCCCCTCCAAGCCACTCACCATCCTGACTTGGAAATATATCACCATTCCTTTGCAGTCGCTGGGTCAAAATCCTGGAATTCCCACCCTAGCGGCATTGTGGATCAACCCAAAGCATGTGGGTTGGTGGTGATGAGCTGCCTTTTTGATTCATCAGCGCCATCTCAAGGGCAACTAGGGATGGGCAATAAATGCTGGCAAGCCAGTGATACCCATATCCCACAAATTAATTTTTTTTTAAAATCACTAATGCCTTTGCTGATTTGTTTCCCTTGGACCTGCTAAAAGCTTTTCCTTTCCTTCTCACCTTATCCCGAATATTTCTGATGATCCATGGTTCTTTGTGCCTGTTATTCCTTCCTAACACCAGAGGGGGAATATGCTGGGTTTGTACCCTCTCCATTTCTTTTTTAAACGCCCTCCATTGCTCTTCTGTAGATTTCCCCACTAGTAGCTGTTCCCAGTCTACCTTGGCCAAATCCCGTCTTATTTTATTAAACTCTGCTCCCCCCCAATCCAAACCTTTTTTGCAACTTGTCTATTTCTTTATCCATTTTTGTCCGTAACAAGCTTAAATTGTCATGTTGTGATTGTGATGACTGAAATGCTCCCTGTCCACACCTCAGTGAACTGTCCAGTTTCATTCCCTTGAATTGGTTCCAGCACAGCTCCTTCCTTTGTTGGACCCTCTACATATTGACCTAAAAAGTTCTCCTGTACATATTTCAAGAAATCCACTCCAGTCAAACCCTTAACACTATGTCTAGCCTAATTAATGGCGCTAAAGTTGAAATCATCTACTATATTTATCTCATGATCAGGATAGGTTCTTATGGTCTTTCTATCAATTTTGATTTGATCGAGGTTTCCAAGAGACATCCAATTCAAATGTCAGATCAGCCCTTTTTACCAAATGGATAATCTTATAGGAAAGTGCAAGAAAAGAGAGACCCGAAGGTGGTGTTTGGTCACAAACTTTGCTAACCTGTCTTGCCACCTTCAAAGTAGTTGGCTAGCCACATAAGATTTATTAAAAACACAAATAAAGTACAACAGATAAGAAGTTATTCTGAACCAATCTAAAATGCTACTTTAGCTCCAGCTTAAGCATTATACCTAATTCTGGGGACCACATTTAGGAATTATGTCAAGGTCGTGGAGAGATTGACTGGAATAATTCCAGGATGGAATACTTGCCTTTCAAGTAGAGACGATTAAGAGGAGGCATGATAGAAAAGTTGAAAATCATGAAGGATTTAGAAAGTTTCACTCTATTTCCAATGGCTAAATGGTCCATAGCCAGAGGGCACAAATTTAAGGTGACTGAGAGAAGAATCAGATGTGACATGAAGAAAAGCCCTTTTACCCAATAAGCACTAAAGATTTATTATGCACTGCTGGACAGGGTCGGTTCAATAGTGGTTTTCAAAAGCAATTGAATAAATTCATGAGGGGAGAAGAATTTCATGGATTTGGCTGAAGATTAGAGGAGTGGGACTAACTTGATTGTTCTTCCAAATCTCAGTTGGCTAAATGACCACCAATGAAGGATTGTAAAATGAACAGCACAAGAACATACTAAGAAATAGGAGCAGGACTAGGCCTTAAGACCGCTGGAGCTGACTGAGATGCAGAGAAATTGTTTCCCTCAGAAGACTGGGAGCCATGGAATTCTCTCCCCCAGAGGGCTGTGCATTTTCAATTGTTGAGTATGTTCCTGACCTTGATAGATTTTTGGACAAGGCAATGACATGTTAGGTTGAGAACATACCAAACACAGACCAAGCTCGAGGGAACATATGGCCAACTTCTCTTATTTATAAGATCATGGCTAATCTTTGACCACAACTCCCTTTTCTTGAACAGGTCAAAAATGAAATCTTCAGCCTGGTTTTCAAACCCTTCAAAGGCCTTGCCATATCCCAATTCCCTCACAAACACAGCACTACTGATTTTAGTCATTTGTGCATCACTCTCAGTCCACTTCTCCAGAAAAAGCAACACAAGTAGTAAGCGAAGTTGGCCATTTGGTCCCTCGAGCTTGGTCCGTGTTCGGTATGTTCTCAGCCTAACTTGTGATTGCCTTGTCCAAAAATCTATCAAGATCAGTCAGGAACATACTCAACAACTGAAAATGCACAGCCCTCTGGGGGCGAGAATTCCTCGACTCCCAGGCTTCTGAGGGAAATAATTTCTCCTCATCTCAGTCCTAAATAAATTGATTCATGATCCTGAGACAGTGACCCTCTAGTTCTAGACTTCCCAACCACAGCAACAATCTTCTCAGCATCTACTCTATTAAGTCAGTGAATAATGTCATGTTTCAATGAAATTCCCAACTAACCATCTGTCTAACTTAATTAATAACTTGCATTAAAAATCACTCTCTGATCACACCTCTTTTGGCTGAGGATCAATTTGCTTCATGCCTATCTGCAAAGTTTTGTACCATTCTTTACATGAAAGACATTTCATAAATGCAAGTGGTTATAATATTATGTGCATGCTACATCTTGTTTCTGGCTCAGAGTTATATGTGCTTGTAGAAAAGGAGCATACCTACTTTTGCCACTGGGCCACACTTTTATACCACTGCATAATATGCAAAAATATGTATTATTCTATTTCACTCCATCACTAAATAACCAACAAGCCTGGTCAACAACAGCCCTTTAGTGGTGGGTTCAATCTGGCAAATTAAATGTCAAAATAAAAGCAAAATACTGCAGATGTTGAAGAGCTGAAATAAAAAAACAAGAGTGCTGGGAAATTCAGCAGGTCTGGTAGCATCTGTGGAGCAAGAAACAGAGTGAATATTTCAAGTCTAATATGACTGCTCTTCAGGACTGAAGGGAGGCAGAAATATAACAGCTTTTCCAGAAAACAAATCATTCTGCTAAAAATATTCACAAGTGAGCTGCAGCAGGACAATCTCTCAATGCTGACCTTCCAGCCTTAAGATAAATATTAAAAGATTCTATGGCACTTTCTGGGAGAAGTGCTCAGGTCAACACCCTCCGCAATCGAGAATAAATCATAGTTACTTGTGCGGAACTGATCTCAGATTTGGCGTCACATTTTGCTACGTAACAATTACCACAGTCCAAAACTAATTGATTGCATGAGGTGCTTTTAAAATGTTTTGACATGATGAAAGCAATTATTTTCTCAGAACAAATTTAAGAGGTTTGCATATTCTCTGCTCTTGCATGGGAAGCAATAATGCTTCCATTCAAGCAATTACCTTTGTGCTAGGGTTAAATGGTTCACACTCTGCCAACACTTTATACAACGTTAAAATACAGCAAATGGACTGAATGAATTTTTAAATAAATGTTCAGAACTCCGATTTGTTTAGTCGGTGGGAGTTAGAGCTGAGCAAAATGAAAAGCACTCCACAACATCTGACTTAAATGGTCATTTCAGCCAGCACCTCAAGTCACAACTATAATAGACTTCATATTGTTCAGCAGTTCAATTCAATATTTTTGAAAAAAATGTTCAAGTATCCAATCTGTACTCCAGCTAAGTGCACTGAATTGCAAGCCCTCATTCTTCGTTGGTCTTGAAAGTCAAACAACAGACATTACAAATTCCAATATTCCCATTGTCGGGCATCATTTAAGTGGGAATCTGATATTATAATTATTACAGAGACATGGCTGAAAGATGACAGTATAAAAAGAGTAAGGGCGAAATTAAAAAAGGAAACTACGAAAGCAAGGAGAAGGCATGGATAAATACTGGCAGGTAAAAACCAAAGAAAACATGTTTTTTTTTGACAAATACACAAAGAACAAAAGGTTAACTAAAAGGGTCGTACAGGTAACTTATGAGTGGAGGCAAAACAGCAGATATAGTTTGTAAGGAATACTTTGCATTTGCGTGTATTTTCACAGGAGAGGGGGACAATTCAGACATTGCAATTCGGGAGGAGGAATGTGAACTATTAAATGAAATTGACATGGACAAAGATGAAGTATTAAGGGTTTTAAACATTTGAAAGTGGATAAATCCCCAGGTTTGGAGGCACAGTGGTTAGCACTGCTGCCTCATCACGCCAGGGTTCAATTCAGGCCTTGGCTGCCTGTGTGGAGTTAGCACATTCTTCCAGTGCCAGCTTGAGTTTCCTCCAGGTGCTCTGGTTTCCTTCCACAGTCCAAAGTTGTGCAGGTCAGGTGGATTGGGCAAGCTAAATTGCCCCTTACTGTCCAAAGATGTGTAGGTTAGGGGGATTAGTGGAGTAAATACATGGGGTTATGGGGATAGATAAAAAGGTGGGTCGGGGCAGACTCAATGGGCCAAATAGCCTCCTTCTGCACTTTCGGTATTCTATGATTCTATGAAATACATCCTAGACTGTTCAGTGAAGCAAGAGAAGAAATAGCAGAGACTCTGGCCATCATTTTGCAATCCTCTCTGGGCACAGGCTTGGTGTGAACATTGTACCACTGTTTAAAAAGGCAGAAAGGGATGGAATGAATTATTTCTGGTCAGTCAGCCTAACCTCAGTGGCGGAAAACTATTGAAAAAAATTCTGAGGAACCGGACAAATCTTCATTAGAAAGACACGGGGTAATCAAGGACAGTCAGCACAGATTTATTAAGGGAAGGTCATGTCTGACTGATGAGTGAATTTTCTGAAGATCAAAAATTTGATGTCAATCGCCTTGTTAAATCAATAAATATTACAAGTTCTACATGGCAGACCGGTCACCAAATTAAAAGCAGATGGGATTCAAAGCAAAGTGGCATGTTGGATCTAAAATTGGTCCTGAGGCAGGAAGCAAAGCATAATGGTCGATGGATGTTTTTGTGACAGAAGGCAGTTTCCAGTGGGATTCCACAGGGTCAGTACTAATGCTCTTGCTTTTTGGGATATATATATCAATGAATTTGATGTAGGGTAAATGATTAAGAATTTTGTAGATGACACAAATGGTGGAAATGAAGAAAAAAAGCTGGAGACCATGTGGAAGATATCAATTAACTTGTTAGATGGGGCAGAATGCAGCAAATGGAGTTCAATTCAGAGAAGTGTGAGGTAATGCATATAGGAAGGCAAACAGCACAATAAATGGTCGGCTACTCAGAAGTGTTGAGGTATAGAGGGGCCCCGGAGTGCGTGCCCACACCCCTGAAAGGTAGCTGTACAGATAGACAAGGTAGTCAAAAGGGCATTGGGGATAATTGCCTTTATTAGATGAGGTGAAGAACATAAGAGGAGGGAGTTTATGTTGGAACTGTATAAAACCCTGCTAAGACCACAGTTGGAATGCTGCACACAGTTCTGGTCACTGCACTATAGTAAACAAGTGATTCTACTGGAGAGGGTAGAAGAAAATTCATGAGGATGTGGCCAGGACTGAAAATTTTAAATTAAGAAATATTGGATCAGTGACAGTTGTTTACTTTGGAACAGAGGAGACTGAGGGGATACCTAATAGATTGGATAGGGCTGCATGGTGACAGTGCTTGACACTGCTACCTCATAGCGTCAGAAACCCAGGTTCAATTCTGGCCTAGGGTGATTGTCAGTGTGGAGTTTGCACGCTCTCCCAGTGTCTCTGTGGGTTTCCTCGCTGTGCAAAGATGCGTAGGTTAGGTAGATTAACCATGGTAAATATGCAGGGTTACAGGGATAGGGCAGAGGGGAGGGCATGTGCAGATCAGATGGGTCGAATGGCCTCTTTCTGCACTGTAGGTATTCTCTGGCTCTTTTACACTTGGTTTCGGGGTCCATAATCAGGAAGCACAGATTTAGGGTAGGAAGCATGGAAGGGAATTGAGGGGTGGCGGCGATCTGAAACTCAGTCTGAAAAAAGTTAATAGAGGCAGAAACCCTTGTAACATTTAAAAGGCAGTTGGTTGTGCATTTGAAATGTTGTTGCCCTGAAGGGTATAGGCCAAGAGCTAGATAAAAAAGTCTGGATGGCTTTTTGTCAGCTGCTACAGACATGATAGGTTAAATAGCCTCCTTCAGTGCTGTGAATTTCTATGATTCTAGAACATGGTTCAGTGGTTATGCATTGGAGATGGTGCTTTTTTTTGCTGCAAACATCTTGGAGCAGACTGTTCATTGAATGGCTGTGACGAAGTTTATGTTTAAACTGTGAACTGGTGTTCAGGAAAGGATTTTTGTTTCCAGGTTTGTGGCTTTTGGTTGGAGGTGAAGCCAATATGCAATTTAACTTGGGCTACATGCAGGTCATTGCAAGGCAGGGTGCAGTGACAGATTACATCCAAGAGTTTTATTTTGTTACCTTAGAAGTCAGAAAGAAAGTTCATTTTAACAACTATGAAGTTTTGTTTGTAATTATTAAGCTCCTGGAGCAGTTAAAATAGATGGTAAAAAGTTTATCAGGCAAAATATATGAAAGGAAGGGCTCCATGGATAAAACGGAGCTATTTTTGTTCCTTTCTTTGCATTCCTCTGACTCAGTTTAAAAACTGTGATGATTAAAACCAAATGATAACAGTCCTGTCTGAAAGAGACACAAATTTCAACAATTTGGATTTACAACCTATTTGTGCTTGCATTTTAATTCAGTCTCCCCTTAAATAAATGACAGACTGGGTACAGACCTCTACTGGCGTAGCGTGCCTAGTCTGGCACCCAGATGGCCTTCCAAGGAAAAGGTGCAAAATAACTCATCAGATTCCGAAGGCGGCAAATGGAAAGGGTCTTGTGGAAGTATAAATGGCACAAGCGGCATATAAAACATAAGACTGATATTTCATATTATGCCACAACTCCAAGGCAATGAAATAAAAGCAAGATCAGGACTAATATCCCACTGCATTTTCTCACCCCAACAACTGTTTAATGCCAGAATGGTTTTCCGGGTCACGAAGTCACAAGTGACTTTGATGTTTTGATCCAAGATGGGAACCATGTTTCCATCAATGGCGGGTCTCATTGCACTGACATTTGTGATTATCACTAAGATAATACAAGAAAATAAGCACAGGGTGCAGGAATGAGAAGTTCTTTCCATTTCGTTCTTCACATAATTAGAATGTGTACAATCACCTCCCTTTTCACATAAATTGCAATCCAGTCACAATCACCGCACACAGCAGTAATCAATTATGCAAGTGTGAGCATCTACTTTATGTGGTTTTATCACGTTCTAAACCTATAATTGTTTCTTTGCACCCTCAGACTCGTGGTCTTAACTGTTATTTAGATTATGGAAAAACTGAGGGCTGGAAAGTAGGTTTTTCCCTCCCTACTCCAATGCTGATAAATAGTTAACAACCCCCTACAAACATTACGTAGATCTTAAACTTCCAGAAATAGTGTCAGTGAAGGATTGCCATATTGCAGGTAGGGAGAGAGCTGTTGGGAAAGTTGCATACAGAATTTGAGAGATCATTATACAGATGCTGTTTTTTTCCCCCCCACTGAAATGTCATATTCTGTATTGTATCACTGCCAGTACAATGAGACAAAAATGCAATGACATCATGGACCACCAGCAGAGCCAATTCATCCAGCATTACATATGGAGTGTATCCATTTTAAAAAGGCAGCAGAGGGCAGCTACTGCACGTGAATCCATACACCAGCAATCTTTTGGAGAGAACACTAAAGTTGGAAATAACTCTTTAAAAATGGTGTCAAGACTTCAAAGGCTCATTGGATCTGGAATTAAGTCGAGATCTAATCAACAGGTGTCCAATGTTATGTTCTACTAATCACTTAAGTGTTTCCAGCAATCTCGTTCCCATAATTTTCCTTGTGCGAAGCAAGAAGCATGCAAAGTAAATGTAAACTGAGATTTTTCTTCACAAACATGGTTCCTCTACAGTTGCCACAAAGGGGGCAAAAATCAAGAACCAGCAAGAACTTGGATAAGAACGAATAATTCTTAAAAAGCAGTAACCATTAGGCTAAGAATATTCAAATTTAAAAGAAATCTGAAGAATTGGTGTACTTAAAGCAGGAGACTTCTCTTGGCACACTGATTTGTCATCCCACCCCCACGCCATCATTTCCAAACTCCTCCATAATGATTTGCCAGTCAAACAGGAGATAGCTCCAATTCACAATGGTTTTTGGCTTGGAGAGGAATGAGGTGGTAGCGGATTTCCCCTGTATCCATTGCCTTTATCCTTCCAGGTGAGAGGGGTCAGGTATTTGGAAGGTGCTGTTGTAGGATGTTTGGCAAGTTAATGCAGTGGATTTAGTAAATGATACATATGGCTGTCACTGTGCACAGGTGGTTGAAGCAGTGTACACTCAAGGCCCTGGATGGGTTGTTGGCTAAGTGGACTGCTTTGACCTGGATGGTGCTGAAGTATTTTGGGAGCATCAACCAGGCAAGTGGAGAGTAAACACTCCTGATTTGGTGTTTAGGAGACAAGATTTGAGGAGCCAGGAGATGAATCATTTATCACAGAAGTCCCAGTCCCTGACCTGCTGTTCTAACCACAATATTTATATGGCTCATCCAATTAGCTTTATGGTCAATGTTAATCCAAATGTTGTTGGGAGGATTCACCGACTGTATTGCCGTTGAATGTCAAGGGCAGATGGTTGCATTCTCCCTTGTTGATGATCATCGCCTAGCACTTGTGGGCATGATTGCTTCTTGTTACTTCTCAGCCCAAGCTTGCATGTTGGCCAGGTCTTGCTGCTACAGACTACTTCAGTATCTCATGAGTTGTGAATAGTACAGAACAGAGTAATCATCACGGAACATACTGACATTTGACCCGAGGATGGAGGAAAAGTCAGTGATGAAGCAGCTGAAGATGGTTGGGCCCTGGATAGTGCCCTGAGGAACTCTTGCAGTGACGTCCTGGGACAGAGATGATTGGCCTCCAACAACCACAATCATTTTCCTTTGTGCTAGGTATGACTGCAAACAATGGCGAATTTGCTCATCCTCCCCCCACCCCTCTCCATTTTAATGAAGGCCTTTTGATGCTTGGTCAAATATTGCCTTGACATCAAGAACAGTCACTCTGACCTTACCTCCGAATCTTAGCTCTTTTGTTCATGGTTGGACCAAGGCTTTAATGAGTCATGTGGCCCTGGCAGGACAAAACTGAGCATCGGCAAAAGTGTTATTGCTAAGTATCACCTGATAGCACTGAGAGTCATTAACACCTTCTATCACTTTGCTGATGATTGAGAGTGAATGATGGCGTGATAGTTGGGCGGATTGGATTGCTTTTGTTTTTTGTACATAGGACATATCTACCAACAATGTGGAACATTGCCTAAGTATTAGTGGTATAATTGCTGGGGAACATCTTGGTTAGGATGGGTCTGGAGCACAAGTCTTCAGTACGAGAGCTGCAACGTTCTCAGAGTCCACCGGCCTTGGCGATATTCAGTGCATACTGCATTGTTTGATGACTACCTCAATAATTTTATATTCCTCTTCAGCAAACTAACAACATAAACAAATGTCTGTTATTATTTCCAATGATAATGCTCCTGATAAATTTGTACACCTGGAAAGCAATTTCTCAGACTGACAGAGACTTAAGGTCAAGTGCAGATGAAAGCAAGTGAGTCAGAAACAAGCAAATGCATTCAGTAATGTTGCCATCTCACTTAGTACGAGCAATAAGATTGAAGAGTAAATTAAGTGTCTGAAGTGGAAATTAGTTCCTATTAAACACCAACAACCAAAAGCCACCATCTCAAGTGGCTAAGCTTTAAAATGCTGAAACTGCACACTTGAAATTTTATTAGAATTTGAAGGCATATTATAAAGCATTTAAAAATTCTATTATTACAATATATAATCAAGTGATATTATCAAACCACAGGAAAGTGCCTATCACATTTCCATAAAACCCCTCTCTTATTATCACCTGATACTATTACAACTTGCATCACAATCTTTTGAAACAACCTCAGCAGCTAGAACTGCTGCAGTGAGGAAAGTATGAAAATATATAGCCTTTAATGGCTAATCTTAAAAAAAACAAAAAAGGACATGGAAAAAAATAAAGATTAAACTGCACAAATGTATAAAAATGCCTCAGGTAGTGAAGGCTATAAAAGCAGGATAATCTTGGACTCAACCCAAGTGAATTACGGCTTTCATGCATGCGCTGCATCTCCTGCTCACTGTGAAGCAGTTTAGACATCCTAAAGACGCGAGAAGAACCATACACATAAAAAAGTATTTTATTTCCTGATGCTAGGTACAATAAATTTGCAGCAAACCATGATTAATAAAACTAAAATTACGGAGCATTCTGGGAATTCCGCAATTTCTACGGACTGCACAATCAGCATTGTTCACAAAACAAAAAACAATAGCTGTCGTGAATTTTATAAGTGTAACATTCCTAATCCTTGTATGGGCATAATACTGCATATTGACTGATTAAGTGTCAAATGTACTCTTTTTTAAAAATCCATATGCTGCAGGAAATTCCAGGTCAAGTAGCATGCACCCCTTCAATAACCTTGCTTTGCATAAAGCCAAATTGTGCATCAGACATAGTAAATCTTCATGACCAATGCATAGCTTATATTCTTTTGAGTGTCTCATTGCAGCATTGTTTCTCACGGTCATTACAATCCTCATCACACTCAGTAAATTGGTTGGGATTTAATTGTCAAACTGAATTTTTCAATTCAAAATTCATGCAATAAAATAACAGATTCTATCCAGAAAGGAAAACTATTGATGGAGTCTCAGCTTTCACATCATTCTCATCATATAGCACAAAAGGAGCCCATTTGGCCCAGTGTGTTCGTGCTGGCTCTCTGCGTTAATGAAGAATGCAAGAGGGAATGCCAGGAGCAACAACGGGCATACCTAGAAATGAGGTGTTGTTACAAGTCAGGTTGGATACTGCAGGGTGTTCTATGAAGCTTGCCTGACCTGTAATGTTTTACATTGGATTTGGCTAGGATGAGCATGAGGTTTCACTTCAGATGTGATTCAACTGACTCACGAGGAGTTTTTAAATCAAAAACAAAGGTTAATTAAGAACACTGTTGCCATGTATAGCAAGAACTTTTAACAATTACAAACAAGAAACATAACCACGATAATGTATAACTCTTAAACAGTCTTGCAGGACCAGGCAAGACTGTTCTCTTCCTGTGGGGGAGCACTTCAGCTGTCACGGGCATTCAGCCTTGGATCTTCAGGTAAGCGTTCTCCAAGGCGGCCCTCATGACACACGACAGCGCAGAGTCGCTGAGCAGAAACTGATAGCCAAGTTCCGCACACATGAGGACGGCCTAAACCGGGATGTTGGATTTATGTCACCTTATCAGTAACCCCCACAGCTTGCCTCCTTGGCTTGCAGAATTTCACTGGCTCTTCTGTCTGGAGACAATACACATCTCTTTAACCTGTGTTGAATGCTCCCTCCACCCACATTGTCTGTACATTTAAGACCTGGCTGGCTGTAGAGATTTGCATTCTAATCAGTATTCTGTAATTTGATTTCTGTGTCTGTTTGCACTGTTTGAGAACAGATAATCACTCCATCTGACGAAGGGGCAGCGCTCCGAAAGCTTATGGTATTTGCTACCAAATAAACCTGTTGGACTTTAACCTGGTGTTGTGAGACTTCTTATCATGTTCATTACACAGAGAATACAAAGGAATAATTCAGTCCCGTCTGGTACAATGGATTTCAAAGTCATAATTCTGTGTCTCAGTCATATTTAAAAAACAAACATTTCATTAGTTACGAGTCTGATTCTAATAAACAGTTCTGGTAATATCAAAATCTACTCTGCACAAAATCTGTGTGTGTGTATGTGTGAATTTATGTGTATTCAGTTTGCCAGACATTCTGAGAGTGTTAACTGGATCCTTGCAGTTGAAGTCAAAATGAAGTCACATCCACACCAGTTGGTGAAGTCGAAACTAAGACAGAGCCTTCACTTGCTGAAAGAATTTATTGACTTGGTTCACTCCTCACATCCTGTGTCCCAGCTATCACCTATTCATGTTTCCCTCAACAATGTAATTGACAAGACATTGACAGATTCCCATTTTCTTTAAAACTTATGAAAACACCAAAATAATCTTTCAAATTTATCAAAAAAAAGATAATTTTGTTTACCTTATTTCTTTACATTATAGAGCAACTAACCATTAATAGATCTCATATTCCCCTCTCTTTAAACAAAAATCTTTTTCTTCTTTACCATACACAAATAATTAATTACAAAGCAATCAAAGAAAACATTTGTCTTCCATATTCTCATTAGAATACAAAACATCCATCTTCCAGGAGAGCTAATAATTGCTTGAAACAAGCACCTCTCTTTGCGGAGCAGTCTGACAATTGGTGACTTGCATCCATTCATTTTATTTCTGAAACTTCTCTTACATTCAACATTTCTTTTATGCCAGCAAGGTCAAACCGCAACCTTTTTTCAATGACACCCTTTGTCAAATGAATATTGCCCCAAAGAAAAAGATTATTCACATAGCATCCTCGTACTCACAAATAGGCTTACATTAACACTGCAATGAAGTTGCTGTGAAAATCCCCTAGTCGCCACATTTGGGCACCTGTTTGGATACACTGAGGGAGAATTTAGCATGGCCAATGCACCTAACCAGCACATCTTTTGGACTGTGGGAGGAAAACAAAGCACCCAGAGGAAACCCATGCAGACATGGGGAGAACGTGCAGACTTCACACAGACAATGACCCAAGCCGGGAATTAAACCCAGGTCCTGGCTCTGTGAGGCAGTAGTGCTAACCACTATGCCACCATGCCACAAGTACACCCCCATATCCATTGCATCTACTCACGTCAATGTTTCAGCAGCTGAGGTGCATTTAATTACCCTTTTTATTTTCTTCACATCCCAGACCAATGGACAAGTATCATTGTTTCCCACCAAGAATATGATAAACCCTGCTGTGCTAGAATATCCACCTGAAAGACCGGCATGTCAAACATTGCTGAAAATGGCTAACTTTACATATTTTGGGTTCCCATGTTTTATTAGCTCCAAAACCTTTCCCAACATTGTATGTTTCATCATAGTACTCAGTTCCAATATGCCTAACTGGTCTAATCTGAGTGCACAACTAGTTCAACTGTCCAATCAAACTTAGTTAATCTGTTTCCTCACCTGGCAGGGGAGAGTCAATAATCATCAGGCAGGTTGATTTCTCTTGCTTGGCAGGGTGAAGCTATTATCAGGCAGGGGATGAGGTTAGCCCATTGCACTTGGGGTGTGCTCTTGCCTGCAATCTTGGTTTGCTTAAGTTGGGTCGAGGAAAGGATCAGGGTGGCCAATAAGGTTAAACCGAGGCTTTACCTGATGCAATTTTTCAAAGCCATCTCAGCCTTTTAGTTAAGATGAAGCATTAGATCAAGCCCAGGAGGGAGTGAAATGTCTCATCCTGTCAACTTGGATCTTGTTTTGTTGAGCCCAAGATGAGCTTGTCTTGTCTTTGACAAAGGGTCACCTGGACTCGAAATGTCAGCTCTTTTCTCTTACAGATGCTGCCAGACCTGCTGAGATTTTCCAGCATTTTCTCTTTTGGTTTCAGATTCCAGCATCCACAGAAATTTGCTTTTATCTTGTCTGGTCAGCTTGGATCTTGTTTGTCCCTCATGTGGGGATTTTGATTGGTTTTAATTGAATTGGCTTTATTGATTAGAATTAAACTACCAAAAGGTACCAAAAGAAAATCTTGTGTTTCATGTGATGAACTATATGTGCATGTCCATCTGCGTAATAAGGCTGGCTGCCCCATCTGGTATTTCAATGTATACACCAAATTCTTTCCAACTTATTGTTTGGCACTCTTTATCAGCTTATCTTCCAATTTGTTAACAGCCGCTAAAAGTTCTCAAATCGTACAGACTTCTACTTCTTGTGGCATTCTTAGCCTATTCTATGGTCTTTGTTCTTGTCAAACAATGACCCCTACTTGCCTTCCTCTCGCTTTCTGAACTACTGCAACACAATTTCTCCCTCCGATAAGTGGAGTGCCTTTTGCAAGTCTGTGATCTTTTCCTAGGTCTGTGACCACTTCCCAGTCTGCTTTCAGAACTCACACCCGTTTTCTAAACACCTCTACAATAAAATAAAAGCAAATTACTGCGGATGCTCCATCTCCAACTTATTTTAATAAATCCATGGGTCTTATTTATCTTTTGTCCCTCATCTTGCACAGTCAGCCAATATTTGTATTTGCCAGCGGCTTTTCCTACTCTCCCTATAATGGTGACATTCACTGGCCCCTGTAACTCTTGCACCAACTTTGGGTAGTTATCCTTTCGAATAAAGAGCCATAACCTGTGCTCCAATATCACTTTGTTCATATTCAGCCATCCCTTTATCTGCCATAATCTATTCCTCGTAATTATCCAAAGTATCTAAAACACATGATGCCTCTTCACTGTGTTACTTGTTCAGATTCTGTAAATGTATAATCAGTGCCAATTAGCCTCAAGGAATGTACCTTAACAGTTTAATTGCCTTGCTGTAAAATTATTTTTCCATTGCTGCCTGTAACCTTACCTGGGATTTGCCATTCGTTCTGACCTTCTCTTTTGGAATATACCATGTCCCCGGACTAAAATTTACTTCTGATGGCCTTACAAGATGAAGGTAAGTAAAATTGCTGGCTCCAACGCACCTCTCCCAGATGAGCTCAATGCAGTCTATGCCCGTTTTAAGCAAGAGGTCAGCGAGAGCATGCTCTGCACTCTGGATGAACCTGTATCTGGGATTACCATTGCAGATGTCAGAACAACTTTCTCGAAGGTGAACCCACAAAAAACGACTGGCCCAGATGGGGTGCCCGGATGAGCACTCAGAGCCTGCGCAGATCAGCTGGCAGGGTTATTCACGGACATCTTCAACCTCTCTTTACAACAATCTGACGTCCCTATCTGCTTAAAGATGACAATCATCATCCCGGTACCAAAGAAAGACCAAGCAGTGTGCCTCAATGACTATCGTCCGGTGGCTCTGACATCCATCATTATGAAGTGCTTGAAAAGGTTAATCATGGCACAAATCAATTCCAGCCTCCTGGACTACCTAGATCCACTACAGTTTGCCTACCGCCACAACAGGTCCACAGCAGACACCATCTCCCTGGCCCTGCATTCAACTCTGGAACACCTAGATAACAAAGACACCTATGTCAGACTCCTATTTATTGACTACAGCTCATCCTTCAACACTATTATTGCCACGAAACTCATCTCCAAACTCCGTGGCCTGAGCCTTGGCTCCTCCCTCTGCGACTGGCTCCTGAACTTCCTAACTCTCAGACCACAATCAGTAAGGATAGGCAACAACACCTCCTCCACGATCATCCTCAACACCAGTGCCTCACAAGGCTGTGTTCTCAGCCCCCTACGATACTCCTTGTACACCCATGACTGTGTGGCCAAATTCCCCTCCAATTCGATTTTCAAGTTTGCTGATGACATCACTGTGGTGGGACAGATCTCAAACAATGACGAGACAAGAGTACAAGAATGAGATAGAGAATCTGGTGAACTGGTGCGGCAACAATAATCTCTCCCTCAATGTCAACAAAATGAAGGAGATTGTCATCGACTTCAGGAAGCGTAGAGGAGAACATGCCCTTGTCTTCATCAATGGGGACGAATTTGAAAGGGTTGAGAGCTTCAAATATTTACGTGTCCAGATCATCAACCACCTGTCCTGGTCCCCCCATGCCAACACTAGAGTTAAGAAAGCCCACCAGTGCCTCTACTTTCTCAGAAGACGCAGGAAATTTGGCATGTCAGCTTCGACTCTCACCAACCTTTACAGACACATAGAAAGCATTCTTTCTGGTTGTATCACAGCTTGGTATGGCTCCTGTTCTGCCCAAGACCGCAAGGAACTACAAAAGGTCGTGAATGTAGCCCAATCCATCATGCAAACCAGCCTCCCATCCATTGACTCGGAATACACCTCCCGCTGCCTCAGAAAAGCAGCCAGCATAATTAAGGACCCCATGTACCCCAGACATTCTGTCTTCCTCTTTGAGGTCATGTACCAGACTCAAGAACAGCTTCCCTGCTGCCGTCAGACCTTTGAATGGACTTACCTTGCATTAAGTTGATCTTTCTCTACACCCTAGCTATGACTGTAACATTATATTCTGCACTCTCTCCTTTCCTTCTCTATGAACAGTATGCTTTGTCTGTACAGCACGCAAGAAACAATACTTTTCACTGTATGCTAATACATGTGACAATAATAAATTAAATCAAATCTTATGTGGTGCCGGACAAGGCTTGCTGAATTTTATCTGAAATTTCAGCATTGATAAACGCCTTTCCCCCTGTATGCAGGACATTCAAGGGCTCAAAGAAACAGACATCGCAATCCCTTCCAAGGCTGGGGGCTGATCCCATGACATTGAAGGTCATTCTGGATTTCTCCCATCAATTAGTTGTTGGGGACTGTGGCTCCCACCCATTTGAAGTGAATTCTTCACATGGAATGTCCATGCCAGGAAGATGTCAGTTTACAGCTTGGTTGGTCAGCTAAGATTCTGTGAAGCATCTCATCAATTATTGCATAATTTCTTTCACAGACCCCATTATGAAAGGGACTTTCAGCTGCTGCGTTCATTGCTACAATGTTCATATTTTCACACATACTTTTAAAATTAATCCTTGGCAAATTCCCCCCATTGTCAATTTGGACTTTAGCCAGTCCTGTTATTGTCCATTTTTCCATTATCCTGTCCACAATTGCTTCATTTGACTTGACTATATACACTACTGTTGACAGGCCAAATCTAGTTGCTATAACTATTAAGTGCAAGAGAAAAATGTTTTTGATACATATCCCATACCTTCAGGTTCATTGCTACAATGTCATTAAAGTCACTTGCTTGGGAGACTTACTAGGGCTGTGATGGCATCCTCCTATATTTTTTACGTGCCGCATTTCTCACTGATCTTTAAGTTTAGTGTATTAGTATATCATCCATTACCATTCCATCCTTTAGTAGAGTTTTTAAACTTAGAAGATGGATGGATAACGCTGATGTCAGTTTAAAACAATTAAATTAGACATTGAGCAGAATAAGTCAGGAATGACCTTGAATCAACAATCTTACTGAGAAAATGTTAATTGCATCCCAATAAATTGGGTCAGGTCCACACAGAAAGGGAATTTTTTTCCTTTAAACTCCTAACCCCTGAAGCCATCAACACTTCACTAACATCCACATGATGAGAAATGTTAGGTCTTAAGGGGATACAATAATGTTCCTATCGTGCAACATAGAACACCTACAGTGCAGAAGGAGTCCATTCGCCCCACTGAGTCTGCACCAACTCTCCAAAAGAACATCTTACCCAGGCCCACCCCTGCTGTGCATTTATCATGGATAATCCATCCAACCTACACATTTATGGACACCAAGAGGCAATTTAGTATGGCCAATCTATGTAACCTGCACATCTTTGGGCTGTGGGAGGAAACCGGATCACCCGGAGATCCATGCAGACACAGGGATTTCTTGCCTCAAAACTGCCTTATGTTCGATACCCAATTTCATTTTTGATAAACAGCTTACTCAAGATCTACAAAGTTCTTATGGGCCAAATGCAGGCAACTGGGACGAGCTTCGGGTTTTAAAAAAAAGGGCGGCATGGACAAGTTGGGCCAAAGGGCCTGTTTCCATGCTGTAAACCTCTATGACCTCTAATAGTAAGGATATTTCACCAGATACTACATATGTGGTGATGAAATTGTTTATCCTAGCTATTTTACATGGAATCACCACTCTCTTTCATGTGTTACCATCCCTGAACAAGTGGAATGTATTCCTATATTCCTTAACCTTACTTCAGTATTCGCCATTTAGAAAATCCACGTCACATATCAAACAATCCACTCCACACACTGCGGACATCCACTGCCTCACACAGGACAATTGAGTGAGCTCGCAACTAGAACACTCACTATTGGACTATAGCTTCTGGTGACCAGTACAATTCCTTCTGAGTAATCAGTATTATCATCTTCCCATTGAGATCGATCCTTCACATGTGTCATTTCAAATACCGTTATTCTGTTTTGGACAATTCATTGGAAAAAGATATGTCAAGTCACATCTATATTCCCAAGTTACTCCTCAGGTTCATTCCTCCACAATTTCTGTTGTATGTATAGCTACAAACAGTCTCTATGCGTATTTATTTTGTGTTTATTTTTTCATATTGATGCCAGCCCATAACTAAATGGTCACAAAATGCAGCCAGCACTGAATTCTCCATCTTTTGCGTTACCGCTGATTCTTCCTTTAGTGCCATGAAAGTGGCTGGAAATTAATGTTGCATCACAAGCTTTTTTTTCCCCCCAAGCTTCAGCCAACTGCAAAAGCATATCTCTTTCTCAGAATCTAAATCCAGTCAAGACTAGGAACCTATCCATGTTCAATGCTTGAATCACAATCCAACAATTTGAAAGCAAGCACTGAATCAGGGGCCTCCAAACAGAATTTCTGCAATCTGTTAAATTTCAAGATATACAAGCAGGAAGTAGAAGCAGTGGCAGGTCATTCGGCCCTTCGTGTCTGCTCCGTCATTCATATTTTTCTGTGTGGAATAACCATCCATCTTGCTAAATTTATCAAAATCTGACCATGCCTCAAGTGCATTTAACAGGTTATCTTTAAAGATTATCCAAACGATAATCATAGAATCTCTACAGTGCAGAAAGAGGCCATTCGGCTCATCGGGTTTGCACCAACTCTCCCACAGGGTATCTTACCCGGGCCCAACCCCTTTCCCTATCCCCGTAACCCTGTGCACTTAACATGGTTAATCCACCTAACTGGACGGTAGGAGGAAACCGGAGCACCCAGAGGAAATCCACTCAGACACGGGGAGAACATGCAAACTCCACACAGACAATCACCCAAGGCCAGAATCGAACCTGGATCCCTGGCACTGTGAGGCAGCAGTGCTCACCACTGTGTCACCGTGCCACTCTGGTTACGAAAATACTTTGGACCTGTTCCTGCTTCTGCTGGGAAGCAAAAGTGCTCGTCTTTTCTTTGGTAAGGATATAATCCATGTCCATATATCCACTTCATTCTTCCATCATTCATAAGGTTGAGAGAGCAACAGTGGAAAATTACACCCTGATCATTTACACTTGGTTTCAGCTACTGCCCTCCATAATAAATTACAATTACAATTTTCTGTCGCAAAGGGTATCTTACTTCCAATCTTTAGCTTTAGGCCAACTATTCTCTGCTACCAATGTTAACTGGATCCATGCCAGTTGGTGAAATCAAAAGCAAGACACAGAGCCTTCCTTGCTGAGAGTTTATTGACTTTGTACAGTGTCAACACTCCTCACATCCCTCCAGTGTCCCCCGTTATTCCCTATTTATACATATTCAAATACCCATCATCCGTTTACTTCAACAATATCAATATAGGCAAACCCAAACAATGTAATTGATGAGACAGTGACAGGGAGAAACAGACAGAGACACAGACCAAGAGAGTGACCAGAGGATAGAAAGTGACAGAAGGCCCAGAAGGCGACAGTGAAAGAGTTTAGAAGGAACTTCATGAGACAGAGTGCAACAGAGATAGAATGCAATGGAGAGAGAACACAGAAGGAACTATATATCCTGGCCCTGCCTGGGGGTGCCCAAGTGGGAGCTTTACTCTGCTTCAAATCTGTGAATTTACTGTTCTGAGAGTAGAATTGAGATTCTGGAACCCATCTTACTGCAGGTCCCCTTAGAAAATTTTAACGATGGAATGTTTCAGTTCATAAAGCAAGTCATAAAATGCATCTCCATCAATGTTATGAAGACAATATGGGAATTACAATTTCAATTTAGAAACCTGAAGCACGCATCACTGGTAAAATTACTCCAATTAATTTGAGTGGGAAAAAGAAAGGAAATTAAAGAAAGCAATCCACTAAGCATTAATTACAATCTTCATGTGCTTGCATAAATTACTTGTATACTTATAAGCAGGAAGGTAATTGTAGAAGACTATTGTTCACCGAAACGCATAAATTGAAGAACAGAGAAATTACACACAATTTTTGTTTTCGATCGGTTACTATGAGAACATTTTAAAGCATTTTTCTCCTCAAATTTCTGCAATAGAACTTAATTTACGGACTATATTTTTGTGCATCTTTTGTGGCAAGTACCATGGAACACAAAGTGTATTTCACTGAATAAGTGATTTTGGGAACAATGCTTCACATGGTCCCAGGGAAGGTTATTTTAAAGATAACGGTCTTTATAAAAAGCCTGGTGAGGTTTTCTCTGTTGATGAGTCCTTTCATCAAGGTGAGGGAGCTGATGTGATTACAACAAATGCAAAGCAAGCACGCACTTGACAAAAACATTAATAATGTTTCTGTCATTCTTCAGACTTTAAGCAAACAAATAAATTATATGTCCACAGCAAAGAAAAGGTAAATGCAAAATACTGCAGATGCTGGAATTTGAAACAAAAACAGAAAATGCTGGAAAATCTCAGCAGATCTGACAACATCTGTGGAGAGAGAAAAGAGCTAATGTTTTGAGTCTGGATAACTCTTCACCAGCAAGAGGCAAACGGTACGTTGGCCTTCATTGCAAGAGGATTTAAGTACAGGATGTCTGATTGCAGCTGTACAGGGGCTTGCTGAGACGACACACCTGGAGTATTGTGTGTAGTTTTGGTGTCCTCACACATTAAAAGACACACTTGCCATTGAGGAAATTCAGCTAAGGTTCACCAGACTGACTACTGGGAATGACAGGGTTGTCGCACGACTCGAGATTGGGTGAGCCAAACCTGCAAGTTGAGAAGAATGAAAGGGGATCTCATTGAAACAAAAAAAGTGAGTAACCATATTAAAATATTTTGGAGGATAAACTGCAAACAATACTCTGCATGCCAGTTGATAGCCTGTTTGTTTGTTTTTTTTTGGCTCTGTAAGATTAACGCTTCTGTCATTTAATCTCTCCTGTCCTCCACTCGATCACAGGTCTTCCTTTCATAGACACAAAAGATGTGCCAAAAACAGATGTGCAGCTGTCTGAAAACAGAGGAGGAAAAAGGAAACATACAAATAAAAAGAAACGTAAGGGGAGCCAAAATATGGTCTAAAATTGTTGAACTCGAGGCTGATTCTGAAAGGCTGCAAAGTGCCTAATCTAAAGATGAAGTGTTGTTCCTCGAGCTTGCATGGAGCTTCACGGGAACAGTGCAGTAGACCAAGGACAAAGATGTACGTGAGCAAATTGGAGAATTAAAATGGAAGCTCGGGATCATGCTTGCAGACTGAATGGAGAATTTCACAAAGCAATAACCCAATCTGTGTTTGGTCTCCCCAGTGTATAGCAGACCACATTGTGAACAATGACTGCAGTAATGCTAAATTGTTTCTTAGCTTATTTTGTTGTCCCTTTGGCCCTGTAAGATTAACTCTTCTGTCTACTAGGGCTTGATTCTCCTGAATTGGCACTAAGAGCGTACGGCAGAGGGAAAATCAGAGTGTTTCCCGCTGGTGCTGGCAACATTTGTCGAGAGGGATCCACCCCACCTGATAAATTTATGCATCCCGCAATTCACGCCGGTCAGCCCAACTTTTCAGAGATTGGGATGCCACTTTTAAAGGGTGCCCTGATCTCATGCTCAGAGATAGGTTCCCCCTTCTCCCAAAAACCAAAATGGTGACCCCCACTGACCAGGGGAGCACCACTAGCCAAAGAGGGGCATCCTACACCCACACCCATCCCTTCCCACATTGGCATGAGGGTGATATGAACACTCCTCCCTCAGACCCTCCATTCAGCCCCACTCCCTCCTCAAACCCCCATTCAAGACCGACACCTTGGCAGTGCCAAAGGTGCACTGACCCCTGGTCCCGACACCCTGGTCTGGTGTCTTGGACCTAGAAGGGTTTCGGGAGGTAGGTCAACTGGTTATGTGCCCTTGGCTGCTGCAAGGCTGCAGACGAAGGGTCCCCAAGCTGCAGGCAACTTCAAAAGAGCTAAGTGTTTTTCACTTCTTCTTTTGTGTAAACATTGTGGTTCGGAACAATGAGTATTTGAGTTGCATTCAAGCGTGAGGGGAAAGATAAATAAACACAGCTGACTGGAGCCTAAGTAGAAAACATTAAGCTGTCAATCAAATGAGTTGAAAGGCCTGGACTGAAATTGAGTGGAAACAGAAGTTTTCAAAGGGTTGGTGAGCATTCTAGGAAGGCTCAGAGACTTTAAATAAAAGTTGTGAGAATAGAAAGGGGCAGAGCGAACAATAGCGGAGAAAGGACCCCCCCCCCCCCCCCCCCCCAGTGAAAATGGCATCTCCTCACTGTCAGGGTACTTCAAAGGGGTCTGCTCACATCTGCAGCTTCTGGGAGAGAGAACACTCACACCTGCAGCTTCTGGGAGAGAGAACAGGGAAGCCGTGATGCAGAATGGATATTTGATAGCCTTGCTGTCATTGTATTGTGTGTTGTGTGTGGGGTCGGGGGGGGGGGGGGGGGGGGGGGGGGGGGGAATGGTTGCAACTCAAAATTCAGGGAATAATATTTCCACTGTAACAGCAGCTCTGTCATTATATAAATGCCCATATTTCAAATGCTCTGTGGCTATAGAATGCTGATTCACGAGAATGCACTGTAGCAATCTACCAAGGTTACTCTACTAAGGTTTCTCTCCCTTGCATTCTCTGCCACCAAAAAAGGACAAGAGCGGCAGTGATGAGAACATCATAACCTCCCCAAAATTCGAATGTGTTCAATCATACCATCCTACTGGAAATTACTGAAAGCCAATCTGCAATCTAGCAAATGTCAGATGGAAAAGTTGCTGGTCCAGCTGTACCCGTGCAGAGACGTACAAGCATGGGGGAATCATAAGGAGAAATGCCTTGCCCGCTAAGACAACTCAGAAGCATGAAATTTCAACAAAATTTAAAAGATGTCAGCTAGACAAGCACAAAAGGTGATCACCATCGTTGTAATAGACTGTAAAATTCTCTGGGGACGATCAGGAACTGGTAAAATTCTCACTCGGATCATCCTCTCTCAACCCCAGTTTTTTTTCCCAGTCATGTTCATGTATGTCAATTTTTTAAATGGATTAATATATTAATTTGAATGTCTCAGGCACAAATTGTTTGTGAATTAAAGACACATACAGTAAATACCAAGAGTCACAGCAATTATAATAATGTGCTCTGGGGCAGCTCAAATATCTGTCATCGGAGTGCTGCTTATGTGTTGTTAAACAGAAACTGTGTTGTTAGGTGGTAAAGATAATTTGAAGCTGCGCGTATGTTTTCTGCTGAATGCAGCAATCCTTAAGATATAGACTGGGATACTCCGATTTTTCTCACCCCGCCACCATTGCCGGCGAGGAAGGAGAATTTGGCGCTGAGCCAAAACTACTTTCACTGTAGCAAGATGGAGAATCCCATCCACAGAAGAGGTCGGAGAATTCTGGCCATAGTATTTAAGACAAGAAGCACGATATGTTCTGAAAACAGTGTTTGAGTTGGTTTTTTTAAACGAATAAGCAGTGACCTATTTTCACAGCCACTCAGTTTTTTTGGGTATTCAATTTTACTAATATCTCCCCAGCAAACTTGAGTTAGGATCAACTTAGAAGGTTAGTTTATTTTTCACACGTTCAATATTCATGAGAAAGTGTGTTCGCAATTTCCCATTCTGCATTCAGGCAGTAAAAGGGACAGAGGAGGGGAGGTTTAACCATATAATGACCACAGGAAAACTGAGTATCAGTTCATGCGAGTTCAAGTCCCAAAGTCAGAGGCCAATGAGGAAATCTTCAGGCATTCCATGGCCAACTGGCTGGAGATCAGCGTTGGAAGATTTGTTTTATTCCAGTGGAATTGATGTTACAAGATGAAATAGGCATGTATTTCTGAAAGCAATGATACAAAATCTTCTAGTTGAGTCACATTAGATTGGTTGGTGGTCCAACTTGGACAGAGTAGACTTGTGTGACCTGCCAGTTAGGTGTTACACAGCAGATTGGCTGCACAACTCATAAACTGCTCAAAAGGCAGTTTGAGGGACCTCCCTTCTCCACAGCGACTTAAACAAAGGATGTTTGTCCAGCATCTGGGATTTGACTTAGTTTTCAGGACTGATAATGTCTCAACCATTATGGGTTGAAAGGGGTGCCATTCATGTCGAAGGTCCAGTGTTTGGACAGCCATTGTCTCAACAGACCTACAGACCCCACTAGCAAGGTTAGCTTATCAAATGCAAATGGCATTCCTGTGGCTCCCTCTGAAATTGGTCTGTACTGTCCCAGGTGATCTGTTAGAAGCTCCTTAGGCACAAGGAGGTGTGACATTCCTGAAACTGAGAAAAGAATTATTTTGTTCTGGAGATTGTTCGGGATAATTTCCAGACTCAGGACCAACCATCTTAATTGCCTTTGTTCAGCAGAAACGCCAGGTTAAGAAATAGCAATAAGGACAACTTTTTAAAAAATACATACAGGGTCGGGATTCCATGCTGGAAGAATCCAACAATAAATTTAGTTTGTGTTTTGCTATGCAGAAAAACAGATTTTGTTTTCCATTGTTTGTGCAAGGTATTGGCAGTAATTAGTCCAGTCTCAAAAAGTTAGTGAGAACACATTATATCCCTCACACGAGGATATTCAGCTACTGCAATTAACTTCAAAGACAGAAGTGATGGAGCAGCAATGCCTGGCCATCCAGTCAACCACCCCACCCTTCAGCACCTACTACAACAGACTCATCTAGCAATTCATTGTAGGATCAT
Source organism: Mustelus asterias (assembly GCF_964213995.1). Classification (NCBI taxonomy): domain Eukaryota; kingdom Metazoa; phylum Chordata; class Chondrichthyes; order Carcharhiniformes; family Triakidae; genus Mustelus; species Mustelus asterias. The sequence goes on from NC_135819.1 coordinate 69,346,838, forward strand.
GCAGGGCAAATTGTCATTAAAATATCACCTACATTTCTAAAGTAATTAAATGCCAGTGAAGGATTTAATGTCATATCATGAATGAAATAGGCGCTATTTGAATGTATTACATAAAGGTTACAGGTTAGAAACATAGAAACTAGAAGCAGGGAGTAGGCCATTTGGCCCTTCAAGCCTGTTCAGCCATTCATCTTGATCATGGCTGATCATCAAATTCAATATCCTGATCCCCCCTTCCTCCCATATTCCTTGATCCCTTCAGCCCCAAGAGCTATATCTAATTTCTTCTTGAAATCACACGTTTTGGCCTCAACTACATTCTGTGGTAGTGAATTCCACACATTCACCATCCTCTGGGTGAAGAAATTTCTCCTCACCTCAGTTCCAAAAGGTTTACCCCTTATCCTCAAACTATGACCCCCTAGTTCTGGACTCCGCCACCATTGGGAACGTTCTTTCGGAATATACTCTGTCTAACCCTGTTAGAATTTTATAAGTTTCTATGAGATCCCCTCTCACTCTTCTAAACTCCAATGAATATAATCCTAACCAACTTAAGTCTGCCATCCCAGAAATCAGCCTGGTAAACCTTTGCTGTACTCCTTCTATAGCAAGGACATCCTTCCTCAGATAAGGACACCAAAACTGCACACAATATTCCAGATGTGGCCTCACCAACGCCCTCTACAATTGCATCAAAACATCCCTATTCCTATACTCAAATCCGCTCGCTATGAAGGCCAACATACCATTTGTCTTCTTTACTGCCTTCTGTACCTGCGCGCTTACTTTTAGCGGCTGAGGACTCCACGGTCTCGTCGAGTATCCACCTCCCTCAATTTACAACCATTTAAGTAATAATGTCTTCCTATTATTGCTACCAAAGTGGATAACCTCACATTTATCCACATTATACCGCATCTGCCATGCAGATGTCCACACACTCAGCCTGTCCAAATCAGGCTAAAGCATCTCCGCATCCTCCTCATTGCTCACCCTCCCACCAAACTAACTTTGTATCATCTGCAAACTTGGAGATAATACATTCAATTCCCTTTTCCAAATCATTAATATATGTGAACAGTGAACAGAAATAGGCCTTTCAGTACAGCTGGATTACGCCACAGCATTTGCTCCCCACTAGTCTCCTCCTATCAACACAGTCTCTTATTTTTGACTCTTCTGTATTTACCTAGCTTTCCCTTGAATGCTTCTTTGCTATTCACACCAATTAGTCCCTCGCTATAGTGAATTCAACCTTCGCACCACTCTCAATTCCTTGGTGAATGTATTTTTTTAAGTGCCCCTTACAGGCTCCACTGGTGACTATTTTATATTTGCAGCCCCTTGTTTTGGACTGCCCCACTGAAACAGCCTCTACACATCTACCTTTTCGGGTGAAGCGGGAGATGGCAGCAGGGGTAGTGCCAAGAATAGAGACAGCGGAGTACTGACAGTGTTGCTGGTTATCCCGAAGCCCAGGCTGATGCTCAGGGGACCTGGTTTCAAATCTGATGGAATTTAAATCTACAACTGAAAGCTGGTATCGGTAATGGTGAGCATGAAAATTTAATTGATAGTTATAAAAACCCATTTGCTTCACTAATGCTCTTTAGGGAAGGAAGTCTGCCATCCTTACACAGACCAGCCTACACGTGACTCCAGACCCACAGCAATGTGGTTAACTCTTAACTACCCTATGAATTTTATTCCTCAGAGTGAATTCCAGAGCTTTGCTTGTACTTTCTAGGACTTCTTTTTAACCCGTACTTCTAATCTTCATTATTATCTATCTGTACACCGAGGTCTCTACCCTATTTACAAAATAATTTGCCAAAGAGTAGATGGCCTCCTTAATTTTCCTGCCACACCTATCTACATTGAAATGCATTTGGCATTTACAAGCCAATTCTGCAAGTACAAGGTATTTTCTATTTTGTTAGTCCTTCTCAGCATGAACCAAACACCAATCTTTGTTTTCTTTCTTTGCAATACAAAATCAAACACTGGCTCACTTTTTGCTTAGATGGAGGCTTTAAGACTAGCAAACAATTTGTAAAACAAAACACCCAATGCGCCAGAGATTTTGTTTACAAAAAGTCAGCAACAGCATGTTTTTAAAATTTTTCAGTGTATTACATAAGATTCATATTATTCAGCTCAGCAAGCTAATTACTACTACAGGCTATGTACAATTCACCTGCTGTCAAGTCTCAACTTATTTAAACGCCGAAGGGAATAGCATAGCTAAAATTTACAAGATAAATCCCTTCAGAACTTCTTTTTTTACCCAAGAAAATGTAATGAAATGACACTGTATCAATCTAAGATTATAATCTACATTATTCAACATTGGTTCTAACGGGAAGTTATTTACGAAGATTTTGCAGTATTAGTCTCATTATGTCAAATGGAGTTTTTTCCCCCCCAAACTTCTTTTACAAAATGTGGATATCACTGGTCAAGTCAACATTGTTCCTTATTCCAAATTGCCAAAGAAAAGGTGGTAGTGAACTGCTTACTTGACAACGAAGTGATTTGCTAGGCCATCTCCAAAGGCAATTAGGAGGCAAAGGGCTTAGGATCTGAAGTCAAATCGAGACAAAACTAGGTCAGGATCGTAGATTTTCTTTTTTAAAAGGACTTTGAATGACAGTCTGGTAGATACATGGTCACCATTACTGATAGTGATTCACTTAGTTTACTCAATGTAATTTCCCCAACTGCCATGAACTCAATGTCCGGAGTATTACTCAAGACCTCTGGATTACTAGTCCTGTAACATGACCATGGGGAGCAGATAGCCCAGTTGGCTAGAAGGCTTGCAGTAGATAAAAACAGCAGCAGAGGGTCAGATTCCTGTCCTGAGGCCTGCCTGTTCATCCTACCCATAGTCCAGAAATCGTGGCATTTAGCAGTGGTTCGGCAATTACTCACCGAGGACCTTCTTTGGGCGCTACAAATGGCTGTATTGTACAGAAGGGAAGGAAGAATGGAACAGTGGCAGTGATAGTGGATTTGTTAGTTCGGGGAACACACAAAAGTGTTTGAAGCTGCAGATACGACTCCAGGATGTTACATTGCCTCCCTGGTGCCAAAGTCAAGGATATTAAGGCGCCATTACAGGGTATGCTTCTGGGGAGTGATCAGCCAGAGGTCATGGCCCACATTGATGCCAATGACTTTAGTTGGAAAGAGGATGAAGGCCTGAAAGTAGACTTTAGGGAGCTGGGAAGGGTATTGAAAAGGAGGACCCCTAAAGCAGTAATCTCAGGATTACCCTATTTACATGCAAGTGAGTATCGAAATAGATGAATTGAGCAACTAAACACGTGGCCAGAAAGCTGGTGTAGGAGGGAGCAGTTCTGGGGAGGATGGGACTTGTACAAGCCACACGATCCACACCTGTACAGGATTGGGATGAATATTCTCACAGGGAGATATTCTGATACTTTTGGATAGGTGGGATGATAAAAACTAAATTGGCAGGGGGATGGGAACCTGAGGTCAAATTTATGGGAAGGAACAGGAGGTAGAAAAATCAGTCTGACCCTGAAAGACAGAGGAAGCACAGGTTAAAAAAAGTGTACAGCACAGGAATTTGGCAGGGTTTAAAAGGTATATATGTCAATGCAAGGAATATAACAAATAAAATTGATGAGCTGAGGGCACAGTTAGACACATGGCAGTATGACATTGTGTGTGAAGGGCACAGAGGGCATAAAATTCTTGAACTGCCTTCAAGAGAACGTTTTTAACCAGCATGTAACAAGCCCAAGACAGGCCACAATTCTAGATTTAATCTTAAGAAATGAAGCTGGGCAAGTGGACAAAGTAGCATTGGAAGGCTTTTTGGAACTGATGACTATAACACAGTTAGATTTTGCATCATTCCAGGAAAGGACAAAAATAGAACAGGAGTAAAAGTTCTAACTTGGGGAAGACAAATTTTACAAAGCTGAGCAGTGAACTGGATACATCGACTCGAAGGGAAGACAGTATTAAAACAATGGGAGGCATTCAAAAGTGAGATTCTCCTGGCACTGTACAGACAAAGAAAAATGATGGTTCTGCCAAATCTCGATAATCCTGGTTATCCTGAAGCATACTGGGCAAGATACGGCAGAAAAACTAAGTTCATGACAGTCACAAAAAGTTTAATACGATAGAAAGTCAAGGGGAAAATCAAAAGTAAAAAAGGAAATTAGGAAAGCAAAGGGAAGATATGAAAAAATACGGGTAACTAAAAATAAACAAAACCCAAAAATCTTTCACCAGTAACTGAAGAGCAACAGATTAACTAAGGAAAGGGTAGGGCCTATTGGAGATGTTCAAGGTAATTTATGTGTTTATGCTGAAGGTGTGGGCAGGGCTCTCAATTAATACTTTATCTTCACATAGGAGGGGGATAATGCAGTTATGGAGTCATAGAGTCATAGAGGTTTACAGCATGGAAACAGGCCCTTCAGCCCAACTTGTCCCTGCCGCCCTTTTTTTTTTAAACCCCTAAACTAATCCCAATTGCCCACATTTGGCCCATATAATTAGAGAGGAAGAGTGTTAAATATTGGATACAATAAACATAAAAGAGAAGGTATTGGAAGCACAATGTTGAAGGTGGATAAATCACCGTGACTGGATGGATTGTAGCCCACGCAGGGGGGAGGAAGTGAGGGAGGATGCTCCGAGGATCATTCTCCCATCCTGATAAGGTACAGGCAAGGTACCAGGGGATTGGAAGTCTGTGAACGTTGTCCCATTATTTTTAAAAGTTGTGAGGGATAGGCCAGAAAACTAAGGGCTGGTCAGTCTGACTTCAGTGGTGGACAAATTATTTGAATCAGTTCTGATAGTATAGTTTGTCCAGGAAAGATCGTGTCTTACCAGCTTAATAAAATTTTGAGGAAGTAATAAGGAGGACTCATGAGTAGTGTCATGGATATTGTCTATGTGGATTTTACAAAAGCACTGAACAAGGTCCCACATAGGAGAAGGGGGAAGGTGGCAAGTTGGATCCAAAATGGTTCAGCAATAGGAAACAAAGAGTATGGTCAATGGATGTTTTTGCAAATGGATAGCAGTTTCCAGTGGTGTTCCATGGGGCTGAGTGTTGGGGTCTTGCTGTTTGCTGCATAGATTAGTGGTCTGGACTTATATGTGGGAGGCATGATCAGGAAGTTTGCAAATGATACAAAATTGTCCGTGTAGTTCACAGTGATTAGGGTGGCTGTTAACTGCAGAATTACATCAACGGTTTGGTTGAGTGGGCAGAAAAGTGGCAAATGGAAATCAATCCGGAGAAGTGAGGTAATGCATTTGGGAAGGACAAGCAAAGGAATCCTCAATAATCAGGAAAATATTGAGTGGGGTTGAGGAAGGGAGAGACCTTGGAGTGCATGAGGGTTGCAGCATAGGTTGTAAAGTAAAGCACATGGAATCTTATCCTTTATTGGGCGAGGTACTGAATACAAAAGCAGGGGTGTAATGTTGGAACTGTATAAAACATTGGTTAGGCCACAGCTGGAATTTCGTGCAGAGATCTGGGCAGCACCTCATAGGCAGGACCTATTACTCTGGAAAGAATTCAGAGGAGATTTAAAAGAATGTTGCTAGAGCTTGAAAATTGCAGGCACGAGGAAAGATTGGATAGACTAGGATTGCTTTCCTTAGAACAGAGGAGACTGAGGGGGTTAATTAAGATTACAAAATTAGGAGGGGCCTGGATAGAACGGACAGGAAATACTTGCTTCCCCTAGCTGAGAGATCAATTACCAGGGGACAGATGTTTAAGGTGATTGGTAGAAGGATTAGAGGGGGAGGAGGAAAAACGTATTCACCAGAGGGTGAAGGGTATCTGGAATTCACTGCCTGAATTGGTGGTCAAGGCTGAAATGCTCAGCTCTGTACCTGAAGTGCTGTAAACTGCAAGGCTATTAACAGGCCACGAAGTGGGATAAAAATGAGTTGCTAGTTTGTTTTTCCCTTTTTTGGCCACTGTGGACAAATGGGCTGAATGGCCTTTTTCTGCAGTGTAACATTTTTGTGGCTCTATAGTTCAGAACCCAAGAAAAATATAACCACCAACTAACTTTCCCTATATCGTTTTTTCCCGTAAAGCTGTTAACCAAAAATAGTAGAGACTCCTTTTTATACATCGACTGCACTATGTTAGTCCTGAACACAATTTGAAAATTGTTCATGTTGTATTCTGTCTCTACAGTGTAAATTAAATGGGTTTGTACAAAGAAACAATGAATTTGTTTTTAGGTGTGAATAAAGACCTGGCTAACTTTCTTCAATGAAAACAGGCAGAATTCTGTGAACCTCTCTTCCTGACTCAAACTTAAAGCCTGCTGCCACCTTTGTTGCTTTTTTATCGTTGTTTCCAGTCCATCAATATCTTTCAAAAGGAACCAGGGAACAGCACAGGATTAAAATGACCCTTTGGTTTTATAACCAAACATCATAAGATATGTTTCAAGACTCTCCTTTTAGCTTCGTTGGGAATAGTGCACTGAAATGGCAGAACTGGCTCAAGGAGCTACATGTTTAACTCCTGTTCTTATTTTTCATGTTCTTGTAACATACTTTCATAGAATGGTCAGTAATCCAACCTGAATCCTTTACGTCCTGAGATTCAATCTGAATAGCTTAATGACTGAGCATCATGAGTCTACATTTACATTTTAGATAAATGGAACAAGGTACCTACCAGCATGTCTGTGGCATGAAGATAATGTTTACTTGCCATGCATCGCTCCAGTTTCTGTGGCACCTGTTTGATGTTCTCAATTTCATCAAGCAGATTTAGTACATGCTTGTGTTCAATACCTTCGATCCACAGTTTGCGTAACTCATCCCTTTTGCAGTGGAGCAGCATTTTGCATGAAAGCAAATTCTCCTTCACCTGCTTGATCTTGTTGCGCGAGCTGGTGATACGTTCTGTGATGCTTTGGTATGTCCTAATGGCTGTGGTAAGCTCTGTGTAGTGCTGTACAATCAATTCATCCAAGTCATGGTCGCATTTCTCATAGGCCTCCTCCAAACGGCCCTTTTCAGCTTCTCGATCCTGAACGTCATCACTTGTTGACAGAGTTCTATAGAGTAAGAAATGTGAGTCAATTACTTAAACAGGAAACCTATTTTCATCGCTAACACTTGAATTTGACTGAAGTATTTCAGTATCAGCACTTGAATGTTGACTATATTTTGGTAATTATAATAAGCATTGTCAGTTGAATTTGCACAATTAAAACTTGGTAAATCTTATTTTTCTGTATTTCAATCATTGGATTTAAAAGTAATGCACTGCACATGAAACACTGCGATATTTCTAACAAGCTAATACGGTGCTATACAAATGAAAGCAGCAACTCCTTGATCACCAACCCACAATCCCAAGTTGTTGTACATGAGGTATTAGGTTCGACATGTGTGTGATCGTCCCCAAAACTGAGGTAGCCATTCTGAACCAATTAACTGCACTGTCATAACGCTATTGCTTGACATAAACAGACCTTTAATTGACATACATACGTGCGCACACAGATGTTTAAATTCCACTGATGGCCCTCACTTATGTCCATATTTAATTGGGTCTTGATAATGTCTGTAGAGTCATATAGTCATATAGTGCAGAAAAGGCCCATCAGCCCATCAAAATGCCAAATTTCAAATGATTTGCAGCTTGTTTGGGTCCAATTTTTAAAAGTATTGACTAAGTTCATCATATGATATGCCTGTGCTGTGCATAACACAATGTTTCCAATATTATTAATTCATGCAGATCAAAGTATCTTTAGAAGTTTAGATTATTATTTTGACAATTTTAGGTGGAAAATATATGGGATAGTGGCTTTCTAAAAGTGTGATTAAACATGGCACTAAAAAAACCTTAAAATATGGGCAGCACGGTGGCACAGTGGTCAGCACTACTGCCTCAGTGCCAGGGACCCGGGTTTGATTCCTGGCTTGAGTCAGTGTCTGTGTGGAGTTTGCACATTCTCCCCATGTCTGCGTGCATTTCCTCAGGGTGCTCCGGTTTCCTCCCACAGTCCAAAGATGGGCATGCTAGGTGGACTGGCCAAGCTAAATTGCCCCTTAGTGTCGGGGGGACTAGCTAGGGTAAATGCCTGGGGTTGTGGAGATGGGGCCTGGGTGGGATTGTGGTCGGTGCAGACTTGATGGGCCAAATGGCCTCCTCCTACGCTGTAGGATTCAAGTTATAACCTCAGATCGATACTCAAAATGTGTTTTTTTAATGAACATTATTAAATATCATTCACAAAAAACATGACTAGTTGCCTTGATTTGATTTTTTGAACTCGTGCTGTCCTACCTACATCAAATTCTCATTGCAAGGATTTTACATTGGGCAGCTACTTTTCAGAAAAAAATCATATGCACCTAAAATTATTAAAATGTACATTCAAAGGATGTATGCAGTGTTATAAAAAATGATCACATTAATGATATATTGTTCAAAGTTCATAAATAGATTGGTTGCAAATACCTACTTGATCAAGTTCGACATCAAACCTAACACCCCCATTGGCACTTGCTGTGCAGATACACAAACCTAATAATAATTTGAATAAAATACAGATGCCTTTCAACTACAATCTAGAAGCAGTCAGATATTTCAAGGGAGAAGCCGGAAAAAAAAGTTGACCAATCAAACTTCAAAGGCAGCATGCAGTTGTAAACTCAGAAGAGATGATCTATCTCCAAAAAGATTATGTCACAATTGAAAGAACATTTTGATTTATCTTTTGAAAGTACAGAAGCTAAATCTAAATTTAACACAGGAGCAAAATTTCAATTAATGTTCAAGAAAAAGATGGCTTGAAGTATCCTTTTATCCCATCGCTTATGAAGGTGGTAATGACTTGCTGTGTAGAATTTCACTGACACCGGGCGATCTCCAGTAGCTTGTCCGACCGGCCGTTATTTACATGTGCTTGGATAATGAGGGTCAAATATTGGTTAACTGAGGGGACATCATAAACGTTACTAATCTCATCCCCAACTTGAAACCAGTGGGATCATTGTGGAACCCTGGCCAATTCTGTCACTTCCCATTACTGAACACAGAGACCAGATGGAGGAGCCCTACCAGCATTTGTTACACTAAAGTGCATTTTAATGATGCTGACATCTAAATTTAGATGCACCTCTGAAATATGAAATCGAGTGATTATCTTAATACATCACTGCCTTGTGACAAGTGCAACATGTGCGTTACATTGTATACACCTCATTACAATTGAGCCAGTAACTCTATATTGCCTCCGAGATCAGAGGTATAGAGGAAGTTAAGAACATAGAACAGTACAGCACAGTACAGGCCCTTCGGCCCTCGATGTTGTGCCGAGCTTTGTCTGAAACCAAGATCAAGCGATCCCACTCCCTATCATTCTGGTGTGCTCCATGTGCCTATCCAATAACCGCTTGAAAGTTCCTAAAGTGTCCAACTCCACAATCACAGCAGGCAGTCCATTCCAGACCCCAACTACTCTCTGCGTAAAGAACCTACCTCGGACATCCCTCCTATATCTCCCACCATGAACCTTACAGTTATGCCCCCTAGTAACAGCTACATCCACCCAAGGAAATAGTCTCTGAATGTCCACTCTATCTATCCCCCTCATCATTTTATAAACCTCTATTAAGTCACCTCTCAACCTCCTCCGCTCTAAAGAGAAATGCCCTAGCTCCCTCAACCTTTCCTCATAAGACCTACCCTCCAAACCAGGGAGCATCCTGGTAAATCTCCTCTGCACTCTCTCCAATGCTTCCACATCCTTTTTATAGTGAGGTGACCAGAACTGCACACAATATTCCAAATGTGGTCTCACTTGTGGTACAGTTGCAGCATAACCCCACGGCTCTTAAATTCAATCCCCCTGTTAATAAACGCTAATACACTATAGGCCTTCTTCACGGCTCTATCCACTCGAGTGGCAACCTTCAGAGACCTGTGGATATGAACCCCAAGATCTCTCTGTTCCTCCACATTCCTCAGAACCCTGCCGCTGACCCTGTAATCCGCATTCAAATTTGTCCTGCCAAAATGAATCACCTCGCACTTATCAGGGTTAAACTCCATTTGCCATTTTTCAGCCCAGCTCTGCATCCTATCAATGTCTCTTTGCAGCCTACAACAGCCCTCCACCACATCCGCTACTCCACCAATCTTGGTGTCATCAGCAAATTTACTGACCCACCCTTCAGCCCCCTCCTCCAAGTCATTGATAAAAATCACAAATAGCAAAGGACCCAGCACTGATCCCTGTGGTACACCACTGGTAACTGGTCTCCAGTCTGAAAATTTTCCATCCACCACCACCCTCCGTCTTCTATGAGATAGCCGGTTACTTATCCAATCGGCCAAATTTCCCTCTATCCCACACCTCCTTACTTTCTTCATGAGCCAACCATGGGGAACCTTATCAAACGCCTTACTAAAATCCATGTATATGACATCAACTGCTCTACCTTCATCTACATACTTAGTTTCCTCCTCAAAGAATTCAATCAAATTTGTGAGGCAAGACTTACCCTTCACAAATCCGTGTTGACTATCCCGGATTAAGCTGCATCTTTCCAAATGGTCATAAATCCTATTCCTCAGGACCTTTTCCATTAACTTACCAACCACCGAAGTAAGACTAACCGGCCTATAATTACCAGGGTCATTCCTATTTCCTTTCTTGAACAGAGGAACAACATTCGCCACTCTCCAGTCCTCTGGCACTATCCCTGTGGACAGTGAGGACCCAAAGATCAAAGCCAAAGGCTCTGCAATCTGCTCCCTTGCCTCCCAAAGAATCCTAGGATATATCCCATCTGGCCCAGGGGACTTATTGACCCTCAGGTTTTTCAAAATTGCTAATACATGTTCCCTCAGAACATCCACCTCCTCCAGCCTATCAGCCTGTATCACATACTCATCCTCAAAAACATGGCCCCTCTCCTTGGTGAACACTGAAGAAAAGTATTCATTCATCACCTCTCCTATCTCTTCTGACTCCATGCACAAGTTCCCACTACTATCCTTGACCGGCCCTAACCTCACCCTGGTCATTCTTTTATTTCTCACAAGAGTAAAATGCCTTGGGGTTTTCCTTGATCCGACCCGCCAAGGACTTCTCATGCCCCCTCCTAGCTCTCCTAAGCCCTTTTTTTAGCTCATTCCTTGCTACCTTGTAACCCTCAAACGACTCAGCTGAACCTTGTTTTCTCATCCTTACATACGCTTCCTTTTTCCTCTTGACAAGACATTCAACCTCTTGTGAACCATGGTTCCCTCACTCGGCCATTTCCTTCCTGCCTGACAGGGACATACCTATCAAGGACACGCAGTATTTGTTCCTTGAACAAGCTCCACTTTTCATTTGTGCCTTTCCCGGAGAGCTCCTGTTCCCAGCTTATGCTCCCTAATTCTTGCCGAATCGCATCATAATTACCCCTCCCCCAATTATAAAGTTTGCCCTGCCGTATGGCCCTATCCCTCTCCATTGCAATAATGAAAGACACCTAATTACCGGCACGGTAGCACAGTGGTTAGCACTGCTGCTTCACAGCTCCAGGGTCCCGGGTTCGATTCCCGGCTCGGGTCACTGTCTGTGTGGAGTTTGCACATTCTCCTCGTGTCTGCGAGGGTTTCCTCCGGGTGCTCCGGTTTCCTCCCACAGTCCAAAGATGTGCGGGTTAGGTTGATTGGCCAGGTTAAAAAAATTGCCCCTTAGAGTACTGTGATGCGAAGGTTAGTGGGATTAGCGGGTAAATATGTGGGGGTAGGGCCTGGGTGGGATTGTGGTCGATGCAGACTCGATGGGCCGAATGGCCTCCTTCTGCACTGTAGGGTTTCTATGAATTGTGGTCACTATCTCCAAAGTGCTCTCCCACAAACAAATCTAACACTTGGCCCGGTTCATTACGCAGTACCAAGTCCAATGTGGCCTCACCTCTTGTCAGCCTATCCACATATTGTGTTGCAAGAAAATGATTCAGTCTACCACTCAAGTTAAATCTTACCAATCAAATCTTGTTGGAACATTTCTTCAATGTTAATTTTTATTGTATATAGATACAAGAAGAAAAAGAATTCACGTTAATATCGCGCTTTCACATTCACAGGGAGGTGTGAGGAAGAACATATTTTTTGTAAATGGAAGAAAGTTACTGGAGTAAATTCAGAATCGAGCAAAGAAGGACTAAAAATGAACTGAGGGCAAATTAGTGAGGAATATCTAAACTGACAATAAGAGCTTATTTACATATATAAAAAGGACGAGAGAAGTCAAAGTGAACACAAGCCCCTTGAAAATGAATCTGGGGAGATAGTTTTGGGGAATAAGGAAATGGCTAAGGAGTTAAACAGTCATCATGTCTTTATGGTGGAAGATACTTCAAACATCCCATTATTACTAAAGAATACAGGGGAAGAATTAAGTGCCATCGCCATCACAAGAGAAGTAGTATTAGACAAACTAATGGGGCTAAAGGCAGATATGTCTCCTGGCCCTGATGGCTTGCATCTTAAGATCCTAAAGGAAGTAGCGACAGAAATAGTGGATGCATAGGTTGTAAATCTCCAGAATTCAAGGATTTTTTGGAAAATTATCAGGGGATTTGAAAACTGCCAATGTGACACTCCTTTCAAAAAAGGATGGGAGGCAAAAAGCTACTAACTAGAAGCAGATTAGCCTAACAACTATTGTTGGAAACATTTTGGAATCAGTTGTTCAGGAAGTAATAGCAGTACATTTGTAAAATCATAATCTAAGCAAGCAGAGTCAACATGGCTTCATGAAAGGGAAAGCTTGTCTGCCTAATTTATTAGAGTTTCTCAAGGAAGTCTCAACCAGAGTAGATAGTGGGGAGCCAGTAGACGAGTTGTATTTGAACTTCGAGAAGGCATTCAACAAGGTACCTCACAACAGGTTTAGTCATAAGCTTACTGTCTTTCCTGCTAATCTATCCACCCAGTCCACTTTAGCTAACTCCATCCATACGTTGTTGGAGGTAGTACATTGGCATGGATAGAGAATTGGCTAAAGGGCAGGAAACAGTGAGTGGGGATAAGGACTTCTTTTTCAGGTTGTCAAACTGTAATCTCTGGGGTTCCAAGGCGAGCAGTGCTGGGACCGCAACTGTTTACAATATATATCCATGACTTGGAGAAGGAAGCAAATGGACTGTAGCCAAATTTATCGACAACACAAAAATAGGTGGAAAGGCAAGTTGTGAGAAAGATACAAGCAGTGAACAAAGATATTGTGATAGGTTAAATAAGTGGGCAAACAAATTGGCAAATGGGGTATAATGTGGGAAAATGTGAAGTTGTTCATTTTGGAAGGGAGAACAAGAGGACAGAGAATTATTTAAATGGAGAATGTAGTAATTCAGCCAAATGTCCGTTTCTCATTTCCAACACCCTTTATTGTGCACCAAAGGAAAATTCCCTCCAAGTCTTACCGTCAGGACCTCCAACTCTGGTCTGAATCAAGTAACAGGCTTAAAAACCCCTGCTGACTGCTTCCCAGTTCATACTGCATAAATCCCCAGGTAGATCTATTGATGATCCTCCATGGCCTTTGCGGTCACCACAACAGAGAAAAACTGCAGAAAGCTGCAACACAAAGGGACTTGGGGGTACTTGTGTGCGAAACACAGAAAGCTGACACATAGGTGCAGCAGGCAATCAGGAAGGCTAACAGAATGTTGCCCCTTATTTCAAGGAGGTTGGCATATAAGAGTGGGGAAGTCTTACTGTGAGTGTAAAAGGTAATGGTGAAACCACATCTGGAGTACCATACGGAGTTTTGATCACCTTATTTAAGGAAAGCTATTATTTCATTGGAGACAGTTCAGTGAAGGTTCACTGGGACGATCTCCTGTATGGAGGGATTGTCTTAGGAGGAATGGTTATACAGATTGGGACTCCACTCATTGGAACTTAGAAGTGATTTCACTGAAACATATTGGATTCTTGAAGAGCCTTGACAGTGTAAATGTTGAGAGGATGTTTCCCCTCACGGGAGAATTTAAGACCAGAGGGCATAATATCAGAATAAAGGGGTGTCAATTTAAGACTGAGCTGAGAAGGAATTTTTTCTCTCAGACAGGTGAGAGTCTTTGGAACTCCTTGTGTATACTGAGATAGTAAGGAGTCTAACAACACCAGGTTACAGACTCCTTACTGTGTTTACCCCAGTCCAACGCCGGCATCTCCACATCATGACTATACTGAGATAGACAGATTCTTGATCAGTCAGGGAATCAAGGGAATGGGGAAGGCCAAAAAAGTACACATGAGGAATGTGGGATCAGCCATGATCCTATTAAGTGGAGGAGCAGGCTCAAGGGGCCGAACAGTCTACTTTTTTTAAACTTCCTATTTCTTATGGTCTTATTAAAAGTCCTACCAACTGACCTGTGCATATAAACAGCAAATTACACTTTAGGCAAACTTTAGAGGTCTTATTTCTGTACTGCACCTAGGCAAGGTGATACAGGGAACTAAACTATTTAGTCACAAAAGCAAAACTTGTTCAAGTGATTAAACATTGCAAATAAAGTTTAAAATAAGTTCCAAAATCAAAATAGTTGCGGAAAATGATTAAAAATGTTTATGTTGCAAAATTATTCAGCTAATATGGGATACATGCTTCACAGAATAGACTGAAAATGTTACAGAACTGGTCAGTTAGACCATAATAACACCATTAGATATAGGAGCAGAATTAAGCTATTTGGCTCATCGCATTTGCTCCACCTTTCAATCATGGCTGATAAGTTTCTCAACTCCATTCTCCCTCCTTCTCCCCATAACCTTTGATCCCCTTACTAATCAAGAACCTATTTATCTCTGTCTTTAATGTGCTCAACAACCTCATCTCCACAGCCTTCTGTGGCAATTAATTCCATAGATTCACCACCCTCTGGCTGAAAAAAATTCCTCCTCATCTCAGTTCTAAAGGGTTGTCCCTCTACTCTGAGGCTGTGCCCTCGGATCCCTAGTCTATCCTGTTAATGGAAGCATCTTCCCCACGTCCACTCAATCCAGGCCTTTCAGTATTCTGCAAGTTCAGTGAGATTCCCTCTTATCCTTCTAAACTCCAAGTCCGGACCCAGAGTCCTCAAATGCACAGGACAAAGTCAGAAATCAAGGTGCATATTATCTGACAAGGTCGATAGTCAATATCTTTTCCCAAAGGTAGGGGAGTCTAAAACTAGGGGGCATAGGTTTAAGGTGAGAGGGGAGAGATACAAAAGTGTCCAGAGGGGCAATTGTTTCAGAGGGTGGTGAGTGTCTAGAACAAGCTGCCAGAGGTCGTAGTAGAGGCGGGTACAATTTTATCTTTTAAAAAACATTGAGATAGTTACATGGGTACAATGGGTATAGAGAGATATGGGCCAAATGCAGGCAATTGGGATTAGCTTGGGGTTTTTTTAAAAAAAGGGCAGCATGGACAAGTTGGGCCGAAGGGCCTGTTTCCATGCTGTAAACCTCTATGACTCTATCTTCTTATATAAATACAACTGTTTTAATACTCAGCTAAAGCAAGAGTCAAGATAGTTACAATAACTGGTTTTAAAAATGTCATTGGCCAGGAAGTGTAGAAATGAAACTTTGTCATAGCGATCATTGATTCATAACATGTCAGGGTATTTAAGTAGAACTTGGTTGCATTACATCACTGGGTTATATCTCCAGAATGTGACATAGAACAGTCTGAAGGAAAAAGTAGTCAGTTGGCAGGACGTTTGATAGTATTTTGAAAGAAAAACCTTTGTATCACATCTGTAATGTTCAAAAATACTTTATAACAATAATTATATATCACAATTGACAGTAAAGTGTAATGCAGCAGCCAATTTGCACCCAGCAAGCTCACACACGTGAAAATGTTCCTAAAAAGTGATGGAGGGATAAGTACTGGACAGGACACAGAGGACAATATCCGTGGTGTTCTTCATAGTAGTATCATGAGGCACAAAGTAGTGTCATGAGTAACTGACATAAGTATAAAACAGACTTAAATACAAAAAGGGTGCCGCTTGGAATATCCTGCAAACCGGCTAAATTTAAAAAGAGCATAGACTGCTGTTAGCAAAGTAGCATAAATAACAGCCAACTTTCTCCCTTTTTCAACATTTTCCCTTTGGAGTGGATATCAGGTCAAGTGGCAGCCTCACATTCACACTGGTCGTCATGACTTAGAAAGGTGGGGGGGGGAGGGGGAAACGCCTCCCAAACAAACGCTTTTCGGATATAGAATGGAAAGGTCGTCTTTTTCTCACTGCACTCACCTGATGACAGAAATGAGTAAACCAGAGGGATCTTTACTTTTACTGATGACACTCCTGTACTTCCCTGCCTCACTCGCCATCTTTGTTGTCACTGACCCGCGGCCGTGCGCAGGCGCGAGCGCTGACTGTCGGTTGGAGCCGCCTCTCCCGGCCCACGTCAATAACCCCCCCCCCGCGAATGGGCGGGGACCCTTAAATTTGGCCAACAAGATATGCACATAATACATAAAAACTTAATGGAGGAAACTAAGACTGCATAATCATAACGACTTTGGCTGTTTAATATCCGAAGAAAGCCTTTTTTAAAAAACAATTTATGAAAAGACCTCAAGACTAAGAACTACAATTCCCAGAATTCCCGGAGCGTTGACAACAAGGGTAACTTTATTTAAACAGAATGACTGGTCTTCTCTGAGCGGGCTGGGATCTGCCTCGCGGCACCGCCCCCCAGCCCCCGGTCCCGCACCCGAGACGACTGCAGACCAACCAGCGCTCCTCTTCAATCGAAGGTTCCAGGGCATTGGCAGGCCTCAGCGTGGGGGATTGACCAATCGCGGTGATCGTTGTTGTCAGGCGGGTTGCGGAGGGAGACGTGATGGAGTGGACCGCCGCCGGCAGCCTCGGCCTGTGACTGTTTGTCTTGTTGCAGACACTAACTAACTCAAAAGTTTTTCTCTGCGGGGATAATTAGTCTTTTTCTTTTTTAAAAAACAAAATCCCTCAGTTTCCCTTTTGCCTGTGTTTGTTTTAAATTAATGCCGGTGAGATGGGGGTTAGCGGGAGTACAAAACGGGTCTCCTTCGAAGCTGATGAAAATGATCAGATCACTGTGGTGAAGGGCATTAGGGTGAGTGTGTCACTTTGTGAACGCATTGGAGCAGGGCAAGTCTCGAAACTTTCCCTTCAGCAGCAATCTACTACTATCGTGACATTTTCCAAGTCCCAGACTCTGAAAAAGTTTCATTTTTTTATCTTGAAATTGAAGTTTTCTAAAACTTTTTTTTCAGTGTTCAAGTTAAGGCCTCTCTTTGAATTGAGAACTTTTAAAAGACTATAAACTCATTTACGACTCGTTGTTTCTGGAGGTGAATTACCTCACATTTATTCAATTACATTCGGCTTTTTAAACTATCGAGTAGTTCTAATGATCATTACTCCCTCCCCTCAGATCTGGTTTGATATTATTGGGGTTCTTTTTGGAGAATGAAAGTGCAATATTTTCATTAAAGGACCTTTTTTGGTTTTAGTGCTAATAATTTTCGAACTCTCTGATAATATGCCACATTTCTGATTTTAAACTGAGAGAACCTTAAAAGCAATGTTTGCATTAGCATGGTGTCACTCATGCTCCTGTCAGACATGCCCCTGCTCTGTTTTGGAACAGTATTGTGCAAATTTTATGTTCATCTGAAAGAGCAACTGGTTTGATGTCTCATCCAAAAATCTGACAGTGTAATGTTCCCTTAACACTGCACTATAATGTTGACCTTGAATTTGTGGTCCAATCTCAGGAGTGGGGCTCATGGAATGATACCATGCATTTTGCCCATTGTGCCTAAGTTGAGTTTTTGGAAGAGCGACCCAATTGATTCCATTGCCCTGCCCTTTCCCCATAGCCCTGAAAATATTTCCTATTTTGAAAGTTATTCTTGAGCTTGTTTCCACCATTCTTTCAGGTGGTGCATTCCAGATCAATCATCTCTTTCAAAAAAAGTGCTTATCTTTTGGTTCTTTTGATAATCATCTTAAATTTAGATCCCCTGGTTGCTATTTTGCCTGAGAACCCAAGACTGAGTGATGTTTTTAAAGTAGTCATTCATGTACTGGTTTGCATGGGGACAATAGTTGAATTGCTCATGAGGGTTTAGTGATTGTGGAAAATTTTAAATTGACCTCAGCAAGACAGGCCACTGATAGTGAGGAAAACTGGAGCGGGGCATAAAGATCATGAGAGCGCCTTGGCTCAGTGGTATAATTTTTCCTGACTCATAGGTTAAAAGTTCCACTGCACAGATTTGAGAACACAATTTAGTCTGACAATGCAATGTACTGCATTGTTGAAGAACTGTTTGGATGCAACCAACAGGTTCCATCTGCCCTCAGCTAAAAGTTTCAATTTGAAGAGCAGCAGCGGCATTCTTCCAGTGTCCTGACTAACATTTATCCTTCAACCAGCACCATTAAAACAAATTACTTGGTAATTTTTTTGATTGTCGGGTCTTGCTATGCCTTTTTTGTCAGCTCTACAAAGTGCTTCCTTGGCTATGAATGCTTCTTTGGCATCCTCAGGGCATGAAAGGCTCTGTACAAATGTAGTTTCATTCTTTAATGGGGAAAAAAAAGAGCTTGCCTTTTTCCAATGCTTTTCACAGCCTCAGGATTCTCCAAAGCACTCTCCTGCCAACGAGTACCTTTTAATAACATAGAAAATGCAGGAACCAAATTGAGCACAAGGCCTATGAACAGCGATAAGATGATGACCAAATAGTAGTTTTTGTTTCGGGCTGCTGGTTAAGGGATGGTTATTGGTGAAGGCATCGGTAGAACTCCTCTGCTTTTATTTGAAATAGTATTTTGTGATGTTTTATGCCCAGCTGAGTGGGCAGATTAGACTTCAGTTTGACATCTTATCTATAAGGCAGCACCTCCAACAGCACGGTGCTCCCTCAGTATTGCACTGAATAATCAGTCTGCATTGTATGATCAAATCTCAGGAATGGGACTTGAACCTACAGACTTCTGTTTAAACTGCTATCAATCGAAGGCTGATTTAAAGTGACACTTAGAAAGGTTGTGTTGGATGAATCAGAAATTCAGCTGCATTAAGAAATGGCAGTTTAAAAAAAAATCACAGTAATTAATGTTGGCAACTATGTATTCAACGGAATAAAGGAACAAGAAAGAGAAATTTTAAAAGACACGACAGGTTAGTTACCGAAGGGATGTGAAGAGTAAAAGGGAGTTTCCAATAATGAACATGTTATTCTATCTAAGGTAAAGCAAATGGAATGATGATATAAAAATAGAAAATGATGAAAATACTCAGCAGGTCAGACAGCATCCTTGGAGAAAAACAGGGTGAACATGGCAAATCTATGACCCCTTCGGAATGGTGATTTGTCTGCTGCAAAGTAAAGTTGCGAATATTGTGGAGAGGATGCATAAACAGTGAGCAGAGATCACATAAAAATTCATGACCAGGAAAGGAGACAAAGGGGGGTCCAAAAGGATGCTGAATCGTATTGCTATGATTGAAATACAGGGACTTTGGTTTATACCAATTAAGGGCCAGTGATTTATTGTAACTCGGTGATTAAGTCCAATTCTGTTTATGTTGTATGGGATGGTTACTGGTGCATTACAAATTGCATTCCACAATTTCATCAATTTTTAATGACGCCCACAAATCAGTGTTGTTTTTAAGAAGATAGTTTACAGATAGAGTTATGGAAGCAAATGAAGAACAACTAATTGAGATATTGTCAGTCTTGGTCACAAAACTCATTTATAAACATTGGTAAAAATGCAGAGAAGATCCCGCTCATGATCCGAGGGTGTCAAATGTACAAGCAATGAGGAAAGATTGGAGAATTTCAACATGAAATAACCCCAGTCTGATGAATTATTACGTACTCAAAATTATTCTCGTCTTTCAAGAACAGAAGACATAGGAGCAGGATTAGCATCCACAACCCCCTTGGGCAGGCAATTCCAGAGATTTACAGCCCTGTGAGTGAAGAAACTTCTCATCGTCTTTACCCGTGTTACAAGTGATGGCCACGATTCTGGTAGATCACACTTTATCATTATCATGGATTTGGTGATGGATTTACTGCCCCCAAAATTCCCCATTTTTCCAGGCTGGGACCTATGCTGTACTGCCTGCACCAGTTCTTCTGTGGCCAACAATTCCTGAAGTGGGACTTGAACCCAGGACCTTCAGGCTCAGAGGCAGGAGCAGTACCTACTGCACCATGTGGGCTCCAAGGAATAGATTTCTTCTCGACTTGGTCATAAATATGTGACCCCTTGTCCTGCGACTGTGCTCTGTACTCGTTTCCACAGCCAGGGGAAATAATTGCATGATCTACTCTCTCAAGCCCCTTCAGAATCCTGTATATTTCATCAAGATCACACCTCATTATTTTAAATTCTCGAGAGTATAGGCCCAACTTACTCAGTCCCTCAGCAAGCCAAGGGTCAAATCTAGTGAATCTTCACTGTCTGGCAACAATGCAAGTATATCATTTCTGAAATAAGACCAAAACTGCATTTCCGTGTAATCTCACTGAAGCCCTGTAGAGTACCATTGTACTAAGATATCTTTACCCTGGTTGTCTAATACCCCTGCAATAAAGGCTAACATGCCGTTTGCCTTCCTTGCTGTATCTGCATGCTAACTTTGTGCTCCTTGTACAAGTACACCCAAGTCTCATAGAATGCAAGCTGTAAGGAGGACACAAAAAGGCTGTTCAGGGACTTAGACAGATTCCTTGTTCATCCTTGAGGTGAAAATGGACCACGTTCGTCATATCGGATGTTTGGGATCCTTTTTGATGGCCACAGGGATCTCCCCTAAAATATGAGTTCCCCTATCAGGCAGATAGCTTGCCCAAAAGGGAAGGAGCAGCAGGGGGTTCAAACCAGCTGGCTCCATTCAGGCTGGCAATCGACTCGGGGCTGATTTGCACTGTGTTGCCGTTGATAGCTGTTCAGGTATCACGGTAAATAAAAGGGTGATTGGTGATGGAAGGTTGGCTTCAGTAAGATTATTACACCTGGAGTATTGTGTGCAGTTTTGGGGTCCTTATTTGAGGAAGGATGTCGATAGATACCCTACAGTGTAGAAAGAGGCCCTTCGGCCCATCGAGTCTGCACCAACCACAATCCCACCCAGGCCCTATCCCCATATCCCGACATCTTTTACCCTCTAACCTACACATCTCATGACTCTAAGGGGAAATTTTAGCATAGCCAATCAACCTAACCCGCACATCTTTGGACTATGGGAGGAAACCAGAGCACCCGGAGGAAACCCACGCAGACACGAGGAGAATGTGCAAACTCCACACAGACAGTGACCCAAGCCAGGAATCGAACCCAGGTCCCTGGAGCTGTGAAGTAGCAGTGCTAACCACTGTGCTACCATGCCTTTTCTGTCCTTGCTATAGAATAGTACAGCGAAGGCCTAACAGGCTGATTCCAGGGATGACAGGTTTGTCAGATGAGGAGAGACTAATATGGGATTAGGACTACATTCACTGGAATTTAGAAGAGTGAGAGGGGATCTCATAGAATTTGTCTTTTTTTTTCCCCATGCATCCTGACCGATCTGTTGTGTCATTTAATGTGGGTAAGTGTGAAGTTGTTCACTTTGGCAGGAAGAATAAAAAAGCCCAGTACTTTACTTGTATGGAGATGGACGACAGAATGGTGTTCTCATACATGAGTCACAAAATGTTAGTATGCAGGTGCAGTATATCATCAAGAAGGCTAATGGAATGCTATCCTTTATTACTAGAGGAATTGAAAAGTAAGGGTGCAATGCTTCAATTTTACAGGACATTGGTGAGACCATATTTTGAATACTGTGTGCAGTTTTGGTCTCCTTACTTTAAGGAAGTATGTAAATATGTTGGAAACGGTTCAGAGGAGGCTTACTAGACTGATACCTAGAATGAGCGGGTTGTCTTCTGAGGATAGGTTGGAAAGACTGGGCTTGTTTCCACCAGAATTTAGAAGAGTGAGGGGTGACTTGAATGAAGAATATAAGATCCTGAATGGTATTTACAAGATGGACACTGAAAGGATGCTTCCTTTTGTGGTTGAGTTCAGAACAAGATGGCACTGTTGTATAATTGGGGGATGCCCTTCTGGAACAGAGATGAGGTGATTTTTTTTTCTCTCTAAGGGTTGTGCAACTTTAAAACTCTGCCTTGGAAGGCAGTAAAAGTGGGGTCACTGAATATTTTTAAGGTAGAGGTACATCGATTCTTGTTGGGCAAGGGAATCAAAGGTCATTGGCGATAGATGGTAAGTGTGGAACTCCAGAATTCAGAGTTCGGAACTGGTGTGGCTTTTGCTACCAAATAAACCTGTTGGACTTTAACCTGGTGTTGTTAAACTTCTTACTGTGTTTACCCCAGTCCAACGCCGGCATCTCCACATCATGAACTCCAGACAAACAGATCAGCCATGATCTTATTGAATGGGGAAGCAGGCTTGATGGGCCAAATGGTTTCCTTCTGCTTCAATTTCATATGTTCGTATTTCTAAAATTTCCTGTTTTAATTCTGATTTCCAACGTGTATGGTATTGTTATTTGTTTTAGAGAATTTCAAGATCACTAATCTCAGAAGGTAACTGTAGGTGGATAATCTTCAAATTAAACCAGGAAAATGGTCCCAGAGGAAATAACTTGACCTTCAGTTTTAAATTAAGCATTAATGTTGGGAAGAATTTGTTCACTCAGCAATGAATGTTTGGAATAATTGCTAGATAACAATCATAAGTGGTAAGGAGCATAAAAAATGGAGTTCGGTGCTGCAATTCGAGTTCAAATCTTCAATGTCAAAATAGTTTTTCTTCAACTTAAATTATCTGGTGGAATTTCCTGTGTGCAACTACATTTATACTACATTTCAGGAAAATTAAATACTTTAGGGTGGCATGATGGCACAGTGGTTAGCACAGCTGCCTCAGCACCAGGGACCCGGGTTCAATTCCAGCCTTGGGTGTCTGTCTGTGTGGAGTTTGCAAGTTCTCCTTGTGTCTACATGGGTATCCTCCCGGTGTTCCGCTTTGCTCCCACAGTCCAAAGATGTGTCGATTAGGTGGATTGGTCATGATAAATTGCCCCTTGGTGTCCCAAGATGTGTAGGTTAGGGGGATTAGCAGGGTGAATACTTGGGGATAGGGCCTGGGTGAGATACTCTGTTGGTGAGTCGGTACAAACTCGATGGGCCAAATGGTCGCCTGCACTGCAAAGACTATGATGAACCTGGCTGATGATATATGTGAGAGCATCTCAAAACCCAGAAAGGTTGGAACACTGGTTCTTAATTGTTTAATTAGCAATTTGGTATAATGCAAGGAAAGATATACAAAACAGTGAGGAATGGTACAGTCTTGTAATATCATTCAAATGAAATGTTTATTAAATTGTAAAACATCCAACAGGAAAGGCCACAATACAAAACCAATTAATTACAGTAATGGCTTCACAACCACACACAGCATACTTGCATTAACCCTGTTCCACATCTAGTTACATTGTTAAATTCTGAGAATGCCCCTTTACCCAAAACAACATCCCATATCATTTAACTCTTTGAGCCAATTCCAGCAGATAGTTACCACATATGGTTCATATCTCTATGTTTGGAAGCCTTTCTTCAGGTTCAAGGTAGAATCTTTGAGTTTTTCAAAACAGCAGCTTCTCCGCCTGGAAGCCTGCTTTTGGGAGAGCTTCAGTTTCCATCTGTGATCTTAGTTGCTCATCAGCTGTGCTTCTCTCCTGTACAGAACTAACCCTGCCACTGATATCTCGTTTGTCCCTTTTGGCCTGTCGTATCTAAAGAGCTAGTCTTAAAAGTCATGTTTTTAGTATGCAAATGCGACGTTTCTCCACTTTAATCTACAATTGTTTTAACACATACGATTCTGTACTCTATTGTTCTCCACTTCACTTAAATAAATATCTCTTTCCTGGTGCTAAACTAATCTGCATTTCACAAACCCTTCAGAGTAGCTGAACCCTCATCAATTCCCTTTTAACCAATTCTTTAAATTTTTATTTTACCCATACTTCTTGACAGTAGTCTATTGGCTGTAAAATGTCTTGGGCAACCGAGGTTGTGAAAGGCAAAATATGATTCCAAATCTTTATATTTTTCTTTGAATTTTAAAAAATGTATTAAATTTTACTATGGTATATAATTATATTGAATATATGACCATTTTTGAATTAATTTCCTCTGTCTCTTGAAAACATTGTTCGCTTTCAGTGGCACAGTTCCACAAGTGGTTATCACTCTCCAACATATTGCTTAACTGGCCTTTTTTCACCC
The DNA here is from genome assembly GCF_964213995.1 of Mustelus asterias. Classification (NCBI taxonomy): domain Eukaryota; kingdom Metazoa; phylum Chordata; class Chondrichthyes; order Carcharhiniformes; family Triakidae; genus Mustelus; species Mustelus asterias. The sequence goes on from NC_135819.1 coordinate 69,371,227, forward strand.
ATCAATCTTTGCAGTGCTTGCCAATGGATTATCGAACTGCAGAAGACATTACGGCTGATTCCAGTCCCTTCCTCATCCATCGTTGTATGCACACTTCCTTTTAGGGTTGCTTTCCAATGATACTGAAGAGCAGCATCAACTGATTTATATACTCCCTTTCTGTTTTCAAAAAAATCTTTCTTCCCATTTGGACAGAAGCAAAATACAGTGGATGCTAGAATCTGAACTTCTGATGAAAGGTCACAGACCTGAATGCTTAACTCAGTTTCTCTCTAAACAGATGCTGCCAGGCCTGCTGAGCATTTTCTAGCATTTTCTGTTATTTCTTTTGGATTCACTGGTTTGGATTCTCTACATTTCTGTCTCACATCTAGTGGACAGGGTCTCATTGAAACTTCCATTACTGTCTGATAAGTTTAAAGTTTATTTGTTAGTGTCACAAGTAGGCTTATATTAACACTGCAATGAGGTTAATGTGAAAATCCCTTAGTCGCCACACTCTAGTGCCTGTTCGGGTACACTGAGGGAGAATTTACCATGGCCGATGCACCTCACTAGCACATCTTTTGGACTGTGGGATGAAAATGAAACACCTGGAGGAAACCCACGCAGACATGGGGAGAAGGTGCAAACTTCACACAGATAGTGACCTAAGCCGGGAATTGAACCCGGGCCCCTGGCGCTGTGAGGCAGCAGTGCTAACCACTACCGCCCTTATTTTAAGTATGGCCAGTATTCATATTGTTGCCATGTGTTCGCCAGTTTAGCAAGATGCAAACTGATTTTGATTCTTGCTGGCAGTGATAACGGGGTGTGCGAAACTGGAGAATTCTGGCCCTAGTTAAGTAATTCAGGGTTCCTCCTGTTTGTCCCAAGAATGTAATCCTAAACAGAAAAGCTCCCTTTTCTTCCCAAGTTCTATGTGCTGATGGTCAAAAGACACATTTAAAATTTTTCTAACCATCTCATACATTAGCCATCACTCCTATGAGGAACTGTAATGTATGTTCCTTCCAACTACAAGGAAACTTGCTGCATGAATATTCTTGTGATGAATAATGTATTTTAGCTTTTGATTTGTTTTAAAAATATGAATCTTTATGCTAATAAATTGTAGGTGTTGAGTTTTCTGGTGTGCAGTCCTTCCAACGCATATGGTATTGATATTCAAATAAAGATTTTATCAGTGGATTTTTAAAAATTGATTATTAACAATGATAAAAGGACAGTGTGCATTAAAGAATTTGTAAATTATGTTAGAGGAATTTCTTGTTCATCAAGCCTGAAAAATACACTTGAGGGTTGATTTTCAGTTTCTGTTTGGTCTCATCTGCAGAGTTTGAGTGCAGCTAGAAAAAGTATGCTGCAAAGTTGAGTTTCTCATTGTCACGGCTTTGGGGTCCTCCTCCTGTCCATGCGGCCAGGTTGAAAACTAATGACCTACGCGTATAAGTGTGATGCATTCTCAACATTAGTTTTTTTTTTCTTGATTTATAAGCTATAATTCAGATTTGGATAACCCACTTTGCCTGATATTGGCAATTATGCCTTCAGCTCCTTAGGCTCCATACTGTGGAATTCTCTCTAACTCCCAGTCCCTTTCTCAGACCTCCTTAAAAACCAAGTTGAAGGCACCATATTACTGCAAGTTGGACTTGAATAAACAATTTCAAAGCAACTTGCCATGTGCACGAAATTTAAATGCAATCTGCACCAGCCTCTGCAAGTTGCACACTGATGTGAAATAATTAGCTGAATGTAATTAGTAAGTCAGTCATTCTTTTGATAAGATTTTTAAGTTTAACTTCACTTTTAAAACATTACTTTCAACTTGTAGTTTTAAAAAACCACCTTCATGAAAAACTAACTTTCAAATCCTGATTATCAGCATAAGTCATGAATAGATTTTGAATTAATTTCTGTTCTGTCGAACTGACAAGAATTTTGGTTGCACTGTGATTTATCTGCTCAACTTTACAAGCAGTCCAATGAAAGTGTGTGCATCCCCCTTTGGAATTTCTGTAAGTTAATCTCGAGTTGCCTCTCTTGAAAGTTTGCACTTTATATCTATTGGGGGATAAGCCTCCACAGCAAGTTAGCATGAGTAACAAAATATCATGGAGCCATCAGTGAAATATGACATACTGTATCTCTGCAAGAGAAGCTAACTGGAAAATTCAAAAGCGATAAAGCCAGCCTTGCAAGTGGAGATATTTATCACATGTTGAAAACATAAATTTGCTGTAAAATTTTATATTAAGGAACCTCAAGTGTGGAGATGTGAAAAATATCTCCACACCTCACAGATCATGTGTGTGGTATGAAATGAGATTTCTGCAGCTGAAATTATTCGACTACCCAAAGATGAAGTAAATCTCTGGGAACAGGACTGTCATGTACAGCTAAAAAGTTTTATGAGAAAATATGATTTTGTGCTGAAAAAGCATAAAATGTTTTATTAATTTTGCTTTAACTTGAAAGATATTTTGGTTAATTTATGTTCACAAAATTAGGAACTTGATCTGAACAGGGTTTTGCCATTTTCTCCAAACAGCTCTCTGATAGTGTCATCAGCCGCATGCGAGATGCTTCTCCACCTGCTGAAAAGCCACAGTCACCCCCTCCAGGACCACCACCGTCAACTGGAACCCGGCCACCTTCTCCAGTTCAACCAATAGGTATTCTGTCGCTGCATTTCTGAAAACCAGTCTTCCTATTAAGTCTGAGCCAATGATCTGTCCAAACAGCCATCCATTATGCTCATCATTGCATTATACAGATGCAAATCACCTGCATTCGATGACAATCTGTTGGCCAAGTTTCTGCAAAATGAACTGTGAGCATGTGTAAATACAGGCTCAGAGCAACAAGAGGGAAAGAGAATGAGAGTGGAAAACGAGAATTAAAGGATTATGGTTTCTGGTTACATTTATGAGGGGTGAAGGAACATGATTGAACTAAAAATTGTTACTCCATTCAAGGGCAAGGATGTCAATATATTGTGATTGAGTCATGCCTTTGGAAGGGATAGGGGGTTGAGTGTATGATCTGAAGGAGGTTTCTGAATGATGTGTCAGCGAAATAGTGGACACAGTTGGATGATGATTGGATACGATCATTGGTTTGAACAGGGAATAGAATTGCAAAGAATTTCTTGGGGAACCTCAAAGGTAGGAGAAGAGGCTGGTGGATGCCCTGTGATGTACAACTGTTGGCATATCCTCATGCGCATGTATTTGTGCATTAGTGAATTGCTTACGTGAATGATACCAAGCCCTGTCAAACACTCTGAAGGCCTCGAAGGCAATGATGGAGATTAACCAAAATGTTGGTAAATGGAATTCCAAAGCTTTTCACTGTTTTAGTTTGTGAATGAGCAAAGGTTTTAAATAGTCAGAGACCAGGCCAAAGCCACCCTGTTGATGTCTCATCCAGAATTCTATATAATTCGCCAGTCTATCCTCCATTGGGTAAACCTGCACGTCTTCATTCCAGAAGCAAGTCTTGCTGTTTTCACCTCCACTCAGAATCATAGAACCATAGAAACCCTACAGTACAGAAAGAGGCCACTCGGCCCATCGAGTCTGCACCGACCACAATCCCACCCAGGCCCTACCCCCATATCCCTACATATTTTGCCCACTAATCCCTCTAACCATCTCGGGACACGAAGGGCAATTTTTAGCATGGCCAATCAACCTAACCCGCGCATCTTTGGACTGGGAGGAAACCCACGCAGACACGAGGAGAATGTGCAAACTCCACACAGACAGTGACCCAAGCCGGGAATCGAACCCAGGTCCCTGGAGCTGTGAAGCAGCAGTGCTAACCACTGTGCTACCGTGTCGTCCCTCCTCCTTCACCCCCAACATCATTGATTCATGTCAATGCATTTATCATCTTCCAGCTTGATTTGTCGAACATTTCTACTTGCTGACCTCCTGACAACCATCCAATAAAAATTCACAAGTTCTGCTCCCCACAACTGATCGTATATTGCAACCCAATCACTTCTCCCTTCACCAACTGCTACTCACTTATAGTACCATAACATATTGGTTTCAGACTCCATTCCTTCATCATAAATTCCTCCAAGGCAGAACCCTGGCTTCAGCAAACTCCTGTGTATCCACAATTCGATTCATTGTGGTCTGTTCTGAGCTTGAACCCCAGTCCTTTTGCTGCAACATTAGTGTATGTCAAAGCACCTCCAGTTGCTTTATCTTTCTGCACTGCATGAAAACATCCTCAGAGCCCAACTCTTCTCCAAATTCCTGCTCGGTGTTCAAACTCTGCCTCCCTCACTCTGCCTTCGATGTTTTGCTACAGCTGATGTGACAGAGAAGTTGTTGACCACCAGTAGAATGACCATTCTAATAAGCCAACATGGTATTGTCAGAAAATCTCAGCAGGTCTGGTAGCATCTGTAAGGAGAGAAAAGAGCTGACGTTTCGAGTCCAGATGACCCTTTTCTATGTCTTTTAGCTTTGACAAAGGGCCATCTGGACTTGAAACGTCTGCTCTTTTCTCTCCTTACAGATGCTACCAGACCTGATTTGATTTATTTTGTCACATGTATTAACATACAATGAAAAGTATTGTTTCTTGCGCGCTATCCAGACAAAGCATATCGTCCATAGAGAAGGAAACAAGAGAGTGCAGAATGTAGTGTTACAGTCATAGCTAGGGTGTAGACAAAGATCAACTTAATGCAAGGTAAGTCCATTCAAAAGTCTGACAGCAGCAGGGAAGAAGCTATTCTTGAGTCGATTGGTACGTGACCTCAGACTTTTTTATCCTTTTTCCCGAAGGAAGAACGTGGAAGAGAGAATGTCCAGGGTGCGTGGGGTCCTTAATTATGCTGGCTGCTTTGCCGAGGCAGCAAGAAGTGTAGACAGAGTCAATGGATGGGGGGCCAGTTTGCATGATGGATTGGGCTACATTCACAACCTTTTGTAGTTCCTTGTGGTCTTGGACAGAGCAGGAGCCATATCAAGCTGTGATACAACCAGAAAGAATGCTTTCTGTGGTGCACCTGTAAAAGTTGGTGAGAGTCGTAGCTGACATGCCAAATTTCCTTTAGTCTTCTGGGAAAGTAGAGGCGTTGGTGTCGGCATGGGGGGGACGAGGACAAGTTGTTGGTGATCTGGACACCTAAAAACTTGAAGCTCTCGACCCTTTCTCCTTCGTCCTGTTGAGATTTTCCAGCATTTTCCCTTTTGGTTTCAGATTCCAGCATCCGCAGTCATTTGCTTTTATCCATGGTCACTGTCAGTTAGGCCAGCGATGGTTAACTTGAGAGTTATGGGATAACTTATGAGAACAGGTTGTATAGATTAGGCATGTATTCCCTTGAATGTAGAAGATTCAGGGGTGACCTAAATCAAATATTCAAGATGATTAAAAGGATGTGATTGGCCAGATGGAGGAAAATAATTCACTGATGGTGGGGAGCCCAGAAAATTAAATTTGGAGCTCGGCTGTTCAGGGGTGATGCTGGAAAGCTTGTCTTCATATAAAGCATATTGGAATTCTCCCTGAAAACGCAAGGGCAATTGAAAATTTCAGAACTGAGATTGTTGCTACAAATGACATAGGTAAAAAAAAGAGATGAGGTCTGAAAAGCAGAATATAAAGAGCTAGGAAGCAAGCTGAAAAGTAGGATCTCAAAGGTAGTGATCTCACAATTACTACCTGTGCCACGTGCCAGTCAGAGTAGAAATAGCAGAATACATAGGATGAATACGTGGCTGAAAAGATGGTGTGAGGGGGAGAGTTTCAGATTCCTAGGGCATTGGGACCGGTTCTGGGGGAGGTGGGACCTATACAAACTGGACGGGTTACACCTGGGCAGGATCAGGACTCATAGCCTTGAGGGGGGTACTTGCCCGATGCTAAGCTAATATGCCAGGAGGATGAACCTTTGCAAGGATTCAGAGCAGAGGGAATTAAGAACAAGAGGAAAAGTCAGTAAGGAGAATAAGCAAAGTGATAGACAAATCAAGGGCCAGAGTCAGATAAGGAGAAAATAAAAAAAATAGTCGGAAAGGGAAAAGAAATGTTACAAGTGTCCACCTTAAAGTTCGAATGCTCAGAGCATTCAAAACAAAATGGATGAATTAGTTGCACAGATAGATGTAAAGTGGTATGATATCGTTGGCATAATGGCTCCAAGGTGAGCAAGGATGGGAACTAAACATTGAGGGCTATTCAGTGTTTAGGAAGGACAGATGGAAAGGAAAAGATGGTGGAGTTGCATTGTTGATTAAAGATAATATTGATACGGTATTGAGGAAAGATATTAGCATAGATGATGTGGAATCTGGGTCGAGTTAAGAAGCAACAAGGGGCAAAAAAACATTGGTGGGGGTGGTATACGGACCACCAAACTGTCGTGGTAATGTTGGAAAAAGACAGGACATTAGACAGGAAATCAGACGCATGTGTTAAAGGAATATCTGTGATTATGGGCAACTTTAATCTGCATATAGATTGAAAGAGTCAAATTAGTCACAGTACCAGAGAGGAGGAATTTCTGGAATGCATACGGGATGGTTTTCTGGAACAATACGTTGAGGAACCAACAAGGGAGCAGGCCATCTTGGACTGAGTGTTGTGCAATGATAAAGGATTAGTTGGCAATCCAGTTATGAGAGAAGCCTTGGGGTCGAGTGACCATAATATTGTAGAATTCTTTGTCAAGGTGGATAATGATGTAGTTGATTCTGACACCAGGGTCCTGAATCTCAAGAAAGGTAATTAGGATGATATGAGGCATGAATTGGCCATGTTGGACTAGGAAACATTACTGAAAGGAAAGACAGTGGACATTGGCAGGCATTTAAAGCATGAATAGGTGAACTCCAGAAGTTGTTTGTTCCGGTTTGTTGCAAGAGTGGTAAGGGAATTGTGGCCAAATTAGAGAGAGTATCAGATTCAAGGAAGAAGCATACAAATTGGCAAGAAAAAGCAATAGGCATGAGGATTGGGAGCAATCTAAAATTCAGCAAAAGACAAAGGGATTGATGAAGGAGGGAAAAATAGAGTATGAAAGTAAGCTCGCAGGGAACATAAAAACTGACTGTAAAAATTTTTATAGATAGTAAAGAGAAAAATTGACAATAATGGATGTAGGCCCGTTACAGTCAGAAATGGGAGAATTCATAATGGGGGAATAAGGACATGGCTGAGAAATTAAATTTGTACTTTGCTTCAGTCTTCACAAAGGAAGACAAATAATGTGCCAGAAGTGCTGAGAGAAATATGTTTTAGTGAGGAGCTGAAGGAAGTCGGCATTGGTAGAGAAATGGTTTTGGGGAAATTGATGGGATTGAAGGTAGATCAATCCCCAGGCCCTTGTAATCTTCATCCCAGAGTACTTAAAGAAGTGGCCCTGGAAATCGTAGATCCATTGGTGGTTATTTTCTAAAATTCTTTGGAATAGTTCCTACAAATTGGAGGATAGCTAATCTCAGCCCGCTATTCAAGAAAGGGAGCTGGAGAGAAAACAGGGAACTATAGACCAGTGAGCCTAACGTCGGTACTCGGGAAGTTGCTGGAGCCTATTATCAAGGATTTCATAACTCGGCATTTGGAAAGCAGTGGGATAATCAGACAGTCAGCATGGATTTACAAAAGGGAAATCATGCTTGACGAATCTGTAGGAATTATTTGAGGATGTAACTCATAGAGTTAACTGAGGAGAACCAGTGGATGTGGTTTATTTAGGCTTTCAGAAGGCTTTCGATAAGATCTCACATAACAGAATACAATGTAAAGTTAAAGCAAATGGGATTGCAAGGAATGTCTTGAGATGGATAGGAAGCTCGGAGTTGGCATAAATGGGTCTTTTTCTGATTGGTAGCCAGTGACTAGTGGGGTTCCGCAGGGATCTGTACTCGGACCCCAACTGTTCACATTATATATTAATGATTTGGAAGAGGAAACAATGTATTATCTCCAAATTTGCGGATGATACAAAGTTGGGTGGGAGGATGAGCTATGCAGAGATGCTTTGGTGTGATTTGGACAGGCGAAATGTGTGGATATCTGCATGGCAGATGCAGTTTAATGTGAGGTTATCCACTTTGGTAGCAATAACAGGAAGACATTACTTGAATGGGTGTAAATGTAGAGATATGGATACATCTACGAGACCTTGGAGTCCTCGTGCATCAGTTGCTGAAAGTAAGCGCACAGGTCAGCAGGCAGTAAAGAAGGCAAATGGTATACTGGCCTTCATAGAGAGAGGATTTGAGTATAGGGTAGGGATGTTTTGTTGCGCTTGTATGGGGCATTGGTGAGGCCACATCTGGAGTATTGTGTGCAGGTTTGGGGTTCTTATCTGAGGAAGGATGTCCTTGCTATAGAGGGAGTACAGCAAAAGTTTAACAGGCTTAGTGGGATGGCAGGTCTGTCATATAAGGAGAGACTAAGTCAGTTAGAATTATGTTCACTGGGGTTTAGAAGAGTGAGAGGGGATCTCATAGAAACTTATAAAATTCTAACAGGGTAGATTCAGAAAGCATATTCCCAATGGTGGGGGAGTCCAGAACTAGTTTAAAGTTAAAGTTTAAAGTTTTTAAAAAGTTTATTTATTAGTGTCACAAGTAGGCTTACATTAACACTGCAATGAAGTTACTGTGAAAACCCCATAGTCATAGTTTGAGGATATGGGGTAAACCTTTTAGAACTGAGGTGAAGAGAAATTACTTCACCCAGAGGGTGGTGAATGTGTGGAATTCACTACCACAGAATATAGTTGAGGCCAAAACGCCTGATTTCAAGAAGGGGGGTGCGGGGAGTGGCGGTGAGGAGAATCGGGCGGAGCAGGCTCGAAGGGCCAAATGATCTACTACTCCTTCTAGTTTCTAAGTAAGATTTTCGTTAGGCAGTGGTATGGAGGGTTACAAAACCAATGTAAACAGATCAGCAGTGATCTTGTGGGATGGTGGTGGAACAAGCTTGAAGGGCTGAATGGGCAAGTCCTGTTTCTATGTTTAAGAAAAGGCTTAGGACAGGAATAAGTTCAGAGTTGTACATCTTGAGAACTGTGGATTGAATAGCACCAAAACCACTGGTCTTGCAAGAAACCTGATCTCACAAGGTTACACTTCTAACTTGGCAAAATATCTTGTGTGTAAGGCAGTCGATTCAGCCCATCTTGTCTCTGATTCATTCTGGTGATAAAATATGTTTCTTCCAGCTGTCAGTCAAGAACATTAAGAGCTTCTATGTCTTAATCAGTAAAATGATATTAAAATTAATGGATCTGAAATGTGGGGAAACCAATTACAATACTCAAAGCATTGTATCTTCACGATTAAGTGGCTCCTAGTGTACAAAATATTCTTCATAAATGTACTGTAAAATTAAGCAGACATGTTTAGCACAGAGTATATAAAAAGCTGAATACAGATTTATGCTGCTCTTTAAGAGGTCTTGGATGCATGTCTTATGAATCAGACTAATTAGTTTTTACTTTAAGTATATTAAGCAGAAGTTGTATCAACTCAGTTTGGTTTTTGAAAGGAAATGGGACAGATGAGCGCACTCTAGCCTTTAAGGTTTCCATGAACTTCAATGCTGTGCATCAATAAATCAATTGAATCCCCTCAGGATAGTGAGGGTGCAGGATTGAGCTTAGACTGGGCCTTGAGAAATCAATTCAGTATGTCTGTGTGGCTTTTTTTATCGTAAGACTTTGAAGAGACTCCACATTCCCCAGGATGGATTTTCAAAAATGTTTCAAAATTATCCTGAAGTAACAATTTCTTCTTTTTCACATTATCATGGCCCTGCCATTTTAAATTCCAGGCTCCCTGACATTTGACATGCAAGCAGGACAGCCAAAGTTGTCAAAAACCCGTATTTGCCGGTGGTTTAAAAAAAATGTTTGACTAAATTTTCTGGAGATTGCAGACAAGATGTTAAATTATCCATGTTGGTTGTGGCTTAACATCCTGTGAAACCGGAGTGAGACTGATTTTCTTGTAATCATCCCTATTTTCACTCTTTATTCATTTTAACACTCCACACCTGTAGCTCGAGTCATATTGATAAAATAGACATTTTTACGAAATAGGAGAATTTCCATTCTTGAAGTTGCGTGATGCCAATGCTTCAGTGAGGAGGAAAGTTGTCTCACCCTGATGTTTATTCTGCTCCAATTTTTGTCTTCTCTGCAGCATCATCTGCAGTGTTACTATTACTGAAAGCAAAAATATACTCCATCTTGACTGGCAGTTTCCGATACTTTGCAATATGCATTTCAGTCAGCCAGATCCACGGTGAACTTGCCAGCTGCCATGTGGGTGTATCACAGTAAATAAGTACCATGGGGCTTGCAGCACCCTGCTGCCCTGTTTAAATCGGTACAGAATGAAGTAATAACATTGTCTATCTTTAAAATGTCTCATAAAATGTGTCTGTATGTTGTGTTGATGTGCAATAGAAAAAATTCAAAAACACACCTATAGTTCGCACGAATTAGTCACCTTTTGAATCTCCAGGTTGTGGTTATATTGTTGGTAAAATGACAGTCTTGTCATGTATTCTCTCTCTCTACTGTGTTTTTTTTGATTGGATCACTGACATCGCTAGATAGGTGAATGGTACTTCTGTACACTGCTTAGCATTCAAGAGATAACATATATCTATGCATTGGGCAGTCCAGTACCTGTAATTGTTAATTTATTTCTAACTTCTGCGACAAATTAAATTGAAACAGCACTCTTTTACTTCTAGTTTCTGTGCCGAGTGAAATGATCCAAGTTCCTATAAAAGCAGTATCAGCTTTCATATTTGTAAACCAGTATTTTTATTTTGTGCAGAAGGAGATGGAAGAGCTTAACAGTGGGATAAATTTGTGGAATTTGCCACCAACAAATGCATTTCTGAATTAGAACTTCATATTGTGTAAAAGAACAACTCCTCACTTTGCTTTCCTTGACTCTGGTAACAATTTTGTATTTGTAATACAATGACTTTGGGCTTTCAGTGACATGTTAAATTAATTTTGTAGTTATGATTTTTACAGTAGTTTATTTTTCTTTGGCAATAATGGTAAAAACTTGTTTAGTTTGATATGATTCATCAACCAGTGCCATTAATATACCTGATTCAACTGCAATATTTTAATAAGTGAATGAATAATAGTGAAACCCTTGTGGTACATCCCCTATGCTGTGTTTTCTGCTTTCAAATAAAGCTATTGAGATTGCGCTTAATAATGAGCACCTTCACAATAATGATTCAATTCCCTGAAATGTTAAAGGTACAATAATCACAAAATTCGCAAAAAATAACACTGCCTTTTGCAAGAAGTGAAACGCTGGACAATGCAGGTCCGTGTATTTGCTCAATGGTAATATATAATTAAATAAAACATATGCAGATTCAACCTTGGCATAAGTATTCCCTCTCTGGTTGGGGGAATCCAACAGTTTAACATGCGATCTGAGCCTATCTGATACTTTGATTCTCCATCTGCTCACAGTATTATTGGTAACTTCTATTTCATTTGATTTGAATCTAAATTACTCAATGACATTATGTAAGTTTTCACACAACTCGCACTAAATTGCAACATTGCAGCACATTGTTTTGCTAAATTATTCTCAAGGATCTCTGACAGTGTTCTTATCAGAAGGGCCCAATTTTTGAAACTGTTGGCGTGAGATTTACATTTCCTTATGGTTCAACATTATAAAATGAGAAATAATAATATTGTTGTAGGCAGATAGTTTCATTCTTCCATCCTCTTTGGGGAATAAAATTGAAGTAAGGTACATTCTCTTAGCTTTGGTGTGGTTCTAAAATTCAACCTGAAAGTTACCCAAATGTATTTGGACAATTTCAAAGCTTGCGCAAGTTCAACACCTGCTTTTATGTTACTCAGAAGATCAGAGAGATTTATCCTTCATGGCTGCCTTTGTTGCCTGTCAGTCAGAAAGTTCAACACTTGACACAGGTACTGTTCACCTTTCCACTCTGTTCCTCACTCTCAGTGCTGGCAGAATGACTAGCATATGTTGAAGCTTGGCCTTTTAACATTAGTTGGTTACAGTAAGAAGAACAAAGTTGTACCTTATGTTTAGATTTATTTATCAGTGTCACAAGTAGGCTTACATTAACACTGCAATGAAGTTATTGTGAAAATCCCCTCGTGCCACACTCCAGTGTCTGTTCGGGTACACTGACGGAGAATTTAGTGTGGCCAATGCACTTAACCAGCACGTCTTTCAGACTCTGGGAAGAAACCCACTCGGACACAGGGAGAACGTGCAGACTCCGCACAGACCTGACCCAAGCCGAGAATCGAACCCGGATCCCTGGCACTGTGAGGCAGCAGTGCTGACCATCTTCTGGGATCCATAAGAGATCAGGTATGCTGGCTGCTACATGTAGCAATTTTTCAATTGAAAAATGTTGCCTGAAATTCTTGCAAAGAATCTGAGAAGATTGCTGCTTTAAAAAAACACAGAAATGAATGACTTTGAATGAGATGCTTTATGAAAATTTAATTTTCTGATTCAATCATTACTGTGGATTGGCACCACTGCCAACAGTATGAGCAGACCTTCAACCATGAGAACTTTACCATGGTGAGGTTTGGTGGACCTTTCCAGACATAATTTGTAAGAACCAAATCTGCGAACTACAATGTTGAGTGTTTAATAATTCAAGGGGGCATAATTCAACCATTTCACATTCCCGCCTTTTGTTTTTTTTAAATTTTGATGGTGAAACTAACTGAGTTTAGAGTGGATCACTCTGAACTATCCTTGTCTAACTCAAGACTAAGAGCCATTTGTCTGCCCTCTTTAAGTGAGTATTACAGCCAGGCAAGGGAAGAAGGGAATTGTTTTGACATTGGTTGCAAAAAAGGAGGGACATGTACAAGATTCATTTTAACGCAGTTAATAATGATATAGCAATGTGATTCTAGTTTTGCATGATCTTTGCACTGAATTACTAGTTTTGCCAAACACACATTTCCTGATCCTAAGGCGCCCTGTGAAAGCTGAAAGTGGATCTGAAAGCCTCTCATTTGCTGAAGCATTCTGCCTTTTATGGGTTATTTATGCTAAAAACAAAATTCGGGAGAATTGATTGAATTTCCAAAGGGGTGTACTCGAGAAAATAGACTTTTAAAAAAAAAAAGTTTAATCTCATTGGATAGCTTCCTCATTTGGAGCTTTCAGTTACTCATAGCCGCCATTGTCAGAGCCTCCTCAAACTGGAGTCTTTGCAAGAAACATTTATGCACTCTGCCCTCTCCATCTGCCTTCAACACGAACATGCACGCTAACCCAAAGATATACGCCATCAGATGGCTGTTAAATTTCAAAGTCTTTGTCATTCATAGACTAGGTATGGCGGGACTGATGTATGAGGAGAGATTGACCAGGTTAGGATTGTTTTTGCTGGAGTTCAGACGAATGAGGGGGGATCTCATAGAGACTTATAAAATTCTAAGAGGATTAGACAGGGTAGTTGCAGGGAGGATGTTCCCGATGGTGGTTGAGTCCAGAACCAGTCTGAAGATTCATGGAAGACCATTTAGGATGGAGGCGAGGAGAAATTTCTTCACCCAAAGAGTGAGCCTGTGGAATTCATTACCACAGGAAGTAGTTGATGCCAAAGCATTGAATGTAGTCAAGAGGCGGCTGGATATAGCACTCTGGGTGAATGGGATCAAAGGTTATGGAGAGACAGCAGGACGAGGCTATTGAGTTGGATGATCATCCATGATCGTAATGAATGGCGGAGCAGGCTTGAAGGGCCAAACGGCAGCCTCCTGCTCCTATTTTCTATGTTTCCAAGTCTTCCTTAAGTCAAACCCTTCCACCCTCTTTTTCCCCCCCATCAAAAGTACCTTACTAGAGTATGTTAAGAACCTCACTGATGTTGCATGCACGAGTGTCTCAAAATCCCAAAGGCCAACTTGAAACATTGGTTCTTAATGGTATATATTTGTTTGGAATAATTTGGGGAACCGTACACAACCCAATGAGGAACCAGTTCAGTTGTTGTATAAACAATTAATAGAGTATTTGTTTAAATAAAAGAAAAGCACATGACATGAAAGACTAATATACACTATGACACTTAAGTGTATTAATAACTGAACACGCGGTTGTAACTGAAATTACCATTTGTTCTAAAATATATCCACGTTCCTGGAACTCTCTGACACGCCCCTTTTTCCAAACAACATGCAATTAGTGGGTCTATAAGACAACAAATCTAGCTAATAATTACCACACAATACAGCTGCAGATGATCAAGTCTGGGAAAACATCTTTTCCTGGTTCAACAAAGGTATGAAACGGCTTCTTTTAGAGGCGAATATCATCAGTAGCTCTTAATGTTAGATGCAACAAGCCTCTGACAGTTGAATGGAAAACCAGCCTCCTTCCCCAATGCGAGTGCTAGCTGTTATATTGCTCAGCTTCTTTGATACTCCGCTCTGTGGATTCTACTGTCTGCACCTCTCAAATTCCTTGTTTTTACAAGTTACCGTAAATCTGTTTAACCCCACTGATCTCCAGTAAACAGTTTTTCTGTTATGACAGTTCGCACCTCAGTTTGTCTAGATGCTTGCTAATCTTGTTACTGGGTAAATCACATATTATTCCTCAACGCCTGCTGATCTTGTTCCTTGTTGAAGCCAAAATACTGCGGATGTTGGAATCTGAAACAAAAACAGAAAATGCTGAAAAATATCAGCAGGTCTGATAGCACCTGTGGGGAGAGAATCGAGCCAATGTTTCAAGTCTAGATGATGAAGGGCTAACTAGACTCGAAACGTCGAGATTGTCCTTGTTGTTTATATCGCAACTTCAATTGTTAACCTCGTTAACTTCCCAAATTCCTATCAAGTAAGGCAGAGATCCAGCTGCTCCATGCACGTGTCCTCCTCACTCAGCAAGAATATGCTCCAGTTCAACAATTCCTAATAAGGTTCAAATATTCAAGTAGGGAGCTGACTTCCTCGGACTACTCGGAATTGTCTGAAAGCTCCTGATGCAATGGAGTGCATTTACAATCTCCGAATTCAACAGAATCAACATTCAGAAAACTCCAATCGTACTTCCAAATACTCCGTTGCTGCTTGCAGTAGCTGGAATGTTAATTTTGAGTATGTTTTTGGAAATTAAAATTTCCCAATTGTGCAGTTGAGAAGTGCAAGGCTGCCTCTTTTTTTCTTGCAGGTATTTCACTTTTCTAAATTTTTAAGTATTCCCATAAATTGGAAGGCAATATACTCTTTAAATTGGAAAACTTCAAACAAGCCACACATCATCGTAAAAATGTTTTAATTATTTGCAAATGTGTTGAACACTCCCAGAACTGTAAGCTTGTAGAATCACAGGGGAACTTGCAAATTGTATTACAGGTTTGGCCAAATCCAATACCCGTGTTTTAAAATGAACTGGTGCCAAAGCCATTTCCTTCTATTGTACGATTCCAATTTCATCTATGATGTCAAAGAATGTTGAAACAGAGAGAAATTTTAAGAATCATCTTGGCCCATCCAGCAGACAACGCAAGAACAGTATTTCTGGATGGTCGTTCCTCTTATTGCAAAGAAAGAGAGAAAATAAATTCATGGTATGCCATGTTAAATTCTTATAAATTTACCCACCTGGAGTATAGCCCAGCCCAGATGAAATATGCTCACTTGCACTATACCAAACCCATCTTTTGCCATATCACTGAAATGAATAAATCACACAATCAGCCCGCTCAGACATTGTGATTGGATCACAAAGCTTGTTACCACCTTGACATCTTGTTGGCAAAAATTATTAGGACACTTTTAGGTTTGTCGATGACTATGTTTCAGATTGCAATGAGTTTGAGAGAATTCTGAAGTTTTCATGTCAGGATTTGTGCCATCATTCCAACCATTTGCTGTTTTACTGACTTCACCCAGTGTGTTCGCAGAGCAGAAGGAGGCAGTGGCGTAGTGATATTGTCACTGGACTAATATTCCAGAGATCCAGGGTAATGCTCTGGGGTCCCAGGTTCAAATCCCACAATGGCAGATGGTGAAATTTGAAATGTGGAATTAAAATTCTAATGATCACCATGAAACCATTGCTGTCCTGACCAGGTCTGACCCACATGTGACTCCAGATCCACAGCAATGTGGTTGGCTCTCAAAATGCCACCTTAAGGGCATCTGGGGATAAGAAAAAAAAACAGTTTGAAATGAATAATCGGATATCTGTACCCATTTGCAGTACTTAAAACTGATATTCCAGCATTATCGTTCATATGAAGTTTCTTTAAATTCATGTATTGGTTGACTTGCTCTTTGTGAATTATGTAAACCCCAATAGAACATCAGTATGTGCACCTTATTCTTTGCTAATGTTATGCTCTACCTGTGGCACACCATCTTTTTATTCTAGCAGAAATAATAATCATAGCTTCTAAGCATAAGAATAAAACATGCTTTGCATTTTATCACGTCGTGATTGTATCCTCTGTAATTGTCTAATCAGTGATCACCCCATCAATTTTTGTTGAAAACACAGCATTCATGCCATTTAAAAAATACTGAACAGCAGCATCTTGTAGATTGATATGGAAAGACTCTTTGCTGAAAATAATTTAATGTTTTTGGTGACACATTGCCACTTTAATCTCAGACAATCTGCAGACAAAAACACTTATAACAAAAATATTCAGTTTTACAGCCTGTGCTGCCCACTCACTTGAGTTTTAAGGCTTGAATGTTTGAATGAGACTGTCAGGTTGTTATGATGCATTCTTGCAACCTGCACATACATCTCAGAACAAGAGGAATTTTTCTTCTTTGTTTATAATGGATAAACGGCAGGTCTACTTGCCACCTGCCTTGCAAGAGGAAGGTAATTTGTTTGAAGCCATTTTGATTCACAGATTACGGTGAAAGATGAATGGTTTGCCAGAGTTTGTTATCCATAAATGGCTGAAAACTCAAAAAAAAATTCTCTTCCACTACACGGCAGGCATTAATTGAATTCATTCTATCCTGAAAACTGATATCTGCCAGATGCTATTTACTAGTTTAGAGCATTGGTCTCAGTTCATCTTTTCTTTACAGTATAACATTTTCAGATGCTGTATCAGAATTCTGTTGTGTGGCTTTTTTGCTCAGTCATTGGTATCCAAGGCAACCATTTTAGTCGGGTGAGGTGGGGCAGTGAATAGATAATACTGAGGAGGATTGCAACAAATTATAAGAAGACATTAATAAACTTGCAGGATGGACATACAATTGGGAAATGAATTTCGGTATCGTTAAGCATGAGGTATGATATTGTGGTGAAATTGAGCTCTCAATGTTTTGTTCTTGGTGCCTGTTCAGACTGCATAGTTTCTTTATTATCAATTAGTTCAGTTCAGTTTCCGTCCATGTATAAAAGGTGATGAACATGCAACAAACAAATCTGTTTTAGCTAGGGTGTATGAATCCACTTCATATGATGTGCCTTTGCCAATGGCTAAACAAACCAATTCTTGAGAGGTAAGTTCTACCTCAAGTGCTGCACATGAAGCTACCCAGTGTCATTGTGGGTTGTTTTTTTCCAGTGTTGGCCAAGCCACTATCGCCACTTGTCATTGTGGTGGCGCATGCCAGTCCACAGGAGTTGTAGCTGTCTTTCTGTCATCAGCTCATGCAACAGTCTATGTTTACGGCCTCCACACCTGCATATCTCCTTGAAGTGGAACTTAGGGTGTCCTCCTGGCTGTCTGGCTGCCTCGCCAGACAGAAAATCCTTGGCTATATGGCATTCTTCCATCCTGGGGACGCGCCCAAGCCAACAAAACCTCCTCTATTTATTGAGCATGAACAAATTTGAGAGCTCTGTTTAAGAGGATTGCTGCATTCATGATTTTGGTGTGCCAGAGTACGCCCATAATGGAAAACAATTTTCATTTTCACTGCCATTATATTGAGTAAATATCTTGGTTACAATTAGCCAAGCAATGTGAGGTGCCATATGGGCCTCTATTTTATAGTCCCCAGTGTTCGATTTTTAGTCTATCTTCTACTCGACAGTTTCATGCTCATGAACCATTGGTACTTACAGCATAGAGGGAACCATTTCGCCGATTGTGTCTGTGCTGACACTTTGCAAAAGAAATTCAGAGCAAACACTCATTTTCTCCATGATCTTCTGCTTCAAATAGTAATGGGATAGTAATTTTTTTGTGTGCCTTTATGTGAAGTTGATTTTCCCCATGCTGTTGCTCTTAGTTAGAGTAGCATTAGGGGCAGGGTTGTAATGTTTTTATCGTCAATGCTCAAGTACTCTCTGTGGGACAGAGTCTAACTAGATCCTGCAGTCAATTAAGGGTAATAATTACAGTTCTTGGCCAGATTTTTTCTATTTTCTCAGCTGTTTTATTGCTCTCTTTTACCACCTTTGTTCTTTCTGTATATTTTTAAGATTTTTTTGTGCTCTTATTTTGGTATTCAGTCAAACTGTAATGTCTGAAATATTGATTTCTTCACCACAGATGATCTCAATTTACACCCAAGTTGACGGATCTCCTGCAGTGTTGCTCAAGACAAATTAGATGATTTGTTGGCTTGTAAGACCAGAAATGTTGTACCGTGTAATGGACAACGTATCATTCAGCTACTAAGATGAAGCTGTGTCAGTAAGACTGCAAAGCCCAATTACCTTTTGAGTAAACAGTGGGTGAGGTCAGTCAAACTTGAATTATTTTTTCGGCTGCAGATCAGAATCCAGGATGACGACAAGCATTCTAACTCCTATTTTCACTTGTGCGGGGGGCACTCCTCTATTGGTGCAAATAGCTGATTGTTTTGATACTTCCTAAAAATGTGATTTAAAAAATATTCTTGTGCGATTGTGGCAGAGATGTTCAGTTTTTATTGTAGTGGTAATATATCTGTATTTTTAAATTTTGGTATAATGCCTCAACAGTATTTATTCTGCATTGCAAATTTTGCTTTTATTGCACCTTTCAAAGAGTTGGAGGTTTATTTGTTTGTGTTAACAAGAATGGAAAAATGTATCAGAGGCCTCAAACAAATCTGATGTGGTATTTACCCAGCATGCAAGCCCCAAATCATGTTGCACTGTGTATTTTTTTAATAAAGCCCATCTGGCTGGTGAATCCATGGGCAGTAATCTTCCTCGGAGGGATGTGGTTGAGATCGGAAACTTCTCAGCCGTAATAATTGTCAGGAGGCTGGGAACTCTCAGCAATTCCTTGGGCGTTTCCTCACATGAAATGGTCAGGACTGAGCTGTGCATGTGCAGCACAGTGTTTTGAAGATCTAAGGGTATCCACATTGAGGAGAAAAAGATGTGAAAACACCTCTTGTGAGGCAGAAAAAGGGTGCCATTAAGAGAGAAGAGTTACAGGGAGGCGATCGGGAGAGGTCCAAAAATGCAGTAGAGAGTCCAAGCAGCTGCAATTGGGAGACTTTAAGCAGAAAGAAGCAATCGGCGAGGATGCGGGAGAAGCCCCGGTGATTGACGTAAGCCACAGAAGGATGGTGATTCCCTGCTGTGTGCTGCTGGGTAAACTTGAGCATTTATGTGCAGTGAAATTGTTGCACTGACTCTCCCACTGTGGGGCAATGGTGTAGCTATGAAACAACAGTATTCTGGGCACGGTGGCAGAATAGTTAAAGTTCTGCTTGAGTTGGTGCTGGACTGCAGACCCAGGAATCCAGGGGAAGGGGTCTTGGGAGACGAGATTGAAGACCTGTGAGGTGTGCCATCATTGGTCCAACTTGGACAGTGTCAAAGTTGGGAGAGAATTCCAAGGCGCAATCTTTGAAGGTGATGACTGGAATTGAGAGAGAGAGTTTCTACAAGATTGGTTGTCTTGTCGTTTTACTGAGGTCTGGGTGGGTTGTTGAAGAATTGGTGGCACCTATCTTGGTTGTATCTGCCATTGTGAAGTTTGCTGTGTTCAACTGGTTTGCCTGTTAAGTCATAAGAACAATACAGCACAGGAACAGGCCCTTCGGCCCTCCAAGCCCGCGCCGCTCCCCGGTCCAGGATTGAATCCTGAATCCAGGATCCCCGCCCAATTTTCCAGCCTATCTACATACCAAAATCCTATCCACCGAGCTGTCCCTCACAGCTACGATGCTTTGTTCATTACAACCTATTAACTCACCCCCACCCCCCCATTCCAGACCATGTGATCTCCAGGGAGAGGCGAAAACCCAGAGTGAAAAACCCCAGGGCCAATATGGGGAAAAAAATCTGGGAAATTCCTCTCCGACCCCCTGAGGCGATCGAAACGAGTCCAGGAGATCACAATGGCCCTGATCGGGAAATGCTTCCCAACCCTAGTCATTTCCACTTCCACGAACACCATATGAATTCCCTGCCCCCGAGACAGGTTCCCAACTATCCGCAGTCTCGCTCTGTACTGGCACCAGCAAGATGATCATAGAATGAAGCCTTGAAACGAGAAACAAGGAGCAATTAGCCCGCGCCGCTCCCTGGTCCAGACTAGACCACTCTTTTGTATCCCTCCATTCCCACTCCGTTCATATAGCTGTCTAGATAAGTCTTAAACGTTCCCAGTGTGTCCGCCTCCACCACCTTGCCCGGCAACACATTCCAGGCCCCCACGACCCTCTGTGTGAAATATGTCCTTCTGATATCTGTGTTAAACCTCCCCCCCTTCACCTTGAACCTATGACCCCTCGTGAACGTCACCACCGACCCGGGGAAAAGCTTCCCACCGTTCACCCTATCTATGCCTTTCATAATTTTATACACCTCTATTAAGTCTCCCCTCATCCTCCGTCTTTCCAAGGAGAACAACCCCAGTTTCCCCAATCTCTCCTCATAACCAAGCCCCTCCATACCAGGCAACATCCTGGTAAACCTCCTCTGTACTCTCTCCAAAGCCTCCACGTCTTTCTGGTAGTGTGGCGACCAGAACTGGACGCAGTATTCCAAATGCGGCCGAACCAACGTTCTATACATCTGCAACATCAGACCCCAACTCTTATACTCTATGCCCCGTCCTATAAAGGCAAGCATGCCATATGCCTTCTTCACCACCTTCTTCACCTGTGACGTCACCTTCAAAGATCTGTGGACTTGCACACCCAGGTCCCTCTGCGTCTCTACACCCTTTATGGTTCTTC
The DNA here is from genome assembly GCF_964213995.1 of Mustelus asterias. Classification (NCBI taxonomy): domain Eukaryota; kingdom Metazoa; phylum Chordata; class Chondrichthyes; order Carcharhiniformes; family Triakidae; genus Mustelus; species Mustelus asterias. The sequence goes on from NC_135819.1 coordinate 69,392,381, forward strand.
CATTTATCGTGTAGCTCCTCCCTACATTATTCCCACCAAAATGCATCACTTCGCATTTATCAGGATTGAACTCCATCTGCCATTTCCTTGCCCAAATTTCCAGCCTATCTATATCCTTCTGTAGCCTCTGACAATGTTCCTCACTATCTGCAAGTCCTGCCAGTTTTGTGTCGTCCGCAAACTTACTGATCACCCCAGTTACTCCTTCTTCCAGATCATTTATATAAATCACAAACAGCAGAGGTCCCAATACAGAGCCCTGCGGTACACCACTCGTCACAGGCCTCCAGCCGGAAAAAGACCCTTCCACTACCACCCTCTGTCTTCTATGACCAAGCCAGTTCTCCACCCATCTAGCCACCTCCCCCTTTATCCCATGGGATCCAACCTTTTTCACTAGCCTACCATGAGGGACTTTGTCAAACGCTTTACTAAAGTCCATATAGACAACATCCACGGCCCTTCCTTCGTCAACCATTTTGGTCACTTCTTCAAAAAACACCACCAGGTTAGTGAGGCATGACCTCCCTCTCACAAAACCATGCTGACTATCGTTAATGAGTTTATTCCTTTCTAAATGCGCATACATCCTATCTCTAAGAACCTTCTCCAACAACTTCCCCACCACGGACCATAAGTACCTCATACTAACCATGAATGTGTGAAATGGTTGAGGGGAGACTTAATAGAGGTTTATAAAATGATGAAGGGGATAGATAGAGTGAACGTTCAAAGACTATTTCCTCGGGTGGATGGAGCTATTACAAGGGGCATAACTATAGGGTTCATGGTGGGAGATATAGGAAGGATGTCAGAGGTAGGTTCTTTACCCAGAGAGTGGTTAGGGTGTGGAATGGACTGCCTGCAGTGATAGTGGAGTCAGACACTTTAGGAACATTTAAGCGGTTATTGGATAGGCACATGGAGCACACCAGGATGATAGGGAGTGGGATAGCTTGATCTTGGTTTCAGATAAAGCTCGGCACAACATCATGGGCCAAAGGGCCTGTTCTGTGCTGTACTGTTCTATGTTCTATGAAATAGATATTGTAAATTGTTTTATCTTTCTGACCTTGTATCCTTGTTCAAACCTGTGCAATCTTGTGGCTTTATTCTTTAGCAAGTGTCTTGAAACTCAAACCTCATCTACCTCAACAAAAATTTACTGATCCCTAATTGGAACATACTAACATTTTGGGGTCTGGTCCAGGATCATAACAATATCCACAATGACATGTACATTAATACCAAATATTTAGAGTTTGAGGAGACAGTCCAGTCTTGTCACTGGACTAGTAATCCAGAGAGCCAGAGTAATGCTCTGGGAACCTGGGTTCGAATCCCACCATGCCAAATGGTGAAATTTGAATTAACTTTTTAAAAATCTGGAATTAAAAAAAGCCTAATGACCATGAAACCATTGCCAATTGTTGTAAAAATCCATCTGGTTCACTAATGTCCTTTAGGGAAGGAAATCTGCCGTCATTACCTCGTCTGGCCTACATGTAGCTCCAGAGCCACACACTTAATTGCTCCTCAGGGATGGGGAAAAAGTGCTGGCCCAGCGAATGGCACCCACATCCCATGAACGAATAAAAAAATTAATGTTGCAGTAAATGCTGATGTACTTAAGAAATAAGTCCTTAATGATAGGTCTTTCATTACCACATGCCGACAGGTGTGGCACAGGAAACATTTATAGCAGACATGAGACAAGTTATTTTTCCATGAAGGGGCAACTATATGCTAAGCATACATAACATAAACCAAGTTGCAGTTCTCGCCACTGCCAAAATAGTTGGATCGGATAAAAACTGCATTCACTTGCAAATTTTAAAAAGCAGAAATCCTCATGTCCACAAACTACTTAGCTGAAAAATCTTGCTTTTGATTGAGAGTCTAAGATCTAATTTGAAATCAATGTTTTGTTTATCATCTGTGCACAGTAATATAGGTTCATGGTGCATTTACAGTTTAACCCTGTAATGGCAGAGTCAGTGCAAGAATTGTGCTTCACACAAATGCTAAGATTGGATAAAATCCTGAGTCCTGCCTGTCTCAAGCAAAGTGGAGTGAGACCACCTCCATGTCTGCCTTGAATTGAGCCAGATCTCTATTCTGGATGGACTACAATCTCTTGTTATCAGTGCATGCAAAAACTGCTTGCATTAACACTGTTGTTGGACTTTTAAGTGTGAGCTGATGAGAAAGAAGTGGTGATGTTCTAATTTAAACAACTTTGTCCAATCTTGAAATACGTTGACGAGTCGGTTCAAACACCTTTTTGTCAAACATTTGATACTTGGGAATGCTCAGAATTACGGAATCCTAGTGACTTGACGGTGGCTGCTGAGTTACACAGGCCAGAAATAACTCTAGCTCGGTTCTTTGTATGGTTTGGGTTGGTCAGTCTCAGTCAGGAGAGCCTGGACTATGAGAGGGAATGATCATTCAGGGTTCCTGAACTTACCCAAAAGTACAAGGTGCTGACAATCTGAAATTTTTAAAAAAAGCTAGACAATCGCAGGCCAGACTGCCTGGAGATAGAAGCAGAATCAGCGCTTCGGGTCTGTGACATTGCATCAGAATTGGGAAAAGCTAGAAATATAGCACGCTTTAAGCAAGTGACAAGTGAGAGGCTGGAAAATAGAAAAGGAGAATGTCTGTGACTCTGGAAAACAGGAGAAATGAAATGGTGATGGAAGGCTGACATGAGTGGTAATGGGACAAGAAACAAAACATGTGCCTGGAGGAAGTGTGAACGGCAGAGTAAGGTGATTGCAGTCCAATGATCCCTGCGGACAAAATGTTTGAGTGCTGTGTGAAAACATAACAGTGCTTGGCTGTGAAGTTTCAAAGGACTAAATAACAAGCTCACGGTGATGGTGCACGTTTTTGTATGAAGGTCGGTTGGATGAAGTGATTAAACTTTTACCTCCTTTTGAGACGAGAAGGGAAATGGGAAAAGCTGGAGCAAGAAACACTTGCAAGGAATATTCAGAGTCGATTTGTTTTTAATTGTGGTTTTAAGTTTCAGCTCTGTAAAAGTGTTGATTTTATTAAAGTGTGAGGAAAGTTATTTACAGCTTGTGCAGAATTTGGTGGAATTGCTGACATCTGAGTTCTGCTTCACCAGCAATGAACAATAAATCATGGGAGGACCTATGAATGGACAGCAATTATGTCCATTTATTTTAGTTCAGTATCTTCTCATGCTGCTGCTGTTCCTTTATATTTTGTTGCAATCCCCATAAAAAACAACTTTTAAAATGAACTTTGAAACTTCCAGTGAATGACTAAAATGATCACACAATAAGATTTCATGTCTTAAGACTTTAACTATAACCGAACACTTTCTGTAAGCAAAGTATACCCTAAATTATACAAAAGATCCACCATATAACATTTACAATAACTGATAATCTCCATGCCATGATTATACTTTACTGTGTTCTTTAAGTGGACATTTCATTCTCCAGGAATCAGTACAAAGCTCGTCTCAGCTGCTTTTTTCCTTTTCCAGCTAGATAATTTCTACTGTGTGAACTGACTTTCATGGTGAGGGATGAATTTAAGATTCCTCCCCCCAGTCAAATCTCTAAGAACAAAGAAAATTACAGCACAGCTTCAGCCCTCCAAGCCTGCACCGACCATGCTGCCCGACTGAACTAAAACCCCCTACCCTTGCAGGGACTATATCCCTCCATTCCCATCCTATTCATGTATTTGTCAAGACGCCCCTTAAAAGTCACGATTGTATCCGCTTCCACTACCTTCCCCGGCAGCGAGTTCCAGGCACCCACCACTCTCTGGGTAAAAAATCTATGTGACTCTTTCTGCTTCGTTTAATCTCTCCTGAACTTGGTCTCTTCAATCTGAATGTGAGCTCCCACTCAGTTCCTGCATGGTAAACAAAGACCCGCTATTTCTATCTCTCAATGTGCCCACTCTCACTCATACTTGTGAAGTTCAGTGATATTTTAGGAAAACTTGCAATCCAATCCTACAATGTCTTTCCAAGGACTCCTCCCCTTTAAAGTCCATCTCATGGCAATATGAATCACATGTGCCTTGTATCCAAGTAGAAAAGCTAATTATCTATTCTCGAGATCCTGCATTCTATTCCTTCTTGAAATTGAATATATAGTTTAATGATACTCTTGTACTCAATGAATGTCAATGAAAGATTTGCATTAATTGAGTACAAGAGTTGGGAAATCATGTTGCAGCTATATAAAACCCTAGTTAGGCGCATTTGGACTATTGCATGCAGTTCTGGTCACCACGCTGCCAGAAGGACGTGGAAGCTTTGGAGAGAATGCGAAGAAGGTTCACCAGGATGTTGCCTGGGCTTGAGGGTGTCGACTATAAGAAGTGATTGAATAAGCTAGGATTGTTTTCACTGGAAAGAGGCTGATGCTGAGGGGAGACCTGATAGAGGTCTACCAATTGAGAGGCAAAGACAGGGTGGATAGTCAGAGACTTTTTCCAAGGGTGGAAGTGTCAATTCCAAGGGGGCACAAGTTCAAGGTGAGAGGGGGAAAGTAAAAGGGAGATGTGTGGGATTAAGTTTTTCTCACAGAGCGGTGGGCGTCTGGAACGCACAGCCAGAGGAGGTGGTGGAATCAGGCATATTAGCAACACGTAGGAGGCATCTGGATGAGTACATGAATAGGGAGGGAATTGAGGGATACAGACCGAGTAAGGGCAGAAGTTTTTTTTAAGTTTAGTTAGGGCATCATGATCGGCACAGGCTTGGAGGGCTCAAGGGCCTGTTCCTGTGCTGTACTTTTCTTTGTTCTCCAACCATTTGCAAAATCGAGCATTGTGAGACTTTGAAAACCAACAGTCCATCCACTGTCAGCACAGCTGCTCTGGTCATTCTGTAGAAGTGTCAGCAGCAAAGCAACCTGGGCCCTTGTAACCACCAAACTTATTGTCGGGTAGAATTCAGAATGGGTCACATGGTGCCCTTCATTATTCTACCCGAAGTTGAACAGTCCCCAAACACAAGAATCAGATAGACCTCGTGTTTAAACAATTTTTGTCACTGAAAAATAATAGTTGACTTAGTTTTTAAAAGCTTGACTTGAGCTGCAGTTCTGTGATTGTGAGAGTTCAGGAAATGGATGCTCTGTTATGGTGGTGACTGAGATATTTGCAATTGTGACACGTACAGACCAGGTGGATGTCAGCTGATGTCAACCAGGTTAACATTAGAGGTGCTCCTCTTTGTTACAGGTCATTCCTGGTTGTTGATGAGTGGCTCATGTTGGAATGTGCGGGCTTGCAAACATCCACTTCGGACAGGTTTGGGATGTGTTGCTGGTCTCAGTCCATCTCCTTTTGCTTGCTCTCTCCGTTTTGGCATGAAGAAAACCCATTTGCTAAGAGCTACTGTCAGAGAACTGCAGACACCATTGAGAGACAATACCTTCAGAAGAAGGCAAGAGAACATTTCAGGGGGGGAAACCTGTTCCATTTTGCATGTTTGCAATAAAGCAGAAAATGACTGGTGATAGAGGAACTGAATATTGGTTTTAGTTGGCTATTTCAAGGAAAAAGGTGGTGCCAGGACCAAAAGATGGAAGGAATGCAGAGCATCACACAGCACTCTGCTTGTTTTTGTCCGAATTTTGGCAGCAGTTTTTACATGAAGAATAATATTGTTACCTGTGTAGCCATTTTCCTGATGAAAATAAAACTATGTACCTTTTACTCTGCCAGTATTTTTGTCACGTTTGTCAAGCTTGCCTGGCACGTTATGAATAATCAATTTATTGAGTCTCCCAAACTAATACTGTAATTTCTGAAGCTCCTTATAATTTTGTTCCCTTAGGAATTGAGACTTCTATTTCTTTAACTGGGTCAAGAACCAAGACAAATGTGCTACTTGATATTTTTAGCTCTTTTGTCCTTAGCAAGTGATTTTATGCCCGAGTGCTCTTCAGCCACAATTCAGGGCACAGATGATTCATATTGAAGGAGCAGGTGATTATTTTGAACGTTGGTTATTTACCTCTTTGTACATCTATCTATCTGTGATGCATTTATGTGCTTTCTTCAAAAAAACTGCTTAAAAAACCATCACCCATTGTGAACCTGTACAATTAAAGTATATTTTATGCAGAAATTGGCACAAGTATCTTTGATGCTGGGTGTTGATGGAGGCAAATGATATGAGGTCTGTGTCCAAGAAAGCTGCTGCTGCTGAAACACCTGTGCATATATTGTTAGGGTGATCTCTTTCTTGTTATGCCTTGGGATGAAATGAAGAAAAATGAATTGAAATGTTAGAAATCATCTATCACAGCTCTTTATGTATTCTGTCTTATTTCTGGAACGCTATTGTCACATTTGATGGCACTGTCAGCATTTTAAAATATTAGCAATATCATCGTAATGGTTTTTTGATGGAACACTGTAATTTTAAAGTGTTATGATACAGCGATTATTCCAACACTCTGGAATAACACTATGCCTCCTCCAGACATGTGGTTTTCTTCACTGAATTAGAAAGCTTTGCAGTATCCTCGACCTATTTTCTCCAACCTGAAACCACAGGAATCATCATGTTTTATGATGTGAGAAAAATTGGGAGATTTTCAAGGGATTATACAATTCTTCGTTCTGGGCATGGATATATAATAAATTGTGATATGCCTGTTGAAGTTGCACAATTGTTTTGTCGAATCTTGGACAAAAATAATCAGTGCGTTATCTTTTTGTTTTTCGTCACAAAAGCACTTGTCAAAATTGCCTTGAAGCTGAAGGTTATTTGAGATTTCGCCATAGCAGTTTGAACCTGCCATCGTGATCATGGACAAATCTATCATTTGTGCAGCTTATGAAAATGATGATGTTCTGATCAGCTGTCGTACAGTAGCCATATTTGACGCTCAGTAGGATGAGCAACATCGAAGCAACTGGCTTGAAATTAAATTCAACAACCTTTCCATTTGAATATCTCCAATTGAGTAACTTGACAGGTCGAATTGTTTTACCTTAAGTGAGTGCTACTGACTCAGCTTTTTGGAAAGAAAATCGAATCATGGCCGAAATAGATCAGAGTATTGTACAAACAGAAGGAAATATTTCTTTTTTGGGACCCATGGTCCACGCAATTGCTTCAGGGGAATGACCTTGACCTTTCAGTCACTGATGCAGATATAATCCCTGTTTCTCATCACCATTACCTGTCAATGCTATACACAAGGTGACTCGAACAACAGTTCATGATTTGGTACAGTTAGCCAGTTATTGTAAAAGTGCTCTTTTTGTTCTATCTAAAGGTATGTTTATATATTTCTGGCTATACGTTTCTCTCCATCTCACCAAGACCTGCATTTTTTTTGGTGAGCCTTGTATTTTTCTTTCATTTAACTCTCTTTTTTCCTCACTGTTACTCTTTGTTTTCTGTACTGATCTTAAACTTACTTGAACTCTGAGTGAAATGTGAACAGTTTTCAGTACCTGTATTTGCATATATAGTTACTGCACCGTTGTTCGGTCTTGATATGAATTTTGAGTTGACCTTTTGAAGCTGCAACCATACAACTTTATCAACAGAGAATGAGAACTTGCATGTATATTGTGCCTTTGCGTGAGCAAACATCCCAAGGCGCTACACATTGTGGAATTTTTGTCTGATGTACTGAGTCAATGCAGGGAATAAGAGGGGTGGCAAAAAGCTTGGTCAAAACTAGATTTTCGAGTGGGTCTTAGAGATTTTAAGGAGAGAATTCCATATCTGCAGTCAGATGGCTGAAGGCACGTGGTCAGGCAGGGCAAGTGGATTGGATAGACAAAAGAAGTCCAGAGTTCAAGCAACACATGGTTCTTGTAGGAACCATCTCTTGGCAATATAGAACTCGAGTATTGCTGAAAAAAGAGACATCATAATTTTGGAGTCACACAAAATCTTGGCCCAAATCTTCCAACCAGCATGGAACCGTTCCATCCAACACTGATCAGTCAGCAAACTGCACACTTGCCCTGTTATGTTTAAAAAGATCCAACTACAATGCAGCTGCCAGTGCAGGAATCCATACAGAGGGCAGCAAAGAGCATCAGCAGAAGTCATGCCCTCATTTAACAGCACTAGCCATCCCGAGTGTGTTAAAAATTACGCTGAGAATCAATTTGAGATTATCAGTTAGGCTTGCAATGTGGCTCATGTATACTTGCTAGATAGTATGTGTTCGCACGCAAGAACTTAATTCTGCAGTTGAAATGCACATGTCCAGGCATTGCATCTTTTTTGAACTAAACAGAAGGGTGGGGGCCAATAGCTCCCTGGTGCATTGTCCATGGCAATCGGTCAACTTGCCAACCAATAAGCACCCTTTTCTCATGCAGCATAAATTGTTACTCCCTTTGAAATTTGGGATTGTTGCATCTGTCCTGAGAGTGCAGGATGAAAAGCTTTGACAGTATGTCTCTTTTTTTCAGCAATGCTCAAGTTCTTGTGGAATGGTAGAGCTGGAGGAAGTTTGAGGTAGGAAAGGGCAAGGCCATGGCATGATTTGAACATAAGCATGAATGCTCTTTGAAACTTTATTTTTGGAAGAAAAACATTTTTTGAAGGTTTCCTCTGCACAAAAATAGCAGTTTCTTCTGTACAAAAATGTCCATATCCATCATAAAAATGTTATATCCACGAATCCAACTGAGAATTCTCATGCATATTTGCAAATTAGCTCAGTTTTTCTGTGCTATTTTTCTGACTGAAGTGATCTTTGCTTCTGACATTCTGCCTCTCCTCCTTTGCTGTCCTTGAAATCAAGATTTCTTCGATAACAGAAACAAAGTCAGAAAGGTGACCTGTCAGTTGTGGGGAGTGGAGGAGTTTTTCACTCGTGTACCTCCAGCTTAAAGAAATGAGACAGGTGCCGTGTAAGACTCTTCCTTCACTAGACCAATAGGATACTTTGAACAGCGTGCTTTATTAGTGGGATAGTTCCATCTAGTGTCTAAGCTATACTGTGTTACTGATCTAATGGTCAATATGGGAACACTTTAAAGGGCTGAATTTAATGGTGTTGGTGTCCACTCGGTATTGAATTGATTTCTGAAGTTCATCTCACCCTAAATCCTTCATCCATCTGTAGAACGGGCGTTCATCCCATGAATCTGATGCACTTGGACTTGGGTCTGGGGTCTGTAGGACATTGAAATCCATTCCAATCCTGTTCTGTCCTTCTTTCCCATGTGACGTGCTATCTTAGTTTCACACAGTACATCTCAGCAGGACCCGGTAAAAATTGAGTCTAAAAGGCAGTATTTGACCAGAAGGATTTGCTGTGAAACTTGTATGGCTGTCTCATGTATAGGAACGTGCTTTTCCAGTGAGATTTAGAAAGTGTTATCCTTCTAAGTTATAGCTGTACAACATTGTGTCGTAATAGGATTGTGTGACACAAGTTGGGAGTATTTATGGAGAAGGAATTGCACTGCAGCTTCTATTTGCATATTTTAACTCGCAAATTTGAATAACTGCAATAGGTTGTTCCGTGGGGAGAAATAATTCATGTAATAAGTCTCCATTTCATCCATAGCTATCAGTCGGCTTGATTATATCTTCAGTTCCATATTTTATAACCATGATTGGTTACTTCCACCCAAACTTTTCCTTGGACTGAACTGACTCCTAAATACATGTTTGCATCGGCCGCGTTAAAGTGAAGATGCAGAGGCAGCTTGTTGTATTACTAAATTAATTAGTTGTTTTGGATACAAAAGAAATATGTAAATTGATACATTGGAACTATATGTTATCAATGTTTCAAACACTGAAGAAAAATGAAACAAGAACAGTGGAAGCTAGAAAAACTCAGCAGGTCTGTCAGCATCTTATTAGGAGAAAAACAGTTTATGTTTTGAGTCATGGACCCTTCGTAGAAAGTTCCGACAAGTGGTCCATAACTGAAAACGCAAACTGTGTTTCTCTGCCGATAGATGCTAGCAGACCTGCTGAGATTTTCCAACTCCCTCCGTTCTTGTTTCAGATTCTGGCATCAGCAGTATTTTGCTTATTTTAGTTTTGAACAAAAATGTTGCTTCAATACGACAAAACACTTGTTACAGTCTACCTGTCCAATCCTAGATAGTAATGGTCTTGCAGAATTCCATTAATTCCTGTCCTCTTCAATTCATATTTAAACTTGTTATCCAAATAATAAAATGTCCATTGATGCAGCTTGTCTGGGTAATCCATTAATGAATCTGGTTTCCTAATCATGGTAAAGAATCAAGAGGATGAGAATCAGTACACAACAAAACTTGCTTCTATGATGCACATTTCCCCTGTAATATGAATTTAACTTAGTCATTGCACATTTTCTTCTGATTTTGTCGTCCTCTAAATGGAATTGGCTTGCCAACACAGACACAAGTAAAAGCTACTCCTGTTTTGACATTCCAATGATTACTGCCTCCAAAGGTATTCTATATAGAATTGCTAAGTGGACAGTGCCAAAATCAGTGCTTTCATTGTTGACACAGGATCCGTAATCGTCACCTTTTCACAGCACTCCTTTGATTGCAACCCTCTGACCCTCATTGATGACTGTTGTAGAGCTTTAAACACCTGCAAAGTATGTTGATTAAGAATTCTGTTTGCTTCTTTGCCCTTTGTGGAGAAATATTTCAGATTCACTTACTGGCTCTTCATTGTGCTTTTTCAAGTGATATTTCCGGATCCTTGATCTATCTCTTTGGCATCTTGTGATTGTGAAATCTCGTGCCAGAATGTGCTATGCCTGGTGCTTATTGCATCATTTTAATTTAGAACGTTAATTTTTGATGTTTTTAATCCTCTACCCACCTCCAAAAAATCAAGACACTGCAAAACACCTTGTCAAGTTAACCACCTAAAAATATGCTAAGATGTTTTACTGAAATGCATTCAGACAAAAATGAACATACCACTAAAGAAAAGTTTATTCGGAGAAATAACCATGGCTCATATAACAATCCTCGAAGATTTGGTTAAACACTTGTTGGACATCCCCAACAGAATGAGAGACTTCTTCAATTAAGAAACTCAATTTTTCTTACTCAATAAAAGAATATATACCAAGACCCTGTGAAAGAAAAATTTTAAAGAACAACCTAAATTGCTGCAAATCCACACATTACTTTATTTTGTGCTTACAATGGCCTTTTGGGCCATTGGGTCAGAAGGATCTGCTCAAAGTTGTCCTGTTACAGCCGTCTTTAATACAGATCAGACGAATATACTCAATTCTGTACAGATCTAATCACATTCCTCAATACAGTGGATTTCCTACCTTGTTTACCAAACAGGTCTTTACCAGAATGCAATTACATCCATAATTAAATTACTTGTGTGGTTGTAGCTTTTTTTCGCGACAGCATTCCATTCTTTGTATGCCTTCATTTATTCAAGTCATGCTATACTCTCTAACCCCTGTCAAGCCATGCTAACCCATTTTCTGAGTTAGCCCTTTCTTTAAATTCTACTTTCTCAACCCCCATCCCCCAACATCTTTCATCATGGCAAAATTGAGTCTCCCTCAAAACTGCCATACTGAAAGACCTGGGGCACTCGGTAATCAGTAGAGGTGATTTTGGCCTTTCCTGGAACTATGGAACACCAAGCACTCTGTTCAGGAGATGCAACACAAATGGCCCTCCAGCACAACAGCTGGCTAAATGGCTCCAGTAAAAACTTTGACCCCAGTCCCAGGCCTAAATGACCCTTGGAAACCAAGATTTTTGAGGAAAATTAAGACAAGAATACTGTTGCAAAGTGATTATGGGTGGAATTCTCCCATCCCACCTGTGACAGGTTTCATGGTGGGCAGGAATGGAGAATCTAGCGACAGGCAAAATGTTGGAAACCTGCCGGCACAGTAAATTTGCAATTCCCTCAGTGACACGTCAGTTATCTCGCTGCCTCGTGGCATGAATGCTGTTTGCATTCATTAATACTTTGTGAATACACATTTAAACAGCTGCTGGCCAAAATTTCCTCAAGCCTTCCAATCTTTCGTCAAGCCAGCAAGAAATTGTTGGCCTCAAAGCTGTTTGAAAATGAGTGACGTGCAAAAGTCAGAATTAATTTCTCCCATGACTTTGCGGTAAGTGCAACATAGTCAACTTGCTACAGTGCTGCGCCACTCTTGTTGCGGTGAATGCCACATTGTTGGGACTGCATGGTTGGTTTGCTCTTGCTCTCAGATCGCGTCCAGAAGGATACCGCTGTGCTGTGGTACTTGAGCAGGCCTCCACTTTCAGACACTGATCAGTACTGTGGCCAGGGTTGAGGATTGCAGGGATCTTCTGCTCCCAGTAGCTGATACTGTTGTCCAGTAGGACACCAGTGAGTTACACCACTGTCATGGTGCTCGCTCAAAACTGAAGTTACAGCGAATCTGATCAGGAAACGTCTGAGACAATGTGGGAGGAACAGACTGCTGAGCCAAGTGGCCCCTTCTGGGGGCACCCTCTAATTTGTTGGTGCTGCAGGAGTGAACAGGAGTTAGCTTCATCAGAAAGGAGGAAGAGCTCCTTGGGAAGAAAGCCACTGAAAGCCATTAGCTTTATTAGTACTGTTAAAGGGATACTCAGAACTCAGTGGTTTCACTTCACAGTCACTGCATCTCAAAAGTAACACCTAGGAATGTAGGCTTTACGAATGCAGACAATAACTAAAGTAGCATGGCTACGTGATGCCACATTTCTGGGATGCCATCTTCGTCACCTCAATGTGTGTGAGCGTCTTGGGGACAAGGTTGTAACAGCCACCATACAAGTAAGGCACGGAAAGTTGTGGACCCTTGTGTTTCTCATTAGTTTCCTATTCAGCCCATCACTTTTTGGACCTTTTAATCGTGTCATTAATGTTTCATTTCAGAGAGAAGACAAATGGATCTAGGACTCAATGTTGCCTTTGTCAGAATCTGAATGTAATGTAGCAGGAGGAGGAGGGAGAGGCGACGCTAAGTGCAGCTCCAGTAGGAGATCCTGTGTGAGGGACGTGGTCAAGAGGAGCCAGAGTTAGAAGTCAGGAGGAGAGGCCCAGACAACGAAGGCGACTTGCCAGGCTTAGGTTTTACCGAGAAAAGCTAACCATTACAAATGAGTGAGAGACAATGTTGGGCACATTGGCAGTCCCGAATGTTTATATAATGCAAGGGCTACCATTCCATCAACGTGCAATTGGTGTGTGATCATTGGAGGCACATACTGCACATTTATGCACGGTACCCTGAGAGTTGCCATGACTCCTACATCCTGTTGATTCCAGGTGTCTGAGATTTTTGAGGGACCAGTACTTCTGCAGGGGTTGCTGCTTGGAGATAAAGGGTTCCCATGGAAATCCTGGCTGATGACTGGTACGTTGCTCTCAGAATCTTTCTGAGGAGAGGTACAATGCTGTTCACAGCTCGACACACTCCCTTATAGAACAGATCATAGGGCTTCTAAAGATGCACTTCAAATGTTGGGACTACTCATGTGGGTCACAACAATACAATTCCAATAGGCTTTCATACATTATCACAGTGTGTTGCACCCTTCACAATCTGGCAATGCAGAGCAGTAATCCATTGCCAGTGGGTGAACTGGAGGAAGGTGAGAGTTCATCGGAGATCTGGAAACCAAGGAACCTCAGGAGGCTGCTGAGTGTCAGTGAGTGTAATGACGCAATGGAGGTGGGGGGGGAGATGTGGTGGGCATGCTATTTTGATTGTTGCCAGGTTCCAGGAAAGGTGAAGTTAATTGAGGGCATATGGGCATGTCTCTCCTAGCCCTCGGTGCCATTCCCTTTCATCTCAGGGCATGGCCAACCACTCAAAGTGCATTTTGGCTTTATGAATCACAATCTCTACTTTTGTCTGCGTGAGAATGCACTCACTCTGGGAACTGAGAGGCCACTGGGGAATAAGAGCCATGTTCAGAAGGCTTGAAGCTTTCCATTCCATCTAATGATAGAAACACTGCTGCGGCCGAGATGAGGACATGCCAAGGCATCTCCTTCTTCCATTCACGTCTTGTGTTCTGCCACTACCACCGAGGAGACACTAATACCACAAGAATATCAATGCTGATGAGCTGCCCTCACTCAATTGTGTTCTTGAGGAAGAAGGGTCGGAAATGCTTCTATTACATCACTGGAGAATGTGGAGACTAGTTCAACTGACCTCTGTATGAAATGGTGAACCAGGAGGGAGATCAAGGTGCCTTTTCCTGGTGTTGCCCACATCTTGCCGACCAGACTGTCTGCCATGTCGTGCAAATCTGGCAAGACCTGTTAGACCAAGGTCTCCATTATGGTTTCAAACCTTTCCATGGTGACCTTTGAGATACTTGCATGTCATGGTGACATGAAAGTCTCAATGCGAGAATGAGTGTCCATGGCTAATGGATGTGTGAGATCCTTGAAGAGAGTGGCCCTTTGAGCATGTGACGTCACCATGAGAGTTTGATATTGGTGGGAGTTGAAAGGTGACTTGTCTAGTGAGCCGGATGAGTTCATTTATTCTCTTCCTGGACTGGATAGCTTTTCCTGCAGTTGCTACTTGCACTCCTGCGACAGGCTGTCAGGAGGACAAGTGAGATTGATGTTCTTCCTGAAGCAATCTCTTGGATACAGGACATGCTTGTGCACCTGCAGTTCTCTCTGATCAGGCCTCGAGGGCCTGGTGGATGAAGCGGGGTGCTGTTATCTTCTGGGTGCTGCAAGTCTTGTTCTTCTGGTTGCCAGACATCACTGACAATCTCCTGAAGGCAGGTAGACTGGAGACAGTGAAATGAATGTGTTGGATTGCCATTTAAATGTGGCACCCAGATCTTCGACCCTCCAGCTGACAGTGAGTAGGACGAATTTAGACAACAGTTTGAAGCTATTTATTCCATCATGCCATTGCTATGATATGCCATGCAAGCCATGATTGCTGCCAATGGATCTGCCACAGACCCAATACGAGTGTAAATGTGGGTCAAGCAAGGCTGTGTCATTGTACCAATGCTCTTTTCCATCTTCCTCTCCATAACACCTAACCCCCCTCTGTGAAGCTCCCACTGAAGTGGGGCTACTCTACAAGACTATTTGGAAATGAGTCCATTCCAGAGCCAAGATCACCCAATTTCTGTCATTGACAGTTGTAAATACGCACACTGAGAGGCTGAGGTCCAAACTATGGTCTAAACATTAACTGAGGCATATGAAAGAATGGGCCTTGGGCTGGACATCAGGAAGACAAAGTGCACAAGACTGCCACACCCTTCCCGCCGACTATCAAGATCCGCCGAAAACTATTGGACAACATTGACCAATTCTCATCCACTGTGAGTCTCCTCTCAGCAAGGACAGACATCAAAGATGAAACTCAGTATCATCTCGAGTCTTTTCCTCAGACGGCCAAGATCATGCTGGCAGACAATTAATGACCAACCTAGCACTGAGCTCATACTCCATAGCAGGATTTCCCAAAGTGGGGGTCATGGCCTGTGAGCAGGTCACGGAGATGTTGAAAAGGGGTCGCCGGCTATCCTGTTTAAACAAACTCGGGATGTTCTGTGGTCCTTTTCAAAACATCGTGAGATATAGTCCTGTTCAGAAGAAAAGCGGGATGTTCTGTTTATAGCAAACATTTTCTGAAAGGCAGTATGACAATGAAGATTTCCCGACTCTAATGATGACATAGCCAGCATGAGGAGGAAAAGCTTAGTATTGCCTGATACAATTCCGGTTATGTGCACTTTATGAAAGGAAAAGGTAAGATGTAATTTTAAATGTACGTTAATCCTGTTTAGATTGCCACTGAGCAGCTTTCCTGGTCTGAGTCACGAGGGGTGGCCATTTTGTAAAAGTTGGTCACCGGAGAAGAAGTTTGAAAATCACTGGTCTGCAGTGCTACCTCCCTCCTTGTAAGCATGAGAGACATGGACAAGATACAGCAGACACCTTAAATCCCTGAAGGAGTATCCCCAGCAATGCTTCCACAAAATCCTGCAAGTTCAGTGACAGGATAAGTATCACATTATCAGTCTCCTCTCCTCAGGCCAATGTCTCTGGTGTTGAGACACTGGTTATGGTTAATTAGCTCTGTTGGGCGGGTCATATCATTCATATGCCTGACACAAGATTCTCAAAACAAGCTCTCTACTCCAAGCTTTGCCACGCCAAGTGATTGCCAGGTCCTGAAAGAGTAGATGAGAGATGCAACATTCCCATGACTTGTGGGAATCTGTTGCTGGAGATCACCCAAATTGGAGAAGAAGCATCTGGAAAAGTGCCAACCGTTTCATACATCCCTGATGGGCCCAGGTGGAGCACAAACAGCAGAAGAAGTATACCAAAGTCCAAGCATCCCATCTGCCTCATCAAACGTGACCTGCCCCACCTGTGGGAGCATGTACAGATCCAGCATTGAGTTTTTAGTTAGAACATAGAACAGTACAGCACAGAACAGGCCCTTCGGCCCACGATGTTGTGCCGAGCTTTATCTGAAACCAAGATCAAGCTATCCCACTCCCTATCATCCTGGTGTGCTCCACGTGCCTATCCAATAACCGCTTAAATGTTCCTAAAGTGTCTGACTCCACTATCACTGCAGTGATAGTGGAGTCAGTTAACTCCGGAAACACCAGTCAGTTAACACCAGTTAACTTAGGACCTACAACCTGGAGTGGGAGAAAGTCATCCTTGATACAGAAAGACTGCCCAAAAGGAAGAAACTCGGATGTTTCCACTTTCCAACTCTCAGTTTGCAGGCCAGTAAGGTGTGGCATTTGAAGTGTGTTTCCAACTTCTAAAATGCGATGGGGTTTCTGCATTGCCCACTTTTCAGGCAGAGAGTTCCAGATGCTTTCTCTTGCTGGGTGGAAAAAAATTCTCATCAACCTTGAAAGGGGACATTACAGATGCATGTAAGATCATATCCCACAAAATCGGCAGAACAATGAATTTGAGTGCAGTAGAACGGCAGATTTCATGTTGGAAAGAGGCACAATTATGGCCCAAAGCAGAGAGATTTCTGCTTGAAATGGACTTCAGGTAGTGAAGGGAAAAAATCTTGGAATCGTTCAACAGACTGTTAAGTCATATGACGAGACCAGTTTCCTCTAAACGTAACAGTTGGAATGGGAGAAATGGCTTCCCTTGCAGATATATTTATTTACCTTGCGGTCTCAGCTGGCTCAGAGTCTATCTGTGTTGACTCCAGAAATTAAAACAGGAAAACTTGGGAAATATTCAGGTCAGGCAGCATCTGTCTTCAGATTTGATATGACCGGGAAAGTAGCCTCATCTTTCCCTGTTGTGCATTTGGCATTCAAGCACTTTGTTCCTGGTACAGAAATTCAGAAGTTGCTGTCATGATGTAATAAACTTGAATTTAAAATGCTGTTTTAAATGGTTGGAAGTAGAAATGCAGTACCAGTAACTTTTCCAACACTGACATGAAGACAGCACAGAATTTAAACTTATTAATGTCGGAGAACCAGTGGTTCTTGTTTCGGAAAAAATAACTTTTTCTGTAACTTTCCTATGGCTTAGCTATAAGGAGCAAGCAGTGATTAGTTGTTCACCGCTCTGCTTTACAGTTCTGAACCACATTTTCCTGCTGTGTTTTTGCCATACATCACTACAGTCCGATAGCTTTCTTATGCAACTGTTTGTGATTTATTACCGTTTAGGAGGAACATAAAAATCTGTCTCCACATTTTCTTCCTTGTAAATAAATGGAGTGGAAACTATTCATGAATCTGTCATGATGAATGTAAGTCACTTGCCCCAAGAATTCTGAGAGATATTAACATTCAGTGGCATTTCTGATTTCGGTTCTTGCTATTCCTAAAGTGGAAACATCACAGTGGAGCTCCAGTGTTGTGGCACAGGAATTCATTTCTGCAGCAACATAAATTCAGATCTTTGGCTAATTCTCAAACTATGAAAGCAATTTTAATTTTATGGGCTAGCTATGCACAGCGCTGATATTAGGGTTGATTTTATAAGATGACTTGATTGCAACAAACGATTGTCAGTCTTGTGTTGCCTTGCTGGCACTTCAGCCAAATACATGATAGCAAAATCAACGAGATAGTCGGACAAGAAAGCAAAGACCTGCATTTACATAGCATCTTTCTCGACCACTAAATGACCCAAAGTTTTTGACAGTCGATGAAGTACTATTTTGAAGTGTGGTCACTGCTGTATTATAGGAAACACGGCAGCAGAGTGTGACAGGAAGGGATAGACTGTACAGACATTTTAAAAAGTAGCAAAATGGCTTAAAGGGGGAAAATGGGAAAAAGGCAGAATTAATGGCTCTTAAATGCACATAGTGTTCAGCATAAAATAAATTAACGTTATAATCCAAGTCAGAAACGCCAAGATATTTTATGAAGTCAGCCTGGATCATCCGTTTTGCACTTTGAATTTGGCTTGAGTCAGCATGAGATGTTTCACTCCAGGTATGATTCAAATGACCCACGAGGGAGCTTTTATCAAACAAAGTTTATTGAAGAACACAGTTAACAAATTGGTAAAAATTATTGTGAATTTTCAATCACATACAAGAAAAAAAATAAACATGATATTGTATAAACCTCAACTAAATGAAATGTTCCAACCAAACAAACCTCCTTATAAACATACCCCTGCCACAAGTTTAACACCGAAAACAAGGATGTTCACATGATGTTGGATTCTGCAGCTTACTTGAGACACACACACACACAAACTTGAAATCAGAACTGCATCCCAAAACACCAGGGAGGGAGAGACAGAACACTGCATCCAGCCTGGAGTAAAGCACCTTCTAACTCAACCAACAGCCCAAACTAAAAGGGAAAGAACTCCTATCACCTGACCTGTCAATCATTCTTTTTCTCCAATAATTCAGGGTCATAAAAAGTCTGTTCACTGCATGAGGCCCAGAGTAAAAATGAACAAAACCCCATTTAAATCATTTAAGCAGCAACAAAAGGACATCCAAGCAGGCAGCCTGTGCCACAACAAAAACAAAAGGCTGGTTTACATGATTTAAAATACCTTTCTTAAAGGTACAGTAACGTCACAAATTGAGGTTAATGGGTATGAGCTTATAGCCATTAGAGAGACATGGTTACAAGGGGATACAAGCTGGGAACTAAATATTCCGGGATATGTGACTTTTGCAGGGACATGCAGGAAAGAAAGGGTGGTGGCATAGCTTTGTTAGTACAAGACAGAATAAGTACTGTAGCAAGAAATGATCTTGAATTGGAAGATGTTGAATCCACATTGGTGGAATTAAGAAATAATGAGGGGAAGAAGACACTGGTGGGAGTAGTCCAGCCCCCGAACAGTAGCTATATTGTTGGACAGAGAACAAATCAGGTGATGATGAGGGCATGTAAAAAAGGCAGTACCTCAATCATTGGTGACGTTAATCTTGGTGTAGATTGGGAAAGTCAAATTGGCAGGGGCAGCCATGAGGAAGAATTCATTGTGTGTATTCAGGACAGTTTCCGAGAACAATATATCGTGGATCCAACCAGGGATCGGGCTGTTTTGGATCTGGTAATGTGTGTAATGAGGCAGTTTTAATAAACAGTCTCAGTAAAAGATCCCCGAGGAAGCAGTAGAATTTAGCTTTCGGTTTGAGTGAGAAGCTGAACTGAAATAAGGGTAATTAAAAAGGAATGAGGGCCGAATTGGCTGGTGTGGACTGGGAAAAGAGTTTAGCAGAAAAGACGATTGATCAGAAATGGCAGACGTTTATGAAAATAATTCATGACTCACAACAAAGACATGTCCCAGTGAGGAAAAAGGATTCGAGGAAGGGGAATAAAATAACCATGGTTAAGCAAGGAAGTCGAGGATCACATGTTATTTCTTTCAGTATAATACTGTGTGGCAAAGATTAGTGATAAGCCAGAGGATTGGGAACATTGTAAAAACTAACGAAAGATGACCAAAACTATAATAAAGAGGGAAAAGATAAACTATGAGGGTAAATTGGAGAGTAATGTAAAAATGGACAGTAAGAGCTTCTTTAACTATATAAAATGGAGGAGAGAGGCCGAAGTGAACATAGGCCTCTTCGAGAATGAGACTGGGGAAATAATAATGGGGAACCAGGAAATGGCAGAAGAGGTAAATACTTTGCGTCAGTCTCCACAATGGAAGACACTAAAAACATTCCAAAATACTAAATAATCATGGGACAAAAGTGGGGGAAGGAAATAACTATAAAACTATTACGAGAGAAAAAGTACGAGGGAAACTATCGGCCTTTAGTCCCATTAAATCCCCAGCTCGTCTTCAGAATAGTGCTATGGGATCGTTATGCCCACCTGAGAGGGCAGATGGGGCTTTGGTTTAGTGCCTCCCTAAACAATACATCCCACAGTGGTGTAGCATTTCCCTAATAATGCATTCTTTGAATCCTGTTAGCGACCGTTAACTTTAAAAGAAGAAATCCAGACACTTAGCAGACAAAATTGCGTCACATGATTTCACATTTTTAAACAAAATCAAACTTTATTCCATATGAAATAGAATTGGAACAAATTAAAATACTACACGTTATAAAGATTTAGGCTATATACATGAGTCTACTTTTCATAGAATCCCTACAATACAGAAGGAGGCCATTTGGCCCTTCGAGTCTGTACCGACCACAATCCCACCTAGGCCCTATTCCCATAACCCCACTTGTCCCCAAGAATTCCCTCGTCTCACACTAATTTTAAAGGTTCATTCACTTCTTTAGGACCAAACCAAAGGTATATTACAGCTCTCTGGAATTCACTCTGATTTCCCTCAGTGTTCCAGCTATTTTCCAAAGTACACCTCCTTTTAAAAAGGCAGGTAACTAGAGGCTAGTTAGCTTAACTTCTGTAGTAGGGAAAATACTTGAATCCATCATCAAGGAAGAAATAGCGAGACATCTGGATATAAATTGTCCCATTGCTAAGATGCAGCATGGGTTCATGAAGGGAAGGTCATGTTTGACTAATTTGGTGGAATTATTTGAGAACATTACATGTGCAGTGGACAATGAGGAAATCTGTGGATTTCCAGAAGGCATTTGACAAGGTGCCGCACCAAAGACTGCTGCATAAGATAAAGGTGCACGGTGTTACGGGTAATGTATTAGCATGGATAGAGGATTGGTTAACTAACAGAAAGCAAAGAGTGGGGGTAAATGGGTGTTTTTCTGGTTGGCGATCAGCGTTGGGACCACAATTGTTTACGATTTACATAGATGATTTGGAGTTGGGGACCAAGTGTAGTGTGTCAACATTCGCAGATGACACTAAGATGGGTGGCAGAACAAAGTGTGCGGCAGAACAAAGTGTGCAGAGGACACCATAAAGTCAGCAGAGGGATATTGATAGTCTAAGTGAGTGGGCGAGGGTCTGGCAGATGGAGTACAATGTTGGTAAATGTGAGGTCACCCATTTTGGGAGGAATAACAGCAAAATGGACTATTATTTAAATGGTAACAAATTGCAGCATGCTGCTGTGCAGAGGGACCTGGGTGTCCTTGTGCAGGAATCTCAAGGAGTTGGTTTGCAGGTGCAGCAGATAATTAAGAAGGCAAATGGAATTTTGTCCTCCATTGCTCGAGGGATGGAGTTTAAAAACAGCGAGATTATGCTAGTGAGGCCACACCTGGAGTACTGTGTACAGTTTTGGTCTCCTTACTTGAGAAATGATATACTGGCATTGGAGGGGGTGCAGAGGAGATTCACTTGGTTGATTCCGGAGTTGAAAGGGTTGACTTATGAGGAGAGACTGAGTAGACTGGGACTATACTCATTGGAATTCAGAAGAATGAGGGGAGACCTTATGGAAACATATAAAATTATGAAGGGAATAGATAAGATAGAAGCAGGGAGGTTGTTTCCACTGGCAGGTGAAACTAGAACTAGGGGGGCATGGCCTCAAAATAAGGGGAAGCAGACTTGGGACTGAGTTGAGGAGGAACTTCTTCACACAAAGGGTTGTGAATCTGTGGAATTTCCTGCCCAGTGAAGCAGTTGAGGCTACCTCATTGAATGTTTTTAAGGCAAGGATAGATAAATTTTTGAACAGTAAAGGAATTAAGGGTTATGGTGAGCGGGCGGGTAAGTGGAGCTGAGTCCACAAAAAGATCAGCCATCTAAGAATGGCAGAGCAGGCTCGATGGGCCAGATGGCCTGCTCCCGCTCCTCGTTCTTATGTTCTTATTTACATGATTCTATTAAGGTCCTTCCATTAGCTTTGGCTAAGCAGCCCTCCAACTTTCCTCTACAACCTCATGACTCAATTCCCAGCTCAAGCTCAAGTCACCCTGCGACTCCTTTGCATGGGCTTAAAACATCAGCAAATGGAACACCGCTGCTGTCGTTTCCAACTGCAACCAAGCTGATTACTTCCAAAGCTCCAACTGCACCAAGGTTAACTGCCTTTTACATAGAGAATTATTATGGATTTCTTCCTTTAGTTTCCAGCTGAAGAAATCTTCCAATCACTTTTCCCCTTACCAATTTTGTCCTGCACAATCACAAGCTGTGTCTTGAATGATTGATCTAGCATTTTCTGTACTTAAGCTTTAGGCCCGGCTGCACCTCTCATCTTTATAAGGAGCTACAAGTTACATAAAACCCAAAATTGACACGGCCTCTTAGTTGCTTTCCAAACATCAACTCGTCTTCCTCGTGGCTGGCTCTTCTTGTTGCTTCTCTCTCACAATCTTGCCTGCTGGCTGTGCACTCACTGAATTCGCTGAGATAAACACAGAATTTCACTAAGCTCCACTATCTCTCAGGCAATGTGACACCTCATCTGTTACCAGATAAAAATGCAAATTAGCTACCTTTTAATTCCAAACCTTTCCTTAATTTTGGGACATCACTGGAATAACTGCTGACATCATGTCACCCGTTCTTTAGCTAAAATAAGCCCACCTACGGTTTAAAGACTCTTTTCGTTTTACTCTGACTTTATCCAATAATGCCAAAGTACCTTTTGAAATTTAATTATCTTAAATCTGTGCCATTTGCCAGATGCTAGATTTTTACCAAAGTTTTTTCTCACTGAATTTACATTAAAAGACCGTGTACATGTAGAAATATATATAGTCTTAAAAATGAGAATAGTCTTTTTTAAACTCTGTAATTGAAGCTAAACTGGATCCAGGGCCTGAGAATAGTGGTTTATTTTTCCTGGACCAGACCTATTAATATTACGTTAGTCAGGTTATTGTTTTTCTTGTAAATAAATTCTTAAATAAAGTGTTTGGAATTGCAAAAGTTACCAATGAAGAATAACATTTTTTATATCGGCTTGGGTACACAAAATTATAATTGAAAGGCTGCGAAGATTATATAGACTGCCATGAACTGATTATATAAATGGCAAAACATAAAGCTGTTCTACTGTACACCAGGTAGCTATACCTGAGACTGGATTCTATAATCTCTCCCAGCAATCAGTTTTTATGTATGTGTATGCATGTATATACACACAGTTTTGTATATGCATATATCATCAAAGTTGAATATAATATAGCATTGAAAGGGGCCTTTTGGTCTATGGAATTCATGTTGACTCTTTTGAAGAATAATTTAGTTGCTTCCTCCATTGTTCTTTGCCCATATCATTGCCATCTCCTTTTCCTTCAACTGTTCGTTCAACGCCCTTTTGAAGACTGTTGTTGAATCTGTATCCACCATCCTATAAGGGAATGCATTTCAAATCCTCACCACTCACTGCATTATAAAGATTTTCCTCATCTTCCAGTAGTTCTTTTGTTAATCACCTTAAATCTGTGCCTACTGGTTATCAGCCCTCAACCATTTGTTTTCTTTAGTATCTCTATCTAAACCCTTTATGATGTTAAGCACCCCTACCAAATCATCTTTTAGCTGTCACTGCTTGAGGAGAACAGCCCCTAACTTCTGTCGTCGATCCACATAACTTATCCTTCATCTTGGTACTATTCTAATAAATCTTTCCTATACCCTCTCCAAAGCTTTCACGTCCATCCTAAAGTGTGGTCCGGAAAATTGGACACACTTCACCATCTGGGGCTGAATGGTTATAGCTATATAGTTTTGGCATAACAGCTTGACTTCTGTATCTTTCTGCCTTTCTTTATAATGATGAAGATCCTATATACTTTTTTGTTTTCAACTACCATGTGAAGCAAACTGCGAAGGATTCTGGAAATATTCAGCAGGTCAAGGCCATTTGTAGAGTGAGAAATGGTGATATGAATTTGGATCAATGACCTTTCATTATTGTCACAAAGTTGTATACATTAATGCCGTCCAATCGCACATCGCTTGCACGCCCTTCAATATTGTACCACTTATGTCTTGTCTCTTATTTTTTGCACCAAAGCACCTCACACTTTTCTATATTGAATTTCATCTATCTTGTGTTTTTCCATTCCATTAGTCTATGTCCCCTAGAAGTCTATTACTATCATTCTCACTGTTCACTACACTTCAAAGTTTTATGTTAGTGTGAGGAAAAACTAGATTTCTCAACATTTTTTCAGTATCACTGTCAAATACCCTGGAACAGGCTTGTGTGTGGCTGGTTTAATTAAACTGACAACGGTTCAATTGACCAAAACATCAACGGGGAGTAGGTATGAAGGCAAGTGGTTGAAATGAAAATGAACAGTGTGCCGGGGAGCAGCTTGACTAGGAATTTACATTCGGCAGATATAGGAAGTGATTTTCCAACTGTATTTCAGGAGGAACATATACAATTGGGGGATCGTAAATGGATGAGGCAAACCAGTAAATTACATTCCAAAATACAGTCGCCATAAAGGAGCATGAAATGCCGATCAATTCTTGGGAAAAGGAACTTCGAAAGGACTGTAGGAACAATAGAGTTGAAGATAAATATTTTAAAGAGGAACTGAAGACTGTTGTGGTGTGACCTTGAGATATTGAGAAAGTGTGTTCTGGAGCCAGACCTGTCAACATTGCTGCTGCCACTCTCAGAGAGGAGACGCCTATGCAAGATTTCCCCGAGAGCATCAGGCTTGGCATTGTGTGGGAATATTACTGGATTTTTTCACAGATTAAACATAAATTTTGGAGGACTTCTGCCATCAAAAGGGATTTTAACTCTGAGTTTACTTAAGCCAAACTCTCTTTGGAAATGTTTGTAGAAGTACTGTTAACTCTGTAAAGATGTCCTCCTGTCTTTAATTGTTATTTTCTTTGTTCTTTATTAAATGTTAAAATTTAATATTGAAAATTGTCAGAAGTGGTCTGAAATTTACTACTTTTGACTTGAGATGTCTCCATGATACACAAATTGCAAACTGTTGTGGCAGCTGATTCAAGTTTCCCTTTGGGATTTGCGCAACCTGGCACCTACCACCTGCCATTCCATAAATGCAAAGTTGAAAACTGCTGTTACCACCCTCTTCCCCAGTCCAAATCATTAGTGCATATCTAAAACTGAAGTGATCCTGGTACTGAACCCTTAGGAACATCTCTGTATACATCCCTCTGGCCCAAATGTCAATGATTAATTGACTTTTTAATCCTTGATCAATTTTGTATCCTTGCTGCCTCTACCCTTTTAATTCTAAGGCCTTCAGTTTTGCTGACAAAATCTATATGTGGTGCTTTTTGCAAGTACATAAATAAACTGCATTGTCCTCATCTCAAGTCTTTTGCCTCCCCAGAAAACTGTACATGCATATGCACGTCTTTGCATACAAATGAATGGATGTTCATGAATGCATGTGTACACAGGTCTGAATACATATGAAATACTCACTGCAGAATTCCCAGCTTTGGCCGGCTAACCACAGCATTCATATGTCTGGTTCAGTGAAGTTTCTGGTCGATGGTAGGCCGCAGGATGTTGATAGTCAGGTATTCAGCAATAATTTGTAATCCCAATATATAGAATAGATCTCTATGATAACATTGAATGACAAGGGGAGATGGTTAGATTCTGTTTTGTTTGAGATGGTGATTGCCTGAATGTTGCCGAGTTTTTTGCATTACATAGGTATCTGGTACTTCAGTATTTTTCAGGTCATCGATGGTACTTAACAGTGGGCAATCATCAAATGTGAAGATCACTATTCAACCCATTTCTATCACCCTTTCAGACTGTACATCTTGATAATAAATGGATTGAAGAATTCTCTTGTGCCCTGGACTTTTGCCAGTTGTACTAAAAAAGTGCTCGCACATATGCACATACTTAACATGCACATACAACTCTTATAGTATGTAAATGTGATAAATCATATTTGCATATAAATTATCTACTTTAACACCGTTGTTCTGCATGTTTTGGAAAGTGTCTCTGGTAGCAGAATAGTTTATCTAATGTGCCATTCACTGAGATCAGACTTATTTGACATAATCATCATCATCCTTGTTCTAAAATTCCGAGCCTTAAATGCTTATGACATTGATATAATGTTTGTCAGGGAAAATGAAATGCTGTCCATGTGCTAAATAGGCAGCACAGTTGATTCTGATTGTTGGGCTCCTTTCTAAGTGAAACAAATATTTTTTCTGTAAATCACACCGTGGGCCATGGCAGATGGTGGAATTTGAATTAAATAAAAAATATCTTGAATTAAGAATTTACTGATGACCATTATCGATTGTTGGAAAAACCCATCTGGCTCAGGGAAGGAAATCTGCCGGTCTTACCTGGTCTGGCCTATATTTGACACCAGAGCCAAAGCTATGTGGTTGACTCTCAACTGCTCTCGGGCAACTAGAGATGGACAATAAATGCTGGTCTGCCAGCGATGTCCATGTCCCACAAATGAATTTTAAAAATTTGAAATGCCGCAACACATCTTGGATCATCATGTCCTTTTGTTAATTGAAAACTTCTTTCTGCAACACCATCCCGTAACAATTAAAATTCCACCAATGGCTATTTGCCTGCAAACACCCCTGGATTGAGATCGATTCTATAAATTAGGATTGCAAATTATTTTAAAGAGCTATGAGAAGTCAGATTAACGAAGCAGAAAGCAACGTGATCGTACGATGAGCAGAGGAATAGCAATCAAAAAATGAATGAGCCAAATCCCCAATTCTTAGACAACCAACACCCCACCTTGTGCCCATTAATTTGTATGATCGAGGCCCTCTTACTTGTTAAAATGATTTATTCCATGAATGAGCATTCGCTGCAAAAGAATGATCCAAAATTCTGGATGCCTCTCGTTTCCTAAGTGCTCCTGCAGCTGGCATTGTGTGCATTGGACTTGGTTGTCTCAGATTATGGATGGGAAAATAGGACAATGAAATTAAAGAATTCCCAATTGTAATGAGAGAGGGTGAGAAATTGCTCACATGAACAAGGAGAAATGTCACTACCCTACTTCTGAGTTTTAGCCATTACTCAAGAAAAGCAATAGCTGGAAATTCCATTCAGTTGACTTCGCATTTCAAAACGTTAAATATAAAAAACTAATTTACGTTGCAGTTTTTCTCAGCAACCGTATATTTTGCTGAGAGCAACTGAACAGAATACAAGTAAATTATAGAGCTGCTGTGATGGTGCTTCAAAATCTTATTGGATTCTTCTTAAATGAATACTTATTTGATTAACTGAGATAGAGTATGCTTAAATCCAAGGCCAGTCGTCCGTTTTGTTTCTGTTGTCTCTCAATACCATTGGTTATTTTTGAATTGCATTGATCAGTGAGTAATTACATATTTACAATATGATAACTCGCCTTCCAGCAGGAAAATTTATTTTGAGGTGTCCTCATTGTCAATGTTGCTTAAGGCATATCTGAAATATATTTGGACAGCTTCATGCTATTTGCCTTGCTAAAGATTGCTGTGGACCACATTTAAATGCTATTTAGAAATTCTGATTAATGGAAACGGCTAAAATGTCTAACTGTAAGATGTCTCTCGATTAAGTTATTGTCACACCAATATCCCTGAATGTTTATCTTTTTGTTTATCTTTTTGATCAGTGATGGGTCCAATAGAAATATAGGAATTTTTCTGCTAGTGTAAAACCAGTTTCCAGTTCTGCATTCTGCACATCCATTGGGGGTTCAGTGTTATGATATCCTTTGATTTGCATTCTGCTCAATGATGCTGTAATAAATGCTGGATGACCATTGTCACCAGTGTATTAGTGTATAAGAATTGTATGGAAGATTTTCATTGCTATCTCAGATCAACACCTTCTCACGATGACCCTTCGTCATTTTGCTCACGAGAAAACATGTGGGCCAAAATTTTCTGGTCATTTCTGCTGGTGGGATTTCCAGTCTCGCTGTTGGCAACTCCTTCTGACTGTGGGTTCCCCAGCAGCAGAGGGTGCGAACAATGGGAAAATTGGTTGACTGTAGCGTGACCGGAAGATGGACTGAATTCTGTGCATTGAATTTTTGAAGTCATTTGTGCTGTCAACTTCCAATGGCATAAATGCACATTTACCTTGGTAAAAACATTCTGTTTTGTGTAGGTAGGGGGAGAGACTGTGGGGTCGTGGTAATGCCACCAGACTAATAATCCGGAAGCCGCAGCTAATGCTCATAGATTTATATCCCACCATGGCAGCTGGTGGAATTCAAATTCATTGAAAGAAATTTGGATTAAAAGCTGATCTCCGTAACGGTGACCATCAAACTATCATCAATTGTTGTAAATAATCATCTGATTCATTCATGCTTTTCAGAGAAATAAATCTCTCCTTACCTGGTTTGGCCTGCATGTGACTCTAGACTCGCAGCAATGTGGTTGACTCTCAGCTGCCCTCGGAAATAGTCGAGCAGATCATTTGGGGATGGGCAATAGTCTTGTCAGCAATACTCATGGCTTGTGAAAAGAAAAAGTCCCTTCTGACTCCATTTTGTTTTCACAGTATTTATTATCAACGTAAAAGCAAAATACTACAGATGCTGGAGATCTGAAAATGTTGGAAATGCTGAAGAGGTTAGGCAGCCTTTATGGAGAGAAAAAACACTGAACATCCAGGTTGCCATTTGCGAGAAATATGGCCAGTTAAAATGAGGTGGAGATGCCGGTGTTGGACTGGGGTAAACACACTAAGAAGTTTAACAACACCAGGTTAAAGCCCAACAGGTTTATTTGGTAGTAAATGCCACTAGCTTTCGGAACAGGCTGTCCCTTCGTCAGGTGGAGTGGAGAAATGCATTTCTCCACTCCACCTGACGAAGGGACAGCCTGTTCCGAAAGTTAGTGGTATTTGCTACCAAATAAACCTGTTGGACTTTAACCTGGTGTTGTTAAACTTACAGTTAAACTGAGTACAGAGGCTGGGAAAAGGACACCAGAACAGGTCTGTGGTAAGATGGAAGACAGCGCAGTGAAGATAGCTGTGGATAAAATCACAAAAGCATTGGCACAAGACAGAAAGAGACATAATGGGATAAGTAAAGAAATAAAAGACGTGGCGAGAGGAGGTCTAAATTGGAATAGCAGAATCATCATCAACAATTGCTGTCCGGAAAACGTATTGGGCAGCAGTCAGATCTGAAATTGCTGAATTCAATGTTGAGTCCAGAAGACAATAGGGTGAGTTACTGTTCCTTGAACATAAATTGAGCTTTATTGGAGCAGCTTAGGAGGTCAAGGGACCAGAATGGAAATGGAGCGAAGAATTGAAATGACAGGCAATTGAAAGCTCAGCGTTCATGCTTGCAGACTGACCAGAGGTGGTCTGCAAAGCAGTCACCCAACCGACGTGTGGTTCCCCATGTCGACTGCATCATGAGCAGCCAATTCGGTATATTGAGAGAAGTGCAAGTTTGATCGAGTCTCCGGTAAAGAATATTTGGAGTCCTGGACAGTGGAAAAGGAGGAAGTAAAATGACACGTTACATCTGCTGCACATGCATGGGTAAGTATTATGGGAAAGGGGAAGGGAGTGATTGAGGAGTGAACCAGTGTGTTGTAGAGGAAAGTTTCCCTTGAGAATTCTGTAAAGAGATGAGGGTGCATTTGCTGGTAGATGAGGGATGATCCACTGAATGGGGAGCTGGTGGGTTCCAAGCTGAGGACAAGAAGAATCTCCAATGACTCTCAGAGGAGAGGTGAGAGAGAGAGTGCAGGAAATGGAACAGGCACAGTAGATGCAAATGGTCAGTTGAGGAAATTTTCAGATCATTGGAAGTTGACAGGATGTATAGAAGATGTAATTGTAGGTATGGGTGCAAAAGAAATTGATAAACTGGGAGAATGGGATAGTGGATCCACAGCAAGTGGATTTGGGGGGATGCGGATGGGAAGTGCAGTGAAGATAGCTGTGGATAAAAGCAAATTACTGCGGATGCTGGAATCTGAAACCAAAAGAGAAAAATGCTGGAAAATCTCAGCGGGTCTGGCAGCATCTGTAAGGAGAGAAAAGAGCTGACGTTTCGAGTCCAGATGACCCTTTGTCAAAGCTATGATAGCTGTGGAAGTCAGTTGAAGTATCAGGTGGGATTTTCTGGCCATCCCGGCTGGTGGAATCTTGTTGCCAGCGGCAGGAACAGATGAGCCCACTACTAGCCCCGTGGAGCGTGCCACGGTGAGGGAGGCAGGAAATCTTGCCCATCATGAATATTGGTGGCTAGACTGTTTCCAGAAATGGAACTCCCCCTTGCCATCATCTAATCAGCACTCCCTGATTCAACTTAATTTGCATGTTTTAGCCATTGTTCAACACCTTTTCAAAGATTTAAACCATTATTGCATAAAGCTGTATTACTGTTTAATTTGCTGAGAAGTATGTATGTTTGCATTCTATATACAATTACCAGGATATTCAACTTACAATTTATAATTACCTTTTCAGCCACAATTTTCAGTTCCCTGAGTGTAACCTCTCTTTTAATAGCAAACACATTTGTTGCTGCAAAACATTTTTAATTTAGTGTTTTGAAAATCTCTTCAGTGACTGTGAAGAGGTTGTAATCAGGTTTGACCTTCATCACTCATCTATCATTAACAGCTGAGGTTTGAAATAAAAAATAGAAAATGATGGAAATACTCAGTGGGCCAGGCAGAATCTGTGGAGTTGGGGGGGCGGGAGGAGGAATTAGAAGTCGGGCCTGTCGCCCGCAAAACTCTTGACAAGGCTGCGGGACAGAGTGAAACAGCAAACACTGATGTTTTTTAACCACACATTTTTTTAATTTGAGGCACAGCAGAGTTAAATCACTTGACAGTTTCAATTAACTTTAACAGTTCCAGTGGGGTTTTGCACCTTTTTATGCACGTTAATGTCAACTTTCAGCCATACCAAAGAGACAGCTGACCGCTCCAAAAGAGTACCCTGGCCATACAAAATCTCACTAACTTTCCTGTCTGGGAACAATACATATCTTTTTAACCGGTGCCTAATGCTCTCTCCACTCACATTGTCTGTACCTTTAAGACTTGATTAGCTGTAAAGACTCACATTCCAATCATTATTCATGTAAATTGAGTTTGTGTCTTTGTGCCCTGTTTGTGATCAGAACTCCCACCCACCTGACGAAGGAACAGCGTTCCGAAAGCTCGTGGCTTTTGCGACCAAATAAACCTGTTGGACTTTAACCTGGTGTTGTTAGACTTCTTACTATACAAACGAGTCCACAGGGGACAAATGTGTTCCTCCCAGGTCTAATCAGTACACTTGGGCTGAAATGTTACAACCATTCATGCCAGTGGGATTTTCCCATCCCGCTGCAGTGAACGGAGATTTGGCTGAACGCCAAATTCTCTGACTTTGCTGCAGTGGGAGTGTGGCATGAATGGCCAGTAAGATCGCGCACAGAGGGTTTCGGACATCTATCTCACCAAAATTGCATGAGTGGAGGGAGCAACCTGCAAAAATGGTGAGGGCCAGGTTTGGGGGTGAGACTTCAGAATTTGGGTATTTGTCAGCATTTTCATGCAGACCAAGAGCTCCTCTGTGTGAAAATTCAGGCCAGAGTTAACATTCCAGTTTGATGATTTTTTTCATCAGAACCTTGCAAAGTTAGAGATGTGATAACTTAATAATAGATGCTAAGCAAATGAAAGGGAAGTGTTTGAACGCGAGGAACAGCTCAGGGTGGTGATAGGATTCAGGAGTGATTAAATGTCAAAAGGTTTGATGGTGCAAAGCCAAAAGGAGTGATCGTGGGTCATGTGAAGAAACAAAAGGTGTCTAAGAGAGGTGCGAATGACAAAGGGATTTCAGGCTACTTGAAAGCAAAGAAAGGAAAACAAGACACTGAAAATAAAACCTGCAAAAAACACCCTTTAGTCCTTTTTTGTTTCCTCGTGAGTTCTGGTGTTTACAATTTTCTATCGGGAAATGGCCAATTTGCAATCTTTTTCTTTCTAACCTTCTATTTGTGTGACCAGCTAATGCAGAGTGATCAATATTTCGTCTAAAATTTTCTTTGTTCTGGGTGGGCTGCACGATCTTTTTGTCCAGAGACATCTTCCTTTACCAATAAAGAAGATGCTGCCAAAGGCATTGTGTAAGTGGAGATAGTTCAGACATGTGAAGGATTTAAAATTGACAAGGTATTGGATAGGCTGCCTGTACTTCAAGTTGATAAGGCAGAGGAACCAGATGCATCTGAGGGAAGTAATAGTAAAAATTGCTGAGGCGCTGGCCATAGTTTTCCTGTCTTTCTTTGAGTCTGGGTGGGACTGGAGGACTGAAGAAATGCAAATGTCACACCTTTGTTCAAAAATGGTGTAAAGATAAATACTACAGATCAGCCTGCTTCACCTCAGTGCTGGGAAAGCTTCCAGAAATGATAATTTGGGACAAAATTAATCGTCACTTGAGGAAATGCAGTTTAATTGAAGAAAGCCAGCACAGATTTATTGAGGGAAAATCATGTCTAATTAACTTGCTGGAGGTAACAGACAGAATTGATGAGGGTAATGTTGTTAATGTGGTGTGCATGGACTTTCAGAAGGCATTTGATAAAATGCCACACAACAGACTTGTGGGCAAAGTTAGAGCTCATGGAATAAAAGGAACAGTAGCAGCATGGATATGAATCGTAGAATCCCAATAGTACAGGAGGAGGCCATTCGGCCATTTGAGTCTGCACCAACAGCAATCCAACCCAGGCCCTATCCCTGTATCTCCACACACTTACCCTGCTTTATCCCCTGATACTAAGAGCAATTGAGCACGGCCAATCAACCTAACCCGCACATCTTTAGAGTGTGGGAGGAAACCCACACAGACATGGGGAGAACGTGCAAAACATTGCAGATTGCTGTATGGCCACGCATTCTCAAAACTTACGGAAACGATTATCACCTCCAACTCTCCTCCAAGACTACATTTCACCTCTGCATTTCACTGGTATCTCCTCTCAGATCATGCTTCTAGTCTTGACGAGCTCCAATCTACATCACTTCTCAATTATTTCATTCTGCCCCTCCTCTCTCATTCTGCAGTTGGGTTTTACATCCCTCTTTCTGAAATAAGACCATGCATTTTCAGCAGAGTAGGTAAATTGCAAAAAGAGTAGAGACAATACAAACTTGAAAGTCTGGATCATAATCTTAAAGATCCACTTATTTTGCTGAACAGTGAATTGCAATTTGTGGTGTGGTTTCGCATCCATTATCTGTTAATCTCAACAGTTTCAATTAATTAGACTGGTATATGTCGCCCAATCAATGCTAAAGATAGGTATTGGTCAAATAAACAATCCAATCTGCACCATGAACCTACCCATATGAAAGTATAAGGTGATTTTTGAGACTGAATCCATCAGAAGGTATGTTTATTTGGTCAAAATAGGCTGCTACCATTGGATTTGTGGTCTTTAGTTGCTTTTGACATTTTTGGGTGATTCAGCTCCAAATTGAGTCGTAGAATCTCAGCAGTACATAAGGAGGCCATTCAGCCCATTCAAGCCTGCACCGACGACAACCCCACCCATGTTCAATCCTGTGTATTTACTCTGCTAAGCCTCCTGACACTAATGGTCAATTTTTGAGCATGGCCAATCCACCTAACCTGCACATCTTTGGAGTGTGGGAGGAAACCTGAGCATCCGGAGGGAACACACAAACCCCACGCAGACAGTCACCTGAGGCCAGAATTGAACCTAGGCCTCTGGAGCTGTTAGGCAGCAGTGCTAACCACTGTGCCACCATGTCACCTAAGTCGTGGCCCATTGAGAGCTGCTGAATGGGCTGCACTCCTGGGTCTTGCTTGAATCCAAGGTTGGCAATCAGATGCTGCACAAGTTCCATCATTCACCCAACTCAGTCTGTGAGGTTGTGTCAGACTCTTTGCCTCCTACCCCACTCACTATATGTTATTCGCTTCCAGACACATTTGTTCAACTTGATGTTGCTGCTCCTCCAATTGTGGGTTCCCTGTTTGCTGTGCTTGATCCTCCTTCAATCAGAGCTGGACTTTTTCCTGATCTCTCTCCAGCCATTCGCACTTCTGACATTGGGGTTTGATATTCAGCCTCATCTCTCGTTTCAGCTTGCTGTTAGTGGCCTGTGCAGTATGTTCCAGAATGTGGATGGTCATACGTACCTTGTGACTAACTACTCATTCCTCTGTACCATGTAGAGTTTGTATTTCCAAAACCTCACATTGATTTTATTTGGCTTCTCCAAATCAATGTTTAGAGTCCATCACTATGCAAAAGTACTTATTGATGAATGGAACATTTGCACCCAGAATTAGCACCACAAATTGGGTGTTGACTCTTACCAGTTGCAAAATGAATTATGCTCCACTGTACCCTAATTATGTGCCTTGTCCAAATCTCAGTTGAAGCCAACCTTGTACATGGGTGCAACCTTGATGTTTATCATAACAGGCATCTTTACAAGCTAGCTAATTTGTGCTGAAATATGAGAAACTTTAAATTGAAAATGCCAGAGGTCACTATAGTTAGGACCCTCACAACCAGTAGATTATCTAAGGGAAGATTGTGATTTGAGTTGTTTTCCAGAGTAAAGGAGTTGACTAATGGGGGGGAAGGGGGTGGGGGTAGGGGCAGATGGGAGGGGGGTAAATCAGCTGGCTCCTGAGTTCTCTATTACTCCACCTGTGAGGTGTATTAATTCATTGAATTTGCATTCCAGAGATGAACTTGCAAGTCAAACATGTGATGCTTCACATTGTTCAAAGCAGTGTGTAAATGCAAGTTGTTGTGATTAGAGTCGCAACAAGGCTAAACCCACAATGTTCCATGGTCAGTAGCTGCAGTTTTAACCTTCAGTGGTTTTCCTGACCATATTTTCATGCAACTCGTATAAAGCAATTGTTTGGCATGGCATTAATACTTTTTTTTTGCTGAAGCTTCATTCCACTTATCTATATTCTGAGGAAATACATTTATCCAAATCTATAGCCTAGATAAATGGCCAACAAAAATGTCTTAGAACTGAAAAATGTATTGTTTTTTAAAGTGGATAAGCTACCAGGCTTGGAAAAGCATCATGCCAAGTTGGCAAATAAGTTTCCAAATGTAAAGTAATGCGTAATGAATGTAATGTACCAAGCATATGATTATGTACAAATGTCTAAAGTGGACATGACGATCTTTGACCATCAACAGAATATAGTGGAGCAGGCACAAAGGACCGAATTACCTATTTCTGTTAATATTTTCTATATTTAATGTATATGAGCAAAAAAATCAGTTTGAAGTTACTGGGTTATTTTTGGTTTCCTGCAGATTGTAAAATTGTTTATCCCTTGTCCGCAACAGTAATAGAGATTTTGAGGAAAACAGTGTCCTAAGCATCGTAAATGCTGCAGGTCCCTACATCAGTTTGAGCAGTTCAGTTTAATCATATTCTTAAACAGACTCCTGCCATTAGCCCCGATGTTGTAAATGTGTCTTTTCAATCAACTATTGACACTGACCACCTGTTGATGTTCCTCTTTCTGTTAAATTCTTTTGTTGAACCCCCTGAGTGCTGTCATCAGGGAAGGAACTGGAAAGAGCTCTTTGATCCTGACAGTGCGAGGGAGCTCGACTAATGTCAGTGGAACATTTTCTTTAACCTCGGGTGTTTCAGTGATGTTGTCATTACCGTTCACCCTGTCAGGGAAAATAACTTACTTGATTCCTGAATGATATCAACATTCAGTATTAAAAAAGTGAGAAGAAAGCAAGAAGGAATTGCAATTTTGCGCTAAAATGTGTTGATACATGTGGTATTAATGGTCAAACTCTGTTAGGTACATTGTATTGAATTCAAAGCGATTTGACAGATCTTTGCTGTAAAGCACAGTTTTTTTTTGCATCTTTCTTATCCCACCCACAGGTGAGAGCTCTAAACCAAGGCAAAAAAACAACATTACCACTATGGTAACTTAGCTGAATAGGCAAACATGCTGTCTTTTAAGCATGTTACTGACCAGTCTGATTTAAATGTGCATCTACATTATGCACAGCAAAGAGAATGCCAAATAACTGTCAAATTTGCTGTGAATTTAGGGAGACAATTTATGATGTCTCTTGCAAATCCATCTGAAGCCCATTCTTTGAAGAACCTCAGTACAGTGAATGCAGGATACTTAAAACTGAAAAAAAACACACAGCGGATGTACTTATTTCAGAAGTACTGTTGAACTGGACGAGATTGAAGGAAATCTGGCAGTCAAATAGATATAACTTTTATGTTGAATAATTGCAGTGAAGCAATCAAGAAAGCTTGCAGAATATTGAGCTGTGTTACCCAATCAACCTGGTATACATTAGAGACCATCCTAGGTAATTCTGAAGCTGTGTGACACTCTAGTCCAGTGACGCTTCTAGTAATGCGCTCAGTTAAGACCATTTTGCGCAAGGGAAACTTCTAAATCGTAAAAGTAGTAGGGAAGGGTCGAAAGGCTGAATCCTAATGTTACAATTAAGGTATGTGGATAAAGTCGAATCATGCCTTGGTAATTCTTTGCAAAGTCTAATCCTTCCATTTATACCTGCATCAGATGGTACTGTACCACATTTAAATTTTTAATCCATTCTTGAAGTTACAAAGCCATTGCACAGAGTGGACTGTGTGGGCCCACACCTATTCCTTGCTTGCTCCAAAAACCAAATTCAAAATCTAATTGAATCCAATTCATGGTCTCCACAAGAGAGACTAACAAGATCCAAGCTGACAAAAAAAGGCATTGTACCCCATTTTAGGCTTGATCTTAGCCAAAAGGTTGAATGGAAACGACCAGCGTTGATGTGAGCAATTTTGCGTTTGTTACAGACCTGTAACAGTGTAATTTAATTGCTATTTTGGTTGTTTGGCAAGTTTTTTTGCAGTCACTCCACTGCATCAAAAGAAAATAAATCTTTAGTATACTTGGATTGTTATGTATTGTAGCACTTGGAGTAATCTTTCAAGTAAGCTCTCCTCTGGTCTGTTATTTAGATTCCCCAGCCAAACTGGAGCTTTGTTTTTCCCCTCTAAAACTTTGGATTAAACTAATATATAAAATTATAAATAATTTTGAGAACATCATGATACCATACAATGGAAAAGAACAGCTCCTCTGTGTTTCTAACACGATGCAGCTAAACTGTTAATGGCACAGACTGTAGTTATAATGAAAGGTCACCAGTCTGTCTTTCTCTCTCCATAAATGTTACAGAATTAACTAGCTTCGATGATCTGCTGAATGACCAGAACAAAAGGTTAAAATAAAGTGTATTTCCTTTGAATTATCTACTCGCTCAGCTATCTCAGTGTTGTTGATTTTCTACCAGAAGATGGCACAGCACTATCTCGTGCATGTCTCATGGAACGATGAGAATCACACAGAACACTACAGTGCAGAGGAGGCCCTTCGGCTCATTGAGTCTGCACAGACGCATGAAAGGCTCTGACCTACCCACCTAATGTATAGAATCACAGAATATGACGGTGCAGAAGAGAATTTTAAATGAATGTTTTCGCAGATGACTGTCGTAAATGCTGACCATGGAATGGGACTGAGCGTAAATGGATCAAAAGATTTGAGATGAGACAGCAAATCTCAGCTGGTGCAGAAATTGGGGCATCCTTGGAATAGGGAGTGGGAAGAGGTCAGCCAGGATGCCTCTTTCCAGTTTCCTTATGGTCCCGTGCAAGCTGATGTATGAAGAAAAATCCTGGAATCAGTTGAGTGCTTCCATGTATGCAAGTACTTACGGCCTCCTCTTATTTGGCCACCGCTCTAGCGCTATGAAATTCCAAGATTTACAACCCACAGACGGAAGAAATTTCTCTTAATCTCAGTCCAAAATGGTCATCCTCTTACCTTGAGCCTCTGCCTCAGACTGCTGGAATCTCCAGCCAGAGAAAGCAGTTTTTCAGAATTTTATGTTTCAATGAGATCACCTCTCATTCTTCTAAACTCCAAAGAGTTTGACTCAATTTGTCCTCATAGGACAACCCTTTCATCCCAAGAATCAATCTATTGAACCTTGAGTGTTTCCCTTCTAAGACAAAAATATCTTTCCTTTGGTGCGGTGACCAGATTCAGCGCAGACAGGTCAAGAAGGACAAGGAGGGATAGTTTGTGAGTCATGTAAGACGCAGTTGTGATTTTGATAAGAACCATTGTGATACTGTGCAGGAGAGGAAACTTCATTGCTATCTGGAAGACAATCCAAATTTCCTTGTATGTAATTAAATTGTTTTTATTGGTATTGCTCTCGCAAAAATTCTCTGTACGCTCTCTCTAAAGTCTTACCCACTTTTCCAAAGTGTGGTTCCCAGAATTCACCTCACTACTCCAGCATAGTGCCTAACCAGTGTTTAAAGAGCCAAGGATCCCAATTTTCTTTTTTCATTTGCCGACTCAAAGTCTCCTGTCAGCTTCAAAGCTTTGTGTACAAATACGCCCAGTTCTAGACCTGCTTTAAAATTGTACCATTTACTTCATATTTCTTATCCTCACTCTTCCTAACATAACTAATCAGGTGACATTTCTCTGCTTTAAGCTTCATCTGCCATGGTTTCTACCCATTTCAACCGCCCCCCTGGAGTCTGCTACTATTGACTGCATTTCCAATTTGATGTCATCTGAAAATTTTGAAATTTTGCCCTGTGTATCCAAGTCAAGGTCATTAATGTATGTCAAAAATACAGTGACCCAACACTAATCCCTGGGGAGCACCACGGTATACTTCCCTCCAGTCTGAGAAAAGAACTGTTACCACTGACCACTACTTTGTGGCCCCAAGCCAATTCCATACCAACACTGGCAATGCCTCTTTAATTGCACATGTTTTAATTTTGCAAACAAATCTTTTTGTGGTATTCGTCAAAAGTCGATTGAAAATCCATAAATGCATCAACTGCTTCGCGCTCACCAGTGCTCTCCATTGTTTCATCAAAAAATCTTGATCAAACCATAATGATTTTGAACGCAGCAATAATCTAGCCTTGTTTTACAAAACAACAATGACATTACAGATAAGTAATGTTTAAAAAGTCAATAAGCAAGTAACCACCAAGGGTCGCAAGTTTGAGATACTGTTCTGAAGCCTTTTCTCATCAGAATAGATGGCAAAAACATCACCACTGACGAGATAATCTGTTTGATTCTTTTGGTAATGAAGGATTAACAATAGTTCTGTAAACTACTGATGGGATACTTCACACACCTTCGTCTTAGTGACTGTGTGGACTTTGAAGATATAAATAGGTGCATTATCCAGAAAAAAAATGCTTAAATGTGTTGTACTATTC
Organism: Mustelus asterias; assembly: GCF_964213995.1. Taxonomy (NCBI): domain Eukaryota; kingdom Metazoa; phylum Chordata; class Chondrichthyes; order Carcharhiniformes; family Triakidae; genus Mustelus; species Mustelus asterias. The sequence goes on from NC_135819.1 coordinate 69,432,017, forward strand.
AAAGATGTTGAATAGTCCCAATAGACCAATGGAGAAATTGGTTGCAAATTGCTTCATCCCAGTGAAGCAGTGAGTACATATTCCTGATTGCGAACTTTATTTCAATGACTGAAATGGGAGAAAAAAGCAATGAACTGTCTCTTTGCCATTGCAAAAGTCTCATTAAGTGTATTTAAATTGAAGGCTATTTACAAATCTCTTCAGAGGTGCATGATTGTTAAATCTCCGGGTAATAGGTGACGGCAAGTGTTTCAAGGATTTGTACTTGCATCCAAGAAAGACCACAATATGGGTCTTTCAACAGGGAAGGCAAAAAGGTGGTGTTTGATACTGTATATATTAATCATTGATTAGTGGCTGACCTATGTGAGCTGACAATGAGAACTATGGCATTGGTAAAGATTTGCCATAGATTCATTCCAGCCTGAAATATTCAGTTTTTGAAATGAAAGGACATCAGAGCCAGCTTTATTTTTGGTGGACCTTTGGGCAAACACAGAAGCATGATTGACATTTTAGGCCTGACAGCACAAGTATTTTGAACAGATTCACGTGGAGCTGTGGAAACTGCGTATATAATTTTAAAGCCTGAATATGTGGAATGTATGTCCTATTCTAAGAGATTAACTTTCGTTGTGACCTGTAGTACTGTCTATATTAATAGATTTTTTGGAGTATGGGATCAAAACCTTGTTTGGAAATGTTCCATTTGAAATAGGAGTGAGAATTTCTGAATCTGTACCTCAATGAACTTGAAATCTGGCTGGGTATTTGAAATTCCCACACTTGAAGCGCTTTTTTAAAATTGTTACTTTACTTTATCATCAATAATGTAGTCCTTCACCAAGCTGGCAATTTTTGGTGGAAGAATGAGGTGGCTTGTGACTATATTGAAGAGGATTCGGGGCAAAATAAATATATACAATTCTTGCACAAAGGGCCATTTACATACAAATTAAGAGTACTTTCCTGCCCTTTCAGCTCCAGGTGCTATTAATTCCCTTCTTAATCTCCACATATCTAACACATCAATATCCATTCCCATATCGAGAGAGCAAATACCCATCTTGCCCACAAAGTAATTTGTAAACTTAATATTGCAGCCCACAAGACACAACAAGGAATGATCTTCATGAAAATTGCACTGTTAATTAATGATGGAATGCTAATAATAGGGAAATAGTTTTCATATTCAAAATCAACAGTAAGTGCATTGTTATCTCAGTCGTTACGATGAAGTAGCAATGCAAAGTGTTTCCGTCAGTTCAGAAGAACATTCAAATAAATCAGTTTTATGACACACCCAAGTTGGTGTGTATTTGCCATGTTTTGTGGACCCGGGTTAGATTGCGCATTCAAAGCGCGCGCACACTGTTGTAAAAGTTTACTTGACAACTTTTGTTCAATTGCTTGGGTAATGTATACTTTCCGTTTCTACAGTTACTGATGAGGAGGTGAGAAGGCAAATTTCCGAAGAGCTGGCGCAAGAAAGGGCCAGGCAAGATTTTAATCTCCAAAAGAGGTTAGTTCGTGTGAGAGTGATTTTTAAGGCTTCGTCCCAGCCTCCTCCCCTGTATTCTGACATGATGTCCCATTATCTGTCTGTCTCTTGCCATCCAGAATACACCACCTTAAAATGTGAATTGCTTTTATCAAAGGTTGCTGTTTCTGCATTCTTTGGCAAATTTAAATTTAGTGACTGATTCTACCATGCTTCTTTCTACTTTTAATGTGATTGGACATCAGCTCTCATGAAATACAAATGTTAAAACATTTAAAAAGGTGAGGTATTTTTCATTTTAGTTTGTACCAAATTTCAACTGGCTTTGTGATAGTGAGTACACTTGAAAACAATTTGTGATATGTAAAGTGTTTTGGGAAGCGTTGAGAGATGCAGCGAAGTTTCATTTAATGCAGGTTTTAGTTTCCAACTTTAGTCTTATATAATGCAAAGTGTTGAAGGCTATTTTAACATTATGCTGCCACTTAAGGTGGGCACAGTCCCTTTTTCTTTAAAGAAAATGTGAAGCCATGTTCAGTTGGCCTCAGCTTCTCTATCCTTCTCTGGGTGGCACGGTGGCACAGTGGTTAGTACTGCTGCCTCACAGCACCGGGTTCAATTCCTGGCTTGCGTCACTGTCTGTGTGGAGTTTGCACGTTCTCTCCGTGTCTGCGTGGGTTTCCTCCGGGTGCTCCGGTTTCCTCGCACAGTCTGAAAGACGTGCTGGTTAGGTGCATTGGCCATGCTAAATTCTCCTTCAGTGTACCCGAACAGACGCCGGAGTGTGGCAACTCGGGGATTTTCGCAGTAACTTCATTGCACTGTTAATGTAAGCCTACTTGTGACTCTAATAAATAAACTTAAAACCTATCCAGTCCCTACAAGTTAGATTGCAGAATCGTGATAGTCTGAAAGGATTGCATTTGTTCCAGTGATTGGTTATAAATCTTATGATACTTGATTACTATTGACCTCCATAAAGCTGAATGTATAATATAAAATGCTGTGTCCAAGATGTAGCAACTCGCTCCTTGCTTCAAGGGTTGTTAAATTACAACTTCCCATATCCCCATGGAAAGAGGTCACTCTTCAGTACTTATTTAACAAAACAACGAAGCATAAATAGGAATTATATGCAGCAGTGAGATTGCCACAGCATCATAGGTAAAAGTGTTTATTTAGTACAGTGATTAACATAATGAAATGTTTCAGAACCCGTTATTTATCAAATTCATTCATCATAATCTGAGAAGTACTTGTGTTTTCTAAATATGCTCCAGTTGTATTTTAGGTCATTCTTCATTAGCAGTTTCTAACCCTGCTGAATCACAAGGATGAGAAAATGGGAGATACGCTCTCAAGGAAAAAGGCAGTTTTTTTTTCCCCTTCATTTAAAGGAGTTGTGCAATGATGTCAGGAGAGTTGCCTTTGAAATGTGGAATTCCTGGAGCTGAATTCATTCAGAGAACAAACTGTGCTTGAATTAAAGCCCAGTAAGTAGTATCACAACACCAGGTTAAAGTCCAACAGGTTTATTTGGTAGCACAAGCTTTCAGAGCATTGCCCCTTCATCAGGTGAGTGACTTTAACCTGGTGTTGTGAGACTACTTGCTGTGCCTACCCCAGCCCAACGCCGGCATCTCCACGCCATGAATTAAAGCCATTGAGCCTCAAGATTTGCAATTGTTCCACACCTTACAGAAAAACAAATCACAAGTGTCAGAAATCTGAAATGAAAACAGAAGATGGTGGAAATTAATAAGAGTGATCAAGATCAGAAGAAGGAAAATTGAACTGATAATTCAGCTGGATTTCATCCTGATGAGCAGGCAGGAGCAGTCCCTTTATTGAAGTGCCCAAAACTCAAGGGAAGAGGCAAAAAGTAGCGGTCACAAGTACACATACCCCAATTGCTTTTACAGGTCGCTTATGGATTAGCAGCGTTAACTGTGACACACTTGCCTCGAGTCAGAAGGTCATGGGTTGAAGTCCCACTCGAGAGACTTAAGAGCAAAACTCTAGGCTGACACTCCAGTACAGTACTGAGGGAGTGTGGGCGGCACGGTGGCATCGTGGTTAGCACTGCTGCTTTGCAGCGCCAGAGTTCGATTCGAGCCTTGGGTGACTGTCTGTCTGTGTGTAGTTTGCATCTTCTCCCCATGCCTGTGTGGATTTCCTCTGCGTGCTCTGGTTTCCTCCATCAGTCCAATGATGTGCAGGTTAATTGGATTGGCCATGTTAAATTGACCCTTAGTGTCCCAAGATGTGTACATAAAGGAGGTTAGCAGGGTAATTTTGTGGGATGAGGGGTAGGACAGGGAGGGGTAGGCCTGGGTAAAATGTTCTGTTGGAGACACGATGGACTGAATGGCCTCCTTCTGCACTATAGGGATTTGATGATTCAGACAAGATGTTAAACCAAGACCCCTTCTGCAATATCAAGTTAACGTAAAAGATCCCAAGACATTAATCCAAAAAAGAGCAAGGGTGTTCTCCCCAGCGTTGTGAATATTCCTTTTCCTTCTTCTTAGCCAGTTCCTCGGGATCGGCTGAGATGGCTGATAAGTCTAGTGTACGATCTGCCACAGGTAGTGTTTGGCAGTTTGAGTAGATGAGTTATTTGGATATTGCTGCGTTCCCTCCAATGCTCGACTTCACTTCTGCAAGTTCCTGACAAAGTCTTGCAATGTATTTGCTGTTTTCCTAACTGAACCTTTTTCTCCATTTTGGTCAGTCACAAGTCAGGGACCTTCCATGAGTTGGCAGGGATATTTGACCACTTCTAGGATGCTTTGAATACCTCCCCAAATTGTTTTTGTTTTCCTCCTTGGATCTCGTGGCATGACCAAGTACCAGTAGGGCAATTGCTTTGGGAATCTGATATCAGGTGTAGGAAGATATGTCCTTTACAGCAGAGCTGAATTTGAGTGTTAAGCACCTTGAAGCTGGGTACTTCAGCTTGGAAGAGGGGGCTGCTGTTGGACTGCATTTCTTGCCACAAGATCTGGAGGATCTTGCAAAGGCACCACTACTTCTGCAGTGCTTTGAGATGCCCGTTGTAGGTTGTCGCCAAAGTGTCTGAAGCATAAAGGAGCATGGGATCACTGCTGTCCAGTAAATAATAACCTTTGAGGTTCTGGTTCTCAAATACTCGTTTCTTTATTCAGCCCAATGGTGATCTTGGCAATATTCATCCCTCAGCTAACATCACTAAAACGATAATCTGATCATCATCACGTTTGCTGTCTGTATTTGCTGTGTACAAATTGGCCGCCATATTTCCTACAATACTGAATATAATTCAAAAGTACATCATTGGCTATGAAGCTGTTTGGAACACCTTTGAAGTGTGAGAGATAATAAATAAATACAAGTTTGCCTATTTTCCTTTAATAGGGCCTGTGCCTCGTTGTAGACTTGCATATTGATTGCTATGTTTCAGGTTGTGACATGTACTCTACCAGTAAGAGAAGCTTGCACTTGAACTGCAATACTCGGAAACAATTTACATCATGAATTTGGTTCAAGAGCCATTTCACACACAGCAAGCTCCTTTGAATGGTAATAAAGTAAATTTTCTGGTGAACAAGGAGAGGCAATATAAACTAAACAACACAATGATAACCAAGTACAGGTATAAATGGAACTGGATTTATATGTGTAAAAATTGTTGGAAGTACAACAGGGCAAGTTGAGAAAGTCATTAAAAGGACATGCAAGATCCTGTGTTTATACATCGATGCATGGAGTACAAACACAGAAAGGTTATGATAAACCTTCACAAAACACTTGTGTATTGCGTTGATTTCCAGACACTGCACTTTAGGGAAGATGTGGGGCATTGGACAGGATGCAGAAGAGATTTATGAGGAAACTGTGTCTCCTGCCGATGCAAGATGGCCACTGATAGCCATCTGCTCAAACATGTGGGTCTATGCATATGATGCAGGCGTGGGACTGAATGAATTGTGTGGGTGGAGCAGTTGGCACCTACTGAAAGAGGACAACACCATGACCAACTGAGATTGGCACAGTAAGAAGCCTCACAGCAGGTTAAAGTCCAACAGGTTTATTTGGTATCACAAGCATTCGGAGCACTGCCCCTTCATAAAGTGAGTGAAGAATTGGGTTCACAAACAGGGCATATATAGACACAGACTCAATTACAAGATAATGATTGGAATGCGAGTCTTAACAGGTAATCAACTCTTTACAGATGCAGACAAAGCGAGTGGAGAGAGGGTTAAGCACAGATTAAAGTGATGTGAATTGTTTCAAGCCAGGACATACCTCGTAAGAACAGGATATGGCGCTCGACTCATCGATCAGCAGTTCCGACGCACCACAGCGAAAAACGGCACCGACCTCCTCAGAAGATAGGGTAGTAATAGTCAGAGATTTTAATTTTCCCAACATTGACTCGGACAGTCATAGTATTCGAGGGTTGGATGGAGAGAAATTTGTTGTGTATTCAGGAGGAATTTCTCATTCAGTATGTGGATGGCCCGACTAGAGAGAGGGCAAAACTTGACCTCCTTTTGGGAAATAAGGAAGGGCAGGTGACAGAACTGTTAGTGAGGGATCACTTTGGGACCAGTGACCATAATTCTATTAGTTTTAAGATAGCTAAGGAGAATGATAGGTCTGCCCCAAAAGTTAATATTCTAAATTGGGGCAAAGCCAATTTTGATGGTATCAGGCAGGAACTTTCAAAAGTTAATTGGGAGAGTCTGTGGGAAGGAAAAGGGACGTCTGGTAAGTGGCACGCTTTCAAAAGTGTGTTAACCAGGGTTCAGGGTAAACACATTCCTCTTAGAGTGAAGGGCAAGGTTGGCAGAAGTAGGGAACCCTGGATGACTCGGGATATTGAGGCCCTGGTCAAGAAGAAGAAAGAGGCACAATACATGCATAGGCAGCTGGGATCAAGTGAATCCCTTGAAGAGTATAGGGGGTGGAGGAGTAGAGTTAAGAGAGAAATCAGGAGGGCAAAAAGGGGACACGAAATTGTTTTGGCAGATAAGGCAAAGGAGAATCCAAAGAGCTTCGACAAATACATAAAGGGCAAAAGAGTAACGAGGGAGAGAGTAGGGCCTCTTAAGGATCAACAAGGTCTTCTATGTGTGCGGATCCACAAGAGATGGGTGAGATCCTAAATGAATATTTCTCATCAGTATTTACCGTTGAGAAAAGCATGGATGTTAGGGAACTTGGGGAATTAACTATTGATGTCTTGAGGAGTGTACATATTACAAAGAAGGTGGTGCTGGAAGTCTTAAAGCGCATCAAGGTAGATAAATCTGCGGGACCTGATGAGGTATATCCCAGGATGTTGTGGGAGGCTTGGGAGGAAATTGCGGGTCCCCCAGCCGAGTTATTTGAATCATCGATAGTCACAGGTGAGGTGCCTGAAGATTGGAGAGTGGCAAATGTTGTGCCTTTGTTTAAAAAGGGCTGCAGGGAAAAGCCTGGGAACTACAGGCCAGTTAGCCTCACATCTGTGGTGGGTAAATTGTTGAAAGGTATTTTGAGAGACAGGATCTGCAGGCATTTAGAGATGCAAGGACTGATTAGGGACAGTCAGCATGGCTTTGTGAATGGAAAGTCATGTCTCACAAATTTGATTGAGTTTTTTGAAGGGGTAACCAAGAAGGTAGATGAGGGCAGTGCAATTGATGTTGTCTACATGGACTTTAGCAAGGCCTTTGACAAGGTACCGCATGGTAGGTTGTTGCATAAAGTTGAATCTCACGGGATCCATGGTGAGGTATCTAAATGGATACAAAATTGGCTTCTTGACAGAAGCCAGAGCGTGGTTGTACAGAGTTGTTTTTCAAACTGGAGGCCTGTAACCAGTGGTGTGCCTCAGGGATCAGTGCTGGGTCCACTGTTACTTGTCATTTATATTAATGATTTGGATGAGAATATAGGAGGCATGGTTAGTAAGTTTGCAGATGACACCAAGATTGGTGACATGGTGGACAGTGAGGAAGGTTATCCCCAATTGCAACGGGATCTTGATCAATTGGGCCAGTGGGCTGACGAATGGCAGGTGGAGTTTAATTTAGACAAATGCGAGGTGATGCATTTTGGTAGATTGAACCAGGGCAGGGCTTACTCAGTTAATGGTAAGGTGTTGAGGAGAGTTACAGAACAAAGAGATCCATGGGTACATGTTCATAGCTCCTTGAAAGTGGAGTCACAGGTGGACAGAGTGTGAAGAAGGCACTTGGCATGTTTGGTTTCATCGGTCAGAACATTGAATACAGGAGTTGGGACGTCTTGTTGAAGTTGTACAAGACATTGATAAGGCCACACTTGGAATACTGTGTGCAATTCTGGTCACCCTATTATAGAAAGGATATTATTAAACTAGAAAGAATACAGAAAAGATTTACTAGGATGCTACCGGGACTTGATGGATTGAGTTATAAGGAGAGGCTGAATAGACTGGGACTTTTTTCTCTGGAGCGTAGGAGACTGAGGGGTGACCTTATAGAGGTCTACAAAATAATGAGGGGCGCAGATCAGCTAGATAGTCAATATCTTTTCCCAAAGGTAGGGGAGTCTAAAACTAGAGGGCATAGGTTTAAGGTGAGAGGGGAGAGATATAAAAGTGTCCAGAGGGGCAATTTTTTCAGAGGGTGGTGAGTGTCTGGAACAAGCTGTCAGAGGTAGTCGTAGAGGCGGGTACAATTTTATCTTTTAAAAAGCATTTAGATAGTTACATGGGTACGATGGGTATGGAGGGATATGGGCCAAATGCAGGCAATTCGGATTATTTTGGGGTTTTTTTTAAAAAAAAGGGCGGCATGGACAAGTTGGGCCGAAGGGCCTGTTTCCATGCTGTAAACCTCTATGACTCTAAGACAAACACGGGACATGGCGGACAGGGTCCCCTTCATCCTCCAGTACTTCCCCGGAGCGGAGAAGCTACGACATTTTCTTCGGAGCCTTCAATATGTCATCGACGAAGACAAACATCTCGCCAAGGCCATCCCCACACCCTCACTACTTGCCTTCAAACAAGCCTGCAACCTCAAACAGACCATTGTTCGCAGCAAACTACCCAGCCTTCAGGAGAACCGTGACCACGACACCACACAACCCTGCCACAGCAACCTCTGCAAGACATGCCGGATCATTGACACGGATGCCATCATCTCAGGTGAGAACACCATTCACCAGGTACACGGTACATACTCTTGCGACTCGGCCAACGTTGTCTATCTGATACACTGCAGGAAAGAATGTACCAGGATGGTACATGCAGACGCTACAACAACGGATAAATGGACACCACTTGACAATCACCAGGCAGGAGTGTTCCCTTCCTATCGGGGATCACTTCAGCAGACAAGGGCATTCAGTCTCTGATTTTTGGGTAAGGGTTCTCCAAAGTAACCTTCAAGACACACAACAATGCTGAATCACGAGCAGAAACTGATGGCCAAGTTCAACACACATGAGGACAGCCTCAACTGGGATCCTGGGTTCATGTCACACTACCCATAACCCCCACAACTTGCCTGAGCTTGCAAAATATTACTAACTGTACTGGCTTGAGACAATTCACACCTCTTTAACCTGTGCTTAACCCTCTCTCCACTCGCATTGTCTGCACCTGTGAAGACTTGATTATCTGTTAAGACATGCATTCCAACCATTATCTTGGAATTGAGTTTGTGTCTCCGTATGCCCAGTTTGTGAACCCAACTCTTCATTCACCTGATGAAGTGACAGCGCTCCGAAAGCTCGTGATACCAAATAAACCTGTTCGACTTTAACCTGGTGTTGTGAGATTTCTTACTGTGCCTACCCGAGTCCAACGCCGGCATCTCCACATCATGGCTACCAACTGAGATTGTGAGAGGGTTAAAATTTCTCCTTGGATGGCGCAGTGGTTAGCACTGCTGCCTCTCAATTCCAGGGACCCGGGTTCAATTCTGACCTCGGGTAACTGTCTGTATGGAGTTTGCATGTTCTCCCCGCGTCTGCATCGGTTTCCTCCAGGTGCTCTGGTTTCCTCCCGCAGCCCAAAGATGTTTGGGTTCGGTGGATTGGCCATGCTAAATTACCCCTCGCAGTGTCAGTGAGATTAGCAGGATAAATTCATGGGGTTACGAGATAGGGCTGGGTGGGATTGTTGTCGGTACAGACTTGATGGGCCTCTTTCTGCACTGTAGGAATTCTATTCCAAAATGGTGCCTAGGACAATGACCCGCTGTGTCCTTTGGTGGCTTCCAGTTTGGGAAACTGTGGCGCAAACGTTGGGCGCGATTGTTTTTTTTTAATGGTTTGGAGACTGGGTTTTATCTGGTGTTTCTTATAGCGTCTGCATTTGCTTAAAATATTTTTCAAAATTCATGGGCAAACTTCTTTAACAACTGTTTGACAAGCATCTCAGTTCCTGAGCAGCCCATTCTATCATTCACAATGACGTAACAGAATAAAACACACACTGCATTGGAAATAAACAGCCTTATGAGAATGATTCCATTCAGTTGCGAGGTTATATTAGTGAAACTGGGGTTGCTTTCTTTAGAAGAGAAAGCTAAAAGGAGATTTGAAAGAGGTATTCCAAATCAAGAAGTGTCTTGACTAATAGAGAAAACCATTCCCATTGACACAAGGTTAAAGAACCAGAAGCCTCAGATTTAAGGTGATTGGCAAAATAGCCAAAACTCACACGAGAAAAAATAATTTTGAACAGTGAGTGGATAGGACCTATAATGCACTGTCTGAGAATGTGGTGGAAGCAGATTAAATTGTGGCTTTCAAAAGGGAATTGGATAATTATCTGAAGAGGAAACATTTGCAAATTTATAGGGAAAGCTGGGAGAGTGGAAGAAATTAAATTCTCTTGCAGAGAGCCAGCACAAATGGCCCCCTTTTGTGCTGTAACCATTCTACGATTCTGTGACATTGAGAGAAATGTTAGCAAGTATATCAGAAAACTGAAACCATTCAAGGAAACGTTTTACAAAGAACTCTTAAATTGGATGATACTTGGAATGTGGAATTTCTGCCATGAATCTGTGTAGAAGTAGACTGTTAATTACATGTCAGGGTAGTTGTTACTTGCTTGCAAAAGCTGAATATTGGAGAACAAGCAAACTAGTGGGACTGGATTAGGTGGCTGTGCAGAGAAAAACCTGGCCACAGACATGATGAGTTGAAGTTTTGTTTGGTGCTCAAGGTCTCTAATTGCATTAACTCCCAGCTTTTCTGCACAGAATGCCATTCAATCTTTCACTTCCACCTGCACAGCCAGAACAGGCAGATGGAGCTCAGTTTAATGTCTCTTCCAAGCAGTATCATCTCCAAGAATGTTAGACACTCTATGTGCCACTCTGGAGTGTTGTGCTAGATTATGAGCTCTCGTCTTGTGGATGAAACCAACAACCTGCTGACTCAGAAATAAGTGTGCCCAAAAATTGAGCCAAACTCATGTTCTTATACCAATAAACCTGCTGGAGCCAACTTTGAGTGCAGTGACCATTGACTAATTGACACTTCCAGACAGCGTATATGAAAAATAGCCAGTTAATTGAGCTAGATTTAGAAGTTGTCCTCATAATTTAATCACAGCAATATAAAAAGGTGGATTTTTTTCAAATGATTTATGATTACCGGGGACTACATTTCATACAAGCAAGATAAATAGCCTTTGTTTGTGTCAAAGCACACAAAAATGGCATACTTTCATATAAGCAGCTATGAATAGAGTCTGCACATTACTGGAGAACAATAAGCAATTTAGCACTTTAATAAGCTTTGAAAAGTGCCACCATGAATAGTGGCAGGCAGAAACCAACATGTAAAAATGCTTTAATAGTGGAATTCTCTGAATAAACTGAAAATGTGCTCAGAGTTGTATTTATTAATGCAGTCAGGAAGTTGCTATAGCTCATCATGTTAATGAGCATGATAACTCAAGGAAATGGACAACCAAGGTTTTTAGAACTTCCTCTAAGTCTCGAGGTTGACAAAGAAAAATATTCGTTTCATCCAGCTGAATTGTTTTTCCTTTAATCTGGCAAATGTTTGCCACTTTGCATGCTATCGCTGTATAACAATGTTGTTTATGTTTTGTAACCTGGTGGAATGCAAGTTCCCTCATGCATATATTACACAACATGGTTTTCAGGCCTCATTCAGCACAATGTGAATAATAACTTCTGTGTAGCAACGTTAGATAGGATTTGTTATGTCTTGAAGTCCCCCATGTGGCAGACACCAGGCACAAGGCAAACATTCTCCTCCGAAGAAACCTGGGGGTCCAAGTAGATAATTAAAGTATCATGAACAGGTACAGAAAATAATCAGCAAGGTTAGTGAAATGATTGTCTTCATATCTGCAGGACAAGAATACTTGGAAGCATAGAAAATAGGAGCAGGAACAGGCCATCTGGATCTTTGAGCCTGCTCTGCCATTCAGTATGATCTCAATAACCGGATATCCGTCTTCCCCCGATATCCTTTTATCCCTTTCATCCCAAGAGCTTTATCTAACTCACCTTGAAAACATACAATGATTTGGCCTCAATTGCTTTCTGTGGTAGGAAATTCCACAGACTTATCACTCTGGGTGAAGAAATTTCTCCTCATCTCAGTCCCAAAAGGTTTATCCTTTATTCTTAGGACTATGAACCCTGGTTCTGCACTGCTCTACCATCGGGAACATCCTTCTTGCATCTAACCTGTCTCATGTTCAAATTTGATAGGTTTCTATCAAGTCCCTTCCCATTCTTCTGAACTCCAGTAAATATAATCCTAACTGACTCAATCTCTCCTCTGTCAGTCCTACCGTCCCAGGAATCAGTCTGGTAACCTTACCTGCTCTCCCTCGATAGCAAGAACATTCACCCTCAGATAAGGAGACCACAACTGCACTAACTATTCCAGGTGTGGCCCTGGTCCTGTACTCGAATCCTCTTGTTATGAACGCCAGCATACCATTTTCCTTCTTTACTGCCTGCTACACCTGCATGGTTACCTTCAGCGACTGGTGTTTAAGGACACCTTGGTTTCATTGCACATTCCCTTCTGAGTTTATAGCCATTCAGATAATCTGCCTTTTTTTTGCGACCAAAGTGGATAACCGCAAATTTATCCACATTATACTGCATCTGCCATGCATTTGGCCACTCACTCAGCTTGTCCAAAACATTGAAGCGTCTCTGTATCCTCCTCACAGCACATCCTCCCATCCAATTTTGCGTCACCTGCAAATTTGGAAATATTGCATTTAATTCTCATCTAAATACCTAAATCATGAATATATATGTGAATAGCTAGGGTCCGAGCACTGATCTCTGCAATACCCCTCTAGTCACTACTTGCCACTTGGAAAAAGACCCATTTATTACAACTCTTTGTTTCTTGTCTGCCAATCGGTTTTCTATCTATCTCAATAGCTTTAATTTTACACGCTAATCCCTGATGTGGGACTTCGTCGAAAGCCTTCTGAAAGTCCAGGTAAACCACATCCATTGGCTTCCCCTCATCAACTCTACGAGTTACATCTTCAAAGAATTCCAGTAGATTTGCCCTTTTGTAAATTCATGCCGAATCTGTCCAATTCTGCCACTGTTTTTCAAGTGTTACAAAATCCTTGATAATAGATTCTAGAATTTTTTTCGACGACTGAAGTCAGGCTAATGGGTCTATAATTCCCTGTTTTCTCTCTACCTCCCTTTTTAAATAGTGGCGTTACAGTCGCTACCCTCCAATTCGCAAAAACTGTTCTGGAGTCTATAGCATACAAGAGCCTATAGAATTGCTTCAGCTATACAAAGCCTTGGACAGATTATGTGTGGAGTACTGAGCAGTTTTGTGCTCCACACTTCAGGAAGGGTGTATTGGGTTTTCAAGGAGTGCAGTGTGGATTTGCCAGAATGATCCCTGGACTTCAAGGCTTCAGAGGAAAGATGACAGACTGGGGTTATATTCCCTGATAATTGGAAGGTTAAAAAATGATTTGATCAAAGCTCTCAGGATAATAAGGAGAAAAATTGGGCTATTTCTGCTGGTTGGAGAGTTTAGGCCTAGGGGACCTCATCTAAAAATTTGAGCAAAACTTTTAGGAATGAAATTAGAAAAGATTTCTACACTGACAAGTTGTCAGAAGTTTGAAACTCTTCCATAAACAACAATTGAGGTTAGATCAATTGTTCATTTTAATTCTGAAATGAACAGATTTTTAATAACCAAACTCGAGTTAGGCCACAGCTGCAGTACCGTGTGTAGTTTTGGTCACCATGCCATAGGAAAAATATCATTGCAACTAGATGTTAAAATAGATCTAAAAGAATGTGGATTGGAGAATTTTAATTATGAGCAGAGATTAGATAGACTACAGTCACTTGCTTTGGAACAGAGGAAGCTGAGGGAAGACTGAATTGAAATGTATGAAATTTTGAGTGGTCTGATAGAACGGATAAGTAGGCCCTATCCCCCTTGGATGAGGCATTCAGATTTCGGGTAAAATACAGGCTTGGAGGGGAATCCAAGGAATTTCTTTCATCCAGAGGGTGGTGAACATCTGTTTTAAAGGGAGAATCCGTCAACCTTTGGTCATACCCATGAATTGCCATAATGTCCAAGGCTATGGACCAAGAGCTGGAAAAGAGATTAGGTTGGATTGCTACATGTTGGCTGGTGTAGATATAATGTGTTGCATCCAGTGCTATAAATATATTGTGGCCCTTGAACTCGGGTCAATTGACACCGTAGACAAAGACCCTCAAACTCTCATACAATAATCTCCTTTATTGTACTCTACTAAGTTACCATAGAAGTATTAAACACACACATTAGTACACCTGGCATCAAACTTCGTTATGTACCAAGGATTCAATCTCTGACCTACTTTGTTAAACACAAAGTATTCAAAAGGTATCAGAACTTGAGAAAATATCCAAACTCATGACTTGGACTTGGAGATACTACGCGCAGCGAGGCGAGTGATCAGAATCCCTGCCGATGGGCTTTGTTCCGATGTTTTTGAGTCCCAGGATCAAAGTCCTGCTGCTTCTTCTGCAGTAATTGATCCTAGGTTACTGCTGCCAATGTCTCCGAATCTCTCTTCCTTATACAGATGTTACTAGCACTGATCATGCTCACAGGACAGTCACTTATCAGTCACTATCTTTTTACTGTCGAATGCTGAAGAGTCATGACTCTGTCAAGGATTATAATTCTCTCAGAAACACAACACGGGTCTGTATTCAGTCACTGTCTGTTTAAGGATTAGTAACAGCCATTGCCGAATCAACAGTCCTTAGCCTGGTCCACCTGCTGGTGTCTTCACTTCGCTGGTGCCTTTATGGATACCCATCAGGCTACAACATGTCTGATTTTCTATGTATATCCCCCCCTGCCCCTATAGCTGGCTCCCCAGGATGACTTTCCTTCCGCTTTTCTCACCTTCCATACATCCTGTTAGATTATATGTCCACTCAATATATCCTTGATAACAACACTTGATTCTTTGAATGTGATTTTGTGATCACACATTGGGAATTGAAGGATCTTTTGAGTTGACTAAATAAAAGATAGTTCAGAGCCATGTGCCACTGCATGGACTTAAACATCGACTTTCAAAATTCATCTGGCAAGTAATAGAACGGTCTTTTGAAATTCACACTCATTTCCAAACAGGAGGTCACACTGTTCGTGTGTAAATCCACTGGACGTCTCAGCACCTGTTTGTCTATGCTGACAATACATTTCAACAGCATGTGGTAGGTGCAGCACTTCATTTTGTCAGGTGACAAAACGGTTAATAAAAAAATAATCCAACAAGTATTAAAACTGATAAACATGTTCTGGATTCAAAAATCTATTTGATTGCATAAGACAAAAGTTTGGTGTGTACATTTTTGGCATACATAAATATTCAGCATTAACCCAATTCATAGAATCATAGAAACCCTACAGTGCAGAAAGAGGCCATCTGGCCCATCGAGTCTGCACCGACCACAATCCCACCCAGGCCCTACCCCCATATCCCGACATATTTACCCACTAATCCCTCTAACCTACGTATCTCAGAACACTAAGGGGCAATTTTAGCACGGCCAATCAGCCTAACCCGCATATCTTTGGACGATGGGAGGAAACCGGAGCACCTGGAGGAAACCCACACAGACACGAGGAGAATGTGCAAACTCCACACAGACAGTGACCCAAGCCCGGAATCGAACCCAGGTCCCTGGAGCTGTGAAGCAGCAGTGCTAACCACTGTGCTACTGTGCCGCCCACTGCTACCGTGCCACCCAATTGCTGTATTACTCTTCTCCACTCATGAGCTATGTGGTGTAAGCCTTTTGTGTCAGTTGATCTGGTAGTATTCACATTTTCAAGTCCACAAGGAGTTTGCACTCAAACTCAAAGCTGAGACGCCAGAACATGTTGGAGATATGTTACTTCAAAGGGAATGCTGAACTGAGGTTCCTTCTACCTGTTCTTTTGGTTCAGGTGGACGTTGAAGAACCCTTGCTGCTAGTTAAAGAACAGAGATTTCCCTGTGTCCCAGTTAATATTGCTCCTTAATCAACACACATAAAAATGCCATCTTCTTGCTGTTGATAGAATCTTCTTATGAGCCATGTGGCTATCTCATTTGTTCATCTTACAGTAATTGCACTTTGGAGTTTTTCATTTTTGTGCATTCTGCAGTCCTTCATTTCAAGGTCTCCATTTGTACGTTCAAAATGCCAAGAGAAGATGACACTTCAGCTGTATCATGGAGGATGTTTCCTGCCCAGTTTTTGTGGGCATTGGATAAAGCATACTTATACATGATGGTACCTGGTTTAATCCCATGTTCTAATGAGATGGATGTAATTATTGTATGTTGCTTATGTTGCCAAATTTATTTGTGGCTTTATCAGTTTGCCAAGGGAAGTTGCTGTGAGGGAGTTGTGTTGGGGTTCAGGAAATTGAGATAAACATCAAGTGCAAGGACTGGTGAAAAATGTGCTTGTTTAGAAGTTCAGGCAGAGTGGCATTTTACTTTCTAGTTGGAAGCATAACAAAATACCATAAACTGAAATCGGAATTTTTGAGTTAAAATTAGACTCTTGTTTAAATTTCTTGTATTTCAACCAGTTGAGCTGCAGCCAACAGTCCATTTCAACATTATAGTCTCTCTGTGTCACTATCAGAGCGTGAAAACCTGCAGCCTGGGGAAAGCATCCAAAGAAACACATTTTTCTGCATGCTGTAAGAATGTTTAACTTGTTTCCTATATCTTGTCAGAATTAGATTTGTAATATTTAATCAGTGTTTGATTAGCTAAAGTTCTGTTCAGTCAGGTTCATTAAGGAGGTATTCCATTACCAGAGTACATGGTAGTATGAAAACTGTATATGTACTGTGTCATTTTAAGTGATGCAACTTGATGGTTGTCCAGTCATGCACTATGTATCAATGCAGTGCACTGGAATTATAATTTGTGGATTGACACGATCAGGAAGTGTTCTTGATTGCTACCTGTGCCCAGAAACGGGAAACTTGAAGGAAGGGCCACCTATGTGATTCTTGCATGCATCCGTGCAGCTTGCTCAAGAACAAAGGTGCTGAAAGAAGGGAGCCAGCCAGTAGTCCCCCTTGCAAAGAATGACGAGGCAGAAACAACATCGAATCCAAGTTAATTGAAAGTGATACCACTTGAATCTGTAACCATTTTGTGTTTTGTTGTTTTAATCCAAGTTCAAATCAAGTGCACTTTGATTTCACTTGAAAATGAATTATGGCTTCTACACTATGGCAGGCAGCTGTTTAATCTAAGAAGTAGTATATTGAGTCATGGTTTGTAGTATGGGATCGAACTGTTAAAGACATGTTGATGAATAATACAACTGACTATTAGAAGAGTTTTTACCTTAAATCAAATCAATGTGGCCTAATCTTCTCCTATACTCTGTGAACTTGTACAATTGCTAAGACAGCTGATGTTCCAGAACTAATGCTCTGCTGTGGCTGCTGCCATGGTCTATAATCTCCATTTGAAATTTGATGAAAGCAATATATTATATATTGATGGGAATCCGTTACTGGTGTTTCTTCACAAAACTTTGAACAGACAAAATGAAAACTGAAATGCTTATATGTAGTTCAATTTGAGAAACATAATGAAAATATTTTTTCTTATTTATTCGTTCATGCCATGTGGGTGTCGCTGGCTAGGCCAGCATTTTTATTGCTCATCCCTCATTGTCCTTGAGAAGTAAGCAGCTGCTTTGAACTGCCGCAGTCCTTGTAGCTACATCCCATTGCTGTTGGGAGGGAGTTCCAGGATTTTCATCCAGCAACAGTGAAGGAATGGTGATATCGTTCCAAGTCAAGATGGTATGTGACTTGGAGGGGAACTTGCAGTTGGTGGTGTTTCCACGAATCTGGTGCTCTTGTCCTTCTAGGTCATAGAGGTCGTGGGTTTGGAAGGTGCTGTCGAAGGAACTTTGGTGAGTTGCTGCAGTGCATCTTGTAGATGTACACACTCCTACCATTGTGCATTGGCGGTGGAGAGAGTGAATGGTTGTGGATAGGCTGCTCATCTGTGGGCTCCTTGGTGTCAATGGAGCTGCACTCATCCAGGCAAGTAGAGTGTATTCCATCACACTCCTGACTTGTGTCTCATAGATGGTAGACAGGCTTTGGGGAATTAGGCAATGTGTTACTTGCTGCAGAGTTCCCAGCCTCTGACCTGCTCTTTTAGCTCTGGTACTTATATGGCTGATCTGGTTCAGTTTCTGGTCAATGGTAACCTCCAGGATGTTGATGGTGGGTATTCAGTGATGATAATGCGACTGAATGTCAAAGGGTGTTGGTTAGATTCTCTCTTGTTTGAGACAGTCATTGCTCAGCACTTGTGTGGCACGAATGCTGCTTATAGAGGAAAACTGGCATTACTGTAACATGCTGTTATTTCTGCTGGTACTACCTGCAATCCTAAGCGCACAAAAGTAGAAATATGTTGTTAAAACAAGCCAATTCATCGGCAAATTTATACAATAACTTTCCACATACCTTGCACTTTGCCCCCCACCCCACCAAAAAAAGCAGAATAGATCATAAGTTTTGGAAATGACCAAAAACCTCTCAATGTAACAATTCTGCCCTCTGTTACTCTAAGGTGTTTGATATCCAGTGCATTCTGTTTATTCAAACTGAGTTTGAAAATGATGCCACATGTGACATTTTGACAATCTGCATTTGATGTAGAAAATGCCCCCAAGAAACTTTACAGATCGTGCAAGAATGGGAGTTATAACAAAAGTGATAACAGGAAGAGAGATTGTGAGGAGATTTTCAAAAGTAGGCAGACAATTTGGAAATTGGAGTTGTTTCGAGATGGAGTCATTAAAGAGTCAGGCAACCAAAAGATAGGATATGGTAGTGTAAAGGTGACCAGAAGGTCCGCACTGGAGGGGTGCAGAATGTTGGCTGGCCAGTAGAACTTGCAGAGGTTCCAGGTGAGGCCACAGCATGATTTGTAAATGAGCACTGATTTTTGATTTTGATGCTTTGGAATTTGAGGAATCAGTGGAAGTCAGTGACGGATGCACAAGTGGTAAAGTGCAGGACAGGATGTGGAGTTCTGGATTAGTTTAATTTTGTGTGGGGCGGCGCTAAAACAGGACTACAGTAAAAATTTGAGGCTGAAGAAATCTGAGCCAAGTATTAGTGAGTAAGGGTAGAGACATAAGTTGAAGAGATGCCAGTAAAGCACAGAACTATAAAATGGTTACAAACAGGAAGAGGCCATTTGGCTTCGTCATGTTCATGTTGGCTTTCTACAAAAGCAATTCGTAGTTGCACACTTGCATCATTTTCCCCGACCCAGCCGATTTATTTTTCTTCTTCGGGTGTTAATGCCGTTTAGTTTTGAAAGGCACAATTATATCCGTTTTGACCACACTTCAAGCATTGCATTCCACATCCTAACCCCTCTTCACATTAACAATATTGTTTCTGTCCACTGCCATGTTGGTTCATTTGCCAATCACAAATCGTTTTTTTTCTGCTTCTCGCCTCTCCCGCCAATGGGGCAATTTCTCTCCAACCTTATGACTTTTAGCCAATGATGGGGAGGATTGAGGATTTGAGGCTCAGTGTCAGACAAAATATCATTATTGTGCACTGCATCGTTTAACCTGAGTATGCAACCAGGAAGGGATTTTGTTTGATTGGAGCCAAATAGAATGGATTCAGTTGGAGGAGGATGTTACTCAATCAGATGCACCATAGAAAGCATTTTTTCTGGTTGTATCACAACTTGGTATGGCTCCTGCTCTGTCCCAGACCGCAAGAAACTACAAAGGGCCGTGAATGGAGCCCAGTGCATCAGGCAAACCATCCTGCCACCCATTGACGCTGTCTACTCTTCCCGCTGCTTTGGAAAAGCAGCCAGCATAATCAAGGACCCCATGCACCCATTGCATTCTCTCTCGCACCTTTTTCCATCAGGAAACCGATGCAAAAGTCTGAGATCATGTACCCACTGACTCAAGAACAACTTCTTCCCCGCTGCCATCAGACTTTCTGAATGGACCTACCTCATTAAGTTGATCTTTCTCTCCACCCCACTATGACTATTGCACTACATTCTGCACCCTCTCCTTTCCTTATCTATGAACGGTATGCTTTGTCTGGATAGCGTGCAAGAAAGAATACTTTTCACTGTATACTAGTACATGTGACGATAATAAATCAAATCAAATGATAAGCATTCTGAATATAGCCTTGTAAGCTACTCCTCTGCGAGTGGTGTAGTTTTCAGGATGATGCCTACACCATGGCCATTTTATGTCTCCAAATTGAAATGGTTCATGCATTTAAAAGGGAAGAAAAAAACAACTTGCATTCATATCGTGCTTTTCATAATTTTAACATGTCCCAAAGCACTTTGCAACAATTGAAATATTTTTTTAAACTGTAGTCACTGTTATAATGTGGGGAGAGTTTAAGAATGATGCCTGTGAGAGCTACTGTAACATTAATGCCATAAATGTGTCACTTAATATCTCGGAGACATAATTCACCTTTCTGAGTATCAATTAGAAGACCTTTTGTGACTCTAACCAACTCCAAAAGAAATGTACACAGATTAAGTGAGGGGCAACAAAGTCGCTGATGAAATATAATGTGGGGAAGTGTAAGGTCATTCACTTTTGTAAGAAAAATAGAAAATTGTAATGTTTATTGAATGGTTTGAAACTTTCAAATGTTGGCGTTCGGAGAGACTTGGCTATACTCTCTCAATGCAGTTTGCATGCAAACAGTTAGGAAGACAGACGGCACTTTCCCCTTCATTTCAAGGAGATTGGATTACAAAAATAATGAAGTTTTGCTACAATTGTGCAGGACTTTGAGGTCACACCTGGTGTACTGTATCAGTTTTGCCTTCCATATCTACTGAAGCAAGTACTTCAAGAGAGGAGGTGGCATTATGAAGATTCACTTAGATTGGTTCTGAGATGAGAGGCTGAGTAAATTGGGCCTTTACTCTCCGGAGTTTAGAAAATTGAAAAATGTTCTCATTGAAACATGCACAATTCTGAAGGGGCTTGACAGGATTGATTATGAGAGGTTAGTTCTCCTGGCTGGGGAATTTAGAACATGGGAGCGCTGTCTCGGGAGGCGGGAAGCTCATTAGAACTGGGATGAAGAGAAATTTCTGTACTTAAACGGTTACAAATCTTTGGAATTATCCACCCCAGAAGGTAGTGGATGCAACATGATTGAATATATCAAGGCTGAGACAGATTTTTGGCATCTCTGAGAAATGAGAGTTGTGGGCATTGACAGGAAAGTGGAATTGAGGCAGAACACCAATCATGATCGTATTCAAGGGCAGAGAATGGGCAATGGGTTAGGTATTGTCCACTCCTCTAATTTCTCATTTACTTTTGAGTTGCTCTTTATTCCATTGAGAAAAATGCTGTTCAGTGCTTTAAGTATTGTCTGTTGAAGAGGGAAATACCCTGAACCTAAGCCATAACTGAATATACCCGAAGTCGTAACTTCCACAACAGCTTGCAATTCAATCGCACCTTGAGCAATAACAGTTTGCAATCATACAATAACTTTAAAGGAAAAGAAACAGGCCAATGTAATAATAGTAGATAAAGGGACAGGTGCCTAAACACAGAAACAAGAATTAGGAGGAGTAATCAAATTCTTGTTTGTATGGATTGATTTTGTGAAGGTTTTTAGAAGGAGAGAGAGTAATAGAGAGGTTTAGGGAGCTAGAGAACAAGTTTTGGAGAATAGGATAGTGAAACTGTACAGTGTGGGTTTGCAAACTAATTAGATTCAGCAGGGATGGTATTGTGGAAATGACAATAAGCAGTCTTCAAATGATCAAGTAGCAGAGTGGGTGATTGAACCATCGGCAAGGCAGCAGAGTTGATGATGGGTCCCAGAAATTATGGGCCATTGGAGGAACTCATAAGGCTTACATTATTTATGGAAACAGAGAAGGAGCAATCCAGCGTAAAAATAATTAATTTATAGAGGGGAGAAAAGATATGGTCCAGGTAAATTGGAATCAAAGATTGGCCAGTAAAACTGTGCTGGAAAAGAGACCACTTTCGAAGACGATATAGTTCAGGGACAGTCAAGATAGATTGTCACAAGGTCAAAAGATAGGAGAAACAGGCCAGAGCACCCTGGAAAATGACAGTGACAGAGAGTAAGATCAAGCAAAAAATGCATGCATATGACAGATGCCAGCTGGATCACACAATTGAGAACTAGACTGACTACATAAAGTTCAGGGGGGAGTGCGAAAAGAAATGAGAAACAATGTGAGATTATGAGAAGAGACCAGCAACTAACATGAAAAGGAATCCAAAAGTCTATGGGAATGTGAAGGACTGGAGCCATTTCGGGACCAAAAATGAGATTTATTCATGGTGGTCGGGGACATGACTGAAAAGCTAAATGATTGCTTCACATTTGTCTTTAATAAGAAAGAAGATGCTGCCCAAGTCATTGTGAAAGAGGAGGTAGTTAAGATATTGGATGGGCTAAAAATTAATGAAGGATTTGGATAGGATACAAGGGTGATTGCCAGAGGACTGACGAATTGCAAATGTTACATGTTTTGTCCAAAAAAATGATGCAAGTATAAGGCCAGTAACTACATGTCACCCAGTTTAACTTCAGTGCTGGGAAAGCTTGTAGAAACAATCATAGAAATGATGGAATCCCTACAGCGCAGAAGGAGGCCATTCAGTCCATCGAGTCTGCACCAACAACAATCCCACCCAGGCCCTATCCCCGATACCCAACATATTTACCCTGCTAATCCCTCTAACCTACATATCCAGGGACACGAAGAGGCAATTCAGCATGGCCAATCAACCCAACCTGCACATCTTTGGACTGTGGGTGGAAACCCGAGCACCCGGAGGAAACCCACACAGACACGGGGGGAATGTGCAAACTCCACACAGACAGTGACTCAAGTCAGGAATCAAACCCGGATACCTGGACCTGTGAGGCAGCAGTGCTAGCCACTGTGCCACTGTGCCGCCCAATAATTTGGGACAAAATTAACAGTTGCTTAGAAAAATGATGATTAATTCAAGAAAGCCAGCATGCGTTAAATTGTTTGATCAGTTAATAGAGATGATTCATGAGGATCTTGTGGTTGATGTGGTATACATGGACTACCAGAAGACATTTGATAAAGTGCACAATGCATTTATCACCAAAGTTGAATCCCTCGGAATAAAAGGGTGGACTTGGAGTCAGCTGAATGTCAGAAAACAGTGTTGTGGTGAACCATTGTGTTTTTTGGACTGGAGGGAAATATGTAATGGGGCTCCCCAGGGGTTGGTGTTAGCGCTATTGTTTTTCTTGATTTATGTAAATATTCTCGGCTTTGGTGCCTTGAACACAAGTACAAAATTTACAGATGGCACAAAACTTACAAGTATTGTGAGTTGTGACCGGGGAATAGTGATAAACTTTAAGAGGAATCGAACAGACCCCATTGAATGGACGGACATATGGCAGATGAAATTTAATGCAGAGGTGTGTGAAGTAATTCATTTTAATAGGGAGAACAAGAGCAGATAATATAAAATAACGGGTCAAGTGCAAAAGGGGTGCAGGCAAATTATTGTAGGTGGCAGGGCAGGTTGAGCAAGCAGTTAAAGCATATGCAAACCTGGGCTTTATAAATTGGAGTCCAGGGTATAATACCAGTAAGTTATGATAAACCCTCGGTTGGCTTCACCTGGAGTATTGTCTAATTCTCGGCACCGCTCTTCAGGAAAGATGTAGGCAGTGGAGAGAGTGCACAAAAAATGAATGAGAATGGACTCGAGGTTGAGGAATCTCAGCGACATGGATAGATTGGAGAAGCTGTGGCTTTTCTCCGTAGAGCTGGGAAGATTAAGGGGAGACTTGATAGAGTTTTTCAAAATAATGAGGGATCTGGACAGTGTAGATAGGGAGAAAGTTTCTGTTGGCAGAAGGATCAAGAGGCAGAGGACACCAATTGAAGGTGTTTCACGATTTCATTGTGATTCAGTAGTCAGGAACATAAACATTCAAGGGCAATCCCAAGGTTTTGGAGCACAGAGGAGGATGGCTTGATTACTGTAATGCTTTGGTGGAGTCAAGAAAAGGTAACAAATTGTAGACAAAAGTAATAGGTGACTTTGGCCATGGCAGCCTTGATGCTGTAAGAAGGGCAGAACTTGTACCAGAGGAGTTTGAACAGGGAAATTTGGGATCAATAGGAAGAGAGCTGGGAGATGATGACCCATTTGAGTATCATAATGAGGAAAGAAAAGTTAAAGATGGGGCAGTAATTTCAGCAGATGAGTTGTTAAACGATTGGTTGTTTGAAGAGGGATTGATTTTGATAGCAGTCCTGAAATTGGGCAGTAATTGAGGAGCGAGGGTCAATAACTGTGCAAACGAATGATCTCTTTTTGGAATGGAGATGAATGGACAGGAAAATAGAGTCGAGAGTAGGTGCAGGTAAATGGAGAGAAGCTAACGAGGGGTGAGATTGAGTTAATATGCAAAAACAACAGTTTAGAGATAAGACCATGTTCAAGTCAGGATGGGGAATTGCACAGCGCAGAGGCTAGGGGAGGAGAAAACAGGCAAGGAAGTTGGCATGTGGCTTTGGAGGATGTAGTATGCATTAAGAATTTGACTGAGAGGCAGGAAGGATGGAACAGAAACAGAAAATGCTGGAAAATCTCAGCAGGTCTGGCAGCATCTGTGGGGAGTGAATAGAGCCAACGTTTCGAGTCTAGATGACCCTTCGTCAGGAAGGATGGATTGGGTTTGATGCTTGAAGAAGGAATGGTGCCAGAAGTTTGGAGGATAAATCAAATTCAGGCTGTGTTGGCATCACACTGGTTCAGATAGAGTAGATGGTGAAATGTAAAGCCAGATGAAGAGGCTTCATTAAGTGATAAGGAATTGCACATGAGTCATGTTCTGGTGAAGACCAGGTGTCAGCAATTTTCCTTGAGCTGTTTCTCATGATGAAGCTTTCGGAAATGGAGGTGTTGACTTTCCAGAGATTGAGAACTCAGCATTGAAACATTGTTGACCACTGTGCAACTCTTGGACCTATGTTTTTGTTTTAAATGGAGGTGGTTAACTTTAGGTGCCCATCAGTTAAAGGTCGGCTAATGCTGGAGAACTGTTACTCAAACATTAGTGATTAGAAAAAGTTCAAAGAACAGGATTCTAAATTTCATGTTGGTAATTCATGGATAATGTGGGTTTTTTTTAACCAACTGTCTGCAAAAATAAAAATATAATTCAAGAACTTGTCTCCTGCAGGCATAGTGAATTGCTGGTACATGTGTGTTCCTATATACATACAGCATGGTTCAATTCAGGGCAACTCGTGGGAAACTCACAGACAAAATAGTAACTTGAGCTGCTTGGGTCACTTTCTGTACGGAGTCTGCATGTTCTCTCCTTTGTCTGCATGGATTTCCTCTGGTTGCTTCGGTTTCTTCCACAGTCCGAAAGACGCGCTGGTTAGGTGCATTGGCCGTGCTAAATTCTCCCTCTGTGTACCCGAACAGGCGCCAGTGTTGCAACTGGGGGATTTTCACACTAACTTAATTGCAGTGTTAATGTAAGCCTACTAATGATACTAATAAATAAACTTTAACTTAAGATGCAAGATGCGTTAGAACTAATTTTTTTTAAAGGCAATACTAAATTAAAACTGGAAATTTGATTAACTATGGGGGAAAAATTGTTACTTTTTCATTCTGAATAAGGCCAGTTGAAAAATGAGCTGAATGATTCCTGATTGGACAACAAAATGCACCTCAAGTTGTCATGTCGAGTGGGGTTGAGTAACTGACCATATGTTGCAACAGGAAAACGCTTTTTTTTCTTCTTTGGCTCTGCAATACAATGAAGAAATATACCAAGGCATAACATTATCCTTTTAACTCTTAAATATGGCTCAAGTTTCTGTGAGACAGATGGGCTATTGGTGGAAAATTAAATAAATTTGAATCATCTCTCGTTAGCATAAGCTCCAGTGAACTTGAATGCACTGCATAAGAGAGTCAGCAATCTGTCATTAATTGGCAGTAAGGTTTTGATACTAGGTTCAGAGAACTCAAATATTTTCAGTGATGCAGAGATAATCATCTTGGGCACCTGCTGAAGTACAGAACGTAGAAGGAACTGTGCAGTGCATTGAACATGTTATGCTTCACAATTTAGTAATTGGGTACAAAGAGTTATTGTGCCTTAGCTCAATTACGTGTTTACAGTATACAAACAAAATCAAACTAGCACGTTTGTTTACTTGATTTTAGATTAGACTCATCTATGAAGGTGTTCCTTAAGTTGGATAGAAATGTTTTACATTTCAGAATAAGAAACCATATTTTGCTGGAGTTATCAGTTAGACTTGCCCCAGAATCCATCAGCTCAAAGCATATGTGCCCACTAAGTTACTGAAAGTGTGAAGTGATCATCTTGCAGTGAGTAAACCAGGCATCTGGGACCTGAGTGAACAGGACCACCAACTGGATTTCCTGAACAAATCAGATTGAATGTTTTGAGAAATCAATGATACAAGGACATAGAAGCAAGTGTTAATGAGAGGGAGTGAATTAAATTTCAAATCTGATGCAGAAAGAGAAATAAGAGAGAAGGAAAAGTTGGATCAAGAGCAAAAGATGAACGATGGGAAAGTGATGTTTTTAAGAATTTACAATTTATAAAATCTCCAGTTAATACCTGGAAATATGAGATTCCACCCTTGTAATAATTTTCAGTACCAGAGAGGTTGATGGGTCAGTAATTAATAAATTGTACATTGTTAAATGCACCCGTTTATATTTACAGCACAGATACGCAAAACACTCATGATATTCAATGGATGATAATGATGAGTTAGACAATGAAAGGATGTTTCACCTCAGGAGTGAGTCCACTAACAAATTAAGGATCTTTTTGTCAAAATGAGCTTTATTCATAACACAGTTTAAATTTACCTCCAACAAAATGAAAGAGTTTAATTCTTAACTGTTGACCAATCTTTGAATATGAAAAGGAACAAACTCTTAACTTCTAACTGGCCAATCTTTGATTCCAATTTACCTGGACTATTCAGTTCCAATTAAGCAATATTTCTCTTATAGTCTTAAACCCCACTTTTAAGTTAGTTAGCAAATTCAGACATCCTTGCTTTAACTTTTGTTAACAGCTTTGGAGCTTCCAGAGAGAATTTGTAGAGCGAGAGAGAGCAGCGTACAGGTTGCTATCTTTAAACTGCTGCCTCCAGCAACAAAACTTAGAAAGCTATTTTTCCTAGCTACAAACCTTGCTCCTCCCATTTCTAGTATTACATGACTATATGACCCTGTAAACCTAACTCACCTTTACATTACTTTAACCAAGAAAACACCCCAAAGGTCGTCCTCTTTGTAAACAAAAACTCATTAAACTTTTGCTGTATAAACACTTAGATGGTTAAAATGAGTAATTATCTTGCTTTCCAGCACCTGCTGTTTCCAGACAAACTGACTGTAGCAATTGTAGTTACTATCTAGTTTGAGTGCAGGATCCGATCCTAACTGTGGTTGGAAGTGTATGTTGTTGGTCATTTTGATCATTAGCTCTCTTGGCTTTTGAAAATGTTCTAATGATTAATTTGCATTTTATAGCAGTTCCCTCCTATGTTGCCCTGTTTAATTGTGTGCTCATAAAAAAAATTACTGTTAGGCGTTCAAACATAATTAAATGTTGAAATTGGACATTTTTCTTAACGCCAAGGTCTGCAGCATTTTAACTCCACACTACTTGACAGCTTTTAAAAAAAATATTTTGCCTGCATTTCTGTTCTTCTCAGATCCACCCCTCTTCCCCCAATTGAATTTTATGCCCATCGAAGTGAGAAGGCCCAGGTCATCGTTATATTATAAACCCCATAATTTAGCAGAATGGAGTTTGTGCGAAGACCAGAGGAATGCACTTTGTTATAATAAAGCTTCCATTGTAAATGCAGTGTTTGTCACTGTTGAATGATGTTCAGTGTATTAGGAAAATCAAAGTAAGTATTGACCTGGGATACCATAGGGTTGAAGAAGTCAATTTCATATTTCACACCAAGTACTTTTGGCAGCTTTTCTACAGCTCAGCTAAATTGCTATTGATAAAGAATTTAGCTTTTGTCACTCATAAAAATTCAGGGGTACGGTTCATCTCAACGAATTGTTAGCTTGTGCTTTTAATGCCTCAACAGTTCTCTCCGTAACTATGTCATGGCGTTGAAGGAGCCTTATTGACGCTGCTGGTGCGGTTGAGAACAGAATGAATCCACAGATCCCAGCATCACCGGGATCAAGGTGTCACTGAATTGAGGAGGCTCGGCTGCTATGATGAACAACGCAATTAACAGAAACAGGCCACATGCTGGAGGGATTAAATTTTCTGGGGACTTATTGCTCTGCAAATGTGTCAGTAAATGATTCTTTGTAATAGACAGCATTCGTCTTCGTAGCGAAGAGGCGGCTGCAAAGAGCAGCAGATGGTGCTATGCCTCATGAACTTGAAGATGAGCTCTATGTCTGGTGGTCGTTATGCTGTTGTGGCTGCACAGAGTTCTGCTCAGGAGTTCTCTCTGGCCCAGCAGAGCAGCGCACACGTCTCAAGTGGAACATGTTGCTGTCGAAAACATGCAGCTGAGCTTGCTTTGCAGCTGAGTGGCATTTATGTGTTTTAACAAAGGGCGGGGTGCCAGTCACCTGGGAATGTACTTGGTCTCTTGGTATTCTAATACCGGTTCAGTAACTGCAAAAATCCAGATTCTTTACAAATGTATCTGGCACTTCATTATCAGTGTGTGATGCTTAAGTGTAATTTAAAATGTAGAATTTTAACCTGTGGCATATAAATTTTAGGAGTCTGTAAGGCCATTCCATAGGTGCCATGACGTTAGTTTATCTTTGTTTGTCGGGGGCCAGGTAGACTCACAAGTGACTCAAACATTCGGGCCTACTTACTACTGTCCTTTTTTATCAGTTCTCATTTGAATAGCTGAGGCTGCATTTTAAAGATGCCCTTGAATCATTTGATTTTACCCTGAGAGAGTAGCAATATGAAATCTTCCCAATATATCGTTTAGCTGTTTCATGAATGAGATTCTCTGAGTGTGTCATCAATTTCAGGCATCCCTTATCCCGACAAGTTAGAAAAGCATTGATATTAAAGAGTGCAGAACCACCAACGAAGAGCATCACACTAGCCTATATTTCAGAGAAGAGTGTTTATTTGTCTCAGTGGGAGCATTATTCTCCTGGCAAAAGGGGGAAGCGTCCCAAATCTGTGGTGCAACTGAATTTTGTTGTATCCCAAGTGCACTGCCTGCCTCACCATGTTTTCACTGGCTTTATGCAGATTTTTGTTTCCTTGCCATTCGTATTTTCAGACTGATTTTGTATATTTACTGCCCTGTGCATAACCTCTGCAACAAGCCCTGTGCATAACCTCTGCAACAAGCCATTTTGTTCGATCTTTCCACTTTTCTCAATTTTCACTTTGCGTTGATCTTTTTAAGCTGGATTTGTTCCGTCTTCTCCACTTCTTGTCATCCGTCACCTTTCTTGCACCATCTCAGCTGTCTGGCTTCTCTCGGTCTGACACGCAGATCTAACGTTGAGCACAAAGCTGTCCTGCACATCAGCGCACAAGAAGTATACAGAACTGCACTCCAAGAGCTTCTGCAGTATAAGGGAGTTCTAATCGAAAGGAAATCAACATTTTCTCACAATGGTTCTTGTACAAGTCCCTAAATTTGAAATCTGCACAAAGTGTATGACGGACGCTACTTTTGAGGGTCGAGCAGTCGAATTTCAAGTGTTGGAATATTATTATACAACCATCCCGGGTAATTGATTGGACGTGCCTCGGGAGCAATCTGAAACATTCTTCTACAAGAGAAGGCTAATATGACCCTGAGTATTGCATCTTTCTGCGCTTATGAAGCAATTACAAGTGAGATGTGCAAAGATAGTGTAGTTGGCATTCCAGAGCACATCAAACGCCAATTCATTACGCTTTGAATTGCAGTCGTTGTTATGCAAGAAAAACAGCAATCAATTTGTGCACACCAAGTTCCCAGAAACAACAACACAAATTAGTGACCGGTCTCTCTCGGTTGAGGGAGACTGCTTCCGTAGACACCAAGAGGGCTCTGTGCTCTTGTACACTGAGTGTTATGGGCTCTGTTTTATTTACCTGAACAGAGAGGACTTTGATTTAATGTCTGGCCCAAAAATCAGCATCTCTGCTGAACTGCACAATGAAGTGCCAGTCTGGTTTATATGTTCAAGCAGGAATTTCTGATTCCGAGAAGAGTGCTACCAACCGAGCCAAGCTGACAGATGAATATTTCACAAGGCTTCCTCGGCATCACTATATGGGAGATCCACATAAACATGATATAGGAACATAGGAATTAGGAGCAGAAGTAGGCAAATTCAGCCCGTCAAGCCTGCTCCATCATTCAATCAGATCACGGCTGACCTCTCCCTGATCTCACATCCACCTCCCTGCCTATTCCCTGTATCCTTTTTTTTTTAAATTACAGATATATTTATCTCTTTAATGATTCAGACTCCACCGCACTATGGGGCAGCGAGTTCCACCACCCTCTGTGAGAAGTAGTTCCTCCTCCTCTCAGTTTTAAATGTATCACGTCTCAACCTATCCCTCTTGTTCTAGATTGTCCCACAAGGGACAATGGTCTATGTTTACTTTATCAATCTCCTTTAGTATTTTGTATACCCCAATCAGATCGCCCCTCATCCTTCTAAACTCCAGCGAGTACAAGCCCAAACTGTTTAGTCAACAGTATACGTCAACTCATACGTCAACCCTTTCATCCCCGGAATCAATTTGGTGAACCTTCTTCTGAGCTGCCTCCAATATCACCACATCCTTCCTCAAATAAGGAGACCAAAACTGGACACAGTACTCCAGATGTGGTCTCACCAACACCCTACACGATTGCACAACACACCTCTACTTTTATACTCCAGTCCTTTTGCAATAAATGCCAACATTCCATTTGTTTTTTTAAATTATTACATGCTGCACCTGTATACCTCTATATTGACTTGGTCAGAGTATAAAATTAGATTGACATGCTAGGTCCTTAATTTGTGTTCATGTATATTAGGTTCCCTGCACTGTGGTACTGTTGTTAATTAGCTGTTACTGTCACAAATGTGACAGTCTGTGTAGCTCAGTTGGCTGGGCGGCTGGTCCACGATGCAGAGTGACATCACCGGTGTGGGTTCAATTCCCAGACCGGCTGAGGTTATTCATGAAGGTCCTGCCTTTTCAACCTTGCATCTCACCTGAGGTATGGCAATCCTCAGGTTAAATCGCCACCAGTCAGCTCTCTCCCTCAAAGGGGAGGGCAGCCTCCGATCGGTCATCGTTGAGTTTACCTTTTACTGTAACAAATTTTAGCTTTTGGTAAAAGAAATGACTTGCGAGATTATGCAGTAAAAACAAGTGTCAGCAATTATGTTGTTACCAGCAGGATTTCAGTGAAATATGATGTGGGGCGTGTGATTTTTGTATTGAGAATTCCCTCATTCTCTACAATTGAAATAAAAAAGAGCAGATCTGAGACGTTAATGCTCATCCAGCAAAATATATTTTTCACCTTATACCTTCCAGCGAGCATTTGGTACCGTGTAACACAGTGGAAAAACTGTTCGTTGCAGCACCATGTTTGTAGTGGATTGATGAAGTGGAAATTAACTGTCGCGCACGTAAGAAATAGGAGCAGGGGTAGGCCGTGAGAGCTAAGAAGTTGTAGCATAGTAGTCCAGGTCTTGAAGATTAGCAATTTTAGAATACGATTTTATAGAAAGCAACAGTTTATCTCTTTGGGAGGGGCACGGTATAAGGGATTGTAATGTTTTGCTACTTAATATACTTTTTATTTGTCTTGGTTTCGGCTGGCACTTAATTGTGCAGTTTATCAGGGATGCTCTTTTGGACCTATTTTCAATTTACAACAAATAAAGTGTTGTAACTTCATTGGCCTCAATTTCATTGAAATATTGCTTCCCACATGGCCAATTGTCAACCCAGAAAGCTCGGACGACAGCAGTAATGAACTATATTCAGAAGGCAAGGCTAAAGGCTGGACTTGCCAAATTCTTTCTGTAAGAATATCTGAGCTTTATGAAAAAGTGGTTCTACAAGAAGTTATGACAAGAAATTATATGGGCATTAATCGTTTGCTTCCATGAAAGGTGCTACATTGTCTTGTCCATTAGCGAAATGGGAGCTTAAATTGGGAGTAATGTTATATAACGCATGAACTTTCATCTGGTCTTCCAGACAAGGCCACTTAGACAAAGACTTTGATTTGATTTATTATTGTCACATGTATTAACATATAGTGAAAAGTATTGACTTGAGTAACCCCCCCCCCCCCCCCCAGAAGATAAACAGATGGAGATATTTTGTGATACATGTTTGGTTGCAGGGTTTTATACTGGATATCACTTTTGCATCCACCATATTCTTGTTGCTAGGTCAATAATTTCTGCTTGTTCCTTATAAAAACAATTCAATGCACTTGCATTGCAAGGTAGATTGCTCAAACACACAATTAGTATGGAATTTCTTCCCAAAAATCTTTTACCTGCATAATTTATTCAATTGCATTAGCTGTTTTTTTGAGGGGAAGTTGATACTGTAATTAATTTCATCATATTAGCAAAACTGCAACTCGAATTTGATACAGTCCAAATGCCAGCAAAACGAACCGTGTGAGAACTTGAGTCACAGACTCCTTCAATCTGAAACCTTAGATAATGAATAGCTAATGAATTAGACAAAGGAAAAGGCAGTTACCAGAACAGAATTTAAGTGGGATCCACTGTATAACAAAGACATGATGCGCAGTGTTCCTGCCTGGTATTCTTAATGAAAAACTTCAGAAAGATGACGGATGACGGTGGCAATCAGTGTTGATGAAAACTGCAAATTAGTTTCTGACTTCATACACCAGAGAGCAGGGTTAAAAAAAATGGAAGGGGGAGGGAAGCACCATGTTGATAATTATTGGAAGAAATTATTCCAGGTTTATAAACTGTTTTTTATCTGTTGAAGCTTTAAAGCTTTCTGTTTCTTGTCAAGATGTTTCAGAGACTAATATGATGGAGTCAAATAGATTAGCTTCATGTGAAATTAAGTGTGATTGTCTGCACAGCAAATATGTAGTCCTTCTGATATTCATAAGTACAGCTATTTACATAAATTAGCACAAGAGAATTTCTCAGAACATCATAGTCATCACCCAGTTCCGAAAAATATATCACTTTCTTTCTATTTTTATTTTATTCTCCATTTCTTTTTGCCCACTTTTTGGCCTCAACTTCACTTTTCTGCCCTTTCTCCACAACTCTGCAACCCACTACTAATTAAAAATCTGTCCGTTTCTTTGTAATTACTCGGCATCCACAGCACTCTGGAATACTGAATTCCACAGATTCCTGACCATTTGAGAGAAGTAATTTCTCCTCATTTCTGTTTTAAATCTGCTGCCCCTTATCCTAAAACTGTGACCTCTTGTTCTAGATTGCCCCACAATTAGATCTCCTCTCATTCTTCTAAATTCTGGAGAGTAAAGGCCGACACTTACGCAATCTCTCTTCATAAGACAAATCCATCAACTCTGGAATCATTCTCATGAACCTCCTCTGAACTGCCTCCAATGCCACCTCATCCTTCCGCAAATAAGGGGACCAAAACTGTACTGTGCGCTGATGTGCAGGACAGCTTTGTGCTCAACGTTAGATCTGCGTGTCAGACCGAGAGAAGCCGAGTTGCAATCTCATCAATGGCTTGTATCGTTGCAGCAACACTTCCTTATTTTATACTCTATTCTTTTAGCTATAAAAAATGGCAAAATTCCATTTGCTTTTCTTATTACTTGCAGTTTTCTGCAACTCGTACACAAGGATGCCCAGATCCCTCTGCACTGAAGCACCCTTAAGTCTCTCTCCATTCAGATAATAAGTTGCCTTTCCATTTTTCCGACCAAAATGGATAACTTAGCTATGTTGAACTCCATCTGCCACATTCTGGCCCACTCACCTAACCTATCTATGTCCATTAGTAAATTTCTCATTTCCTCATTGCAACTTCTTATCCCACTTACTTTATGTCATCTGCAAATTTGGCTATTGTACCTTCTGTCCCAGTGCCCATGCCAACATAGATTGTAAATAGTTGGCACTCGAGGACTGAACCCTGTGGCACCCCACTAGTTACATCTTGCCGACTGGAAAAAGACCCAAAAGAAGCTTGACGCTATCCAGGACAAAGCAGCCCAATTGATTGGTACCCCATCCATAAACATTCACTCCCTCCACCATGAACACACAGTGGCAGCAGTGTACCATCCCCAAAATACTCAGCAAAATTCCTTAAACAGCACCTTCCAAACCCACGACCACTAACATCTATAAGGGTAAGGACAGCAGACGCATGGGAACACCACCACCTGGAAGGTGGTCATTCATCTAAATCATTAATCATCCTGTCTTGGAAATATATCGCTGCTCCTTCACTGTCACTGGGTTAAAATCCTGGAACTCCCTCCCTAACAGCACTGTGGATGCACTTACACTACATGAACTGCAGCAGTTCAAGAAGGCAGCTCACCACCACCTTATTGAGGGCAATCAGGAATAGGCAAAACTTGCTGGCCTAGCCAACAATGGCCACATCCCTCAAATGAATTTTAAAAAAACTTCCTCACCTCGTTTCTGGCAAGATGGTGGTATTAAGGTCCAACCTTATCCAATCCAACCCTCACACCCCCTCAACCACCAATCCCTGAACGCCAGCAGACCATTCTGCTCTCAAGGGGACTACGATTACCTTAATTATGTTCTCTTCAATGTGTACTTTCTTAACGGCCATAATCCAGGATGAGGGCTGATTAAATCAGGCCTTCATATGCTTGACAAATTGATACTTATTGCTTTAATAATGGTTGAAAACTAAAGTTTCATATTCTCTGCCATTAATCTTGCTTAGCTCTGAGCAGTTCTGAATACCGTATGTTAGTGAAATGAAGTCACTTAACAAAATCCAGCAAACTGCTGAGTCACACCTGCCTATTTCAAACCCTGCTGCGAATCTCAAAGAACAAAGAAAATTACAGCACAAGAACAGGCCCTTAGGCCCTCCAAGCCTGCACCGACCATGCTGTCCGACTTAACTCAAGTCCCCTACCCTTCCGGGGACCATATCCCTCTATTCCCATCCTATTCATGTATTTGTCAAGACGCCCCTTAAAAATAACTATCGTATCTGATTCCACTACCTCCCCTGGCAGCGAGCTCTAGGCACCTATCACCCTCTGTCTAAAAAAAAAAATCTGCCTTGTACATCCCCTTTAAACCTTGTCTCTCGCACCTTAAACCTGTGCCCCCTAGTAATTGACGCTTCCACCCTGGGGAAAAAGCTTCTGACTATCCATTCTGTCCATGCCTCTCATAATCTTGTCGGCTTCTATCAGGTTTCCCCTCAACCTCCGTCGTTCCAGTGAGAACAAACCAAGTTTCTCCAATCTCTCCTTGTAGCTAATGTCCTCCATGCTAGGCAACATCCTGGTAAATCTTTTGTGTACCCTCTCCCCTAAGAGCGTGTCCTGGGATATGATTCCTTGGATTACCCATCCCCGTCAAAATCTCAAAAGTTTCTTTATGTAGAATCATAGAATCTCTACAGTGCAGAAGGAGGCCATTGGGCCCATCAAGTCTGCACCGACCACAATCCCACCCAGGCCTTATTCCTGTAACCCCACATATTTACCCTACTCATTTCCTGATACTAGGTCAATTTAGTATAGCCAATCAACCTAACCCACATTGAAGGAACGTTCACAGGTCTGTTATTTGAGGGCTCATGTCATTTCTGTTTTTAACCGTTATTCATTTCACTGTTTTGCAGTCCATTTGATGTGCCCCAATTGTGATGAGTTTTGTAAGCTATTGGTGAGGGAATTGCCATTCTCTTCATTCAACTGCACCAGCATGTTTGGATGGAAATTGCCACATCTTGGAGCTTTGTTCACTCTCGAACTCCTGAAGATTGCCATTGTTTGTGGTATTAAGAATTTTCTTCCATTTTATAATGGTGTTTCTCCCTCCACCCCCTTCCTGCCCCCGTGTTTTTAAGTGGTTTAAAAAAGTCACCATCTGCAATTTCTCTGTCCTTGGAGCAATTGAATTTTGTGCATAACATTAGGAAAGTTCAACTAATCAGCTATGTGTGAGTTTGTGGTAACTCTGTGAGTGTTCAGTGTTCCGAGCAAAGTAATTGTTTTTTTTTGAGCCAGTATACTGGAAGCACTGGTCAGAACAGTTCTTCCCCAATTATGGGTTCCCAGGTTAAGTCAAGATATGGGAGGTGAGAGTCTTGGAGAGAAGAGTTCAAATGACCGGTCAGATCAGTGCACATTTTTCCATGGTTCCTACTTTTGAATGCATTGACCCAAGGGGAGATTGCCTGCCTCTTTCCCTTCAGCTGGAGCTGCATTCTGAGGAAATAAGAATTTGGCTCTGTTTCATGCAAACCACACCAAACATCTTGTCATAAACAAATTTGATTCTGTCAATGTCCCAATTCTACCATTGGCCGCATGCAAAATCCCAATCAAAAATTGGTTTGATATTATTAAAACAAAATTGAGTAAGCATTTCAAGCTGTTTTGTGCCACCAATGCAGCTTTGGAGCTGCTTTGGCTGGGAGAGTTGTGTTCGTGTATTACCACACACTTGCACTCTGGCTCAGTTTCTTAAATGCCGTATGCTACAGAGGCATCGCACTAAACTCACTGCTGTGTTGGACTGAACAACAATCAAGACTAATAGAATTAAGGCTGTGTTGCAAACACTTAAAACTAAAGTAAGTATGGAGGAACTGTCATATGGTAGAATTGTTGTAAGTGATTTATATGTTGAAATGAAAATACGTGGTTAATAGTAGCAATACATAGCTCAAGGTTCTTATTCATGCATACAAATGTTCAATATATTTGAATCGAAAGGAGGAAAATTGGGATAAATGAGTATCATTAAGAAGGAAACTCCCTCAGGGGACACTTGTAAAAATGAGATTTTCAAATCAATATGACCTGATCTTTTTTAAACCTTGCTTTGAGATATTAATATTCATTGATTTTTAAAAAAATATATGGATGTATTTACCAGAAATCCCATTGTATTACCTGAAAAGAGTAAACCCAGTTCATAGTCCCTGAATAGTTTAGAACTTGGATACGTTTTATTCCACAGGTGAAGAAAATGTGTTTATCTTGGATTGTATGACAAAATCTCAATGCAAAGCGAAGTTGTTTAATTTCATACTGATTCTCAGGTTGCAAACAAAGACCTGGCCATATTAAAGCTGAATGATAATCCCTGGAAGAGGGATTCTTGCTTTGATATCGCGTCGAGGTCAGCCCGACCCAGGATTTACTCAAAACTTCAGCAATTGTGTGAACAGAAATTGGGTTCACCAACACTTGACTGGTTGGATAAGTGCAGCCTTCAATATCATAGAATCGGCTTTATTTGCGATTATTGCAGGGCAGTTATGGGAAATGGATTTCGTTCTGATACTCAGTGAAGTGGGCAAATATTTGTTATCCTGGAGGAGGATGAATTCCTTTTTAAAAAATTATTCTTGGGTTGTAGGTGTCGTTGGCTAGGCTAGCATTTATTACCCAACTCTAATAGCCCTGGAAAAAGTGATGATAAGCTGCCTTCTTGAGTTGCTTGCAGACCATGTGGTGTAGTTATGCGCACAATGCTGTTTGGAAGTGAGTTCCAGGATTTTGACCCAACAACAGTGAAGGAACGGCGATAGTTCCAAGTCAGATGGTAAGGAGGGCAACTTGCCTGTGGCGTTCCAGTGCATCTACTGCTCTTGTGCTTCTAGGTTGCTCTGATTGCAGGGAGGTGGTTTTGGGGATCCTGGTGAGTTTCTGCAATGCATCATGTCGATGATGCACACTGCTGGTCAGATACACACTGCGTCAGTGGTGCAGGGAGTTAATATTTAAGGTAGTGAATGTGGGGCTGATCAAGCAGGCTGTTTATCCTGGATGGTGTTGAGCTTCTTGAGTGTTGTTGGAGCTGTATTAATCGAGGTAGGTGGAGAGTATTCCAGTGTACTCCTGACTTGTTTCTTGGAGATGGTAGATAGGCTTTCGAGTTGAATGAATTTATAATTCTCAGCCTCTCACCTGTTCTTGTACCAGCCACATATGACTGGTGCACTTCAGTTAATGCTAATCCTTAGGATGTTGATAGAGGGGTATTCAGTGATGGTCATGTCATTGAATGTCAAGGGAAGATGGTAGGATTCTCTCTTGGTGGAGATAGTCATTGCTTGGCACTTGAGTGGCACAAATGGTACTTGCCACTTAGCCCAAGCCTATTGCATATGGGCACGGACTGCTTAGGTATCTGAGGAGCTGCAAATGGTGCGAAATGTTGTGTAATCAGTGAAAATCCTGATTCTGATGTGATGGAACAAAGGTCAGTTATGAAGCAACTGAAGCCAGTTGGGCCTAGGACACTACCCTGAAGAACTCCTGCAGCGATATCCTGGAATTGAAATGAGTGACCTCCAATAACAACAACCATCTCCTTTTGTGCTATGTGTGACTCCAGTCACTGAGCGTTTTCCTCTGATTCCCATTGACTCTGGTTTGCTCAGGCTCCTTGATGTCACCCTCAACCAAATGCTGATGTCAAGGGCAGTCACACTCGCCTCAATTTTTGAGTTTGGACCAAGGGGCAGAGCGACCCTGGTGGAAAACAACCTGAGTATCAATGAACAGGCTATCAGCAAGTAAATGGGCTTGATAGCACTGTCGACAATCTCTTCCATCGCTTCACTGAGGACTCCGTGAGTAGATTGTGGGGGCGGTAATTGGCTCAGTTGGATTTGTCCTGCTTTTGGCAGACAAATCATCCCACCAAGTGGCAAAAAATTCTGAAACTTTCGCAACAAGAAAATTAAGGTTTTTGCTTGTGCGCATGAACTCATGAACTTCACCGGAGTTTCAGCTGTACGATCAAACAGTTGAGATTACAGCAGGAATTGGGCACACATTGTTGATGATGGGGGATTCTGCTGCTCCAATTTCTTCATGTTGTTTTGGCTCTAATTGGACAGATCACTGTTATCAATATTTCCCATTAAGTTCTCTGAAGGACTGAAAGAAAACTTTTTTTTGTAAACTGTAGTCCTAATTGTTATAAAGATAAATGCAGCAGACAATTGTGTACATCAAGGGACAAAAAACATCAAATTGGGCGACACGTTGGCACAGTGGTGAGCACTGCTGCCCCTCAGCGCCAAGGACCCGGGTTTGATTCCCGGCTCAGGTCACTGTCTGTGTGGAGTTTGCACGTTCTCCATGTGTCTGCGTGGGTTTCCTCTGGGTGCTCGGGTTTCCTCCCACAGTCCGAAAGACGTGCTGGTTAGGTGTATTGACCCGAACAGGTGCCGGAGTGTGGTGATTCGGGGAATTTCACAGTAACTTCATTGCAGTGTTAATGGAAGCCTTGTGACTAATAAATAAACTTTAAAATTAGTTGAATGACCAGTAAATCGGTAATGTTGGCTGTGTGAGGAATTTTGGGCCTTTTGATAAATATTGTAATGTTTTTTGTCATTATTCGATAAGGAAAAGCAGTCACAGACTAACTTAGCTTCCATAATCAGCAATTATTTCAGGAATAATGGACCTATGAAATTGAATAAGAAGACACTGACCTAATTTATGAGGAGTAGTTTTATACTGTCATTGCTCTGAAATGAGAATATAGGCCTGGACTCATTCTTGGGATTTTTTTAAATATTTGTTAAAAATCAAGATTTTTTCACTGTCAGTTAAATATTGTTTTATTTGCAAAAGGCCATTTTAATTTGGATCAAAATTATGACATATAATAGGCAGTGCATGAAATTCCCATGATGCTGTGTCTTCCTGTCTAATATATTTAACCCCTGACCCTTTTATTCAACTCATTAACTGCTTTTATATTAATGCTCCTCTAGATTGGATTCCCAAGACTGGCACCCATGAACCAGCTCTGACTATTTGCATTGCTAAATCCAGCAGTTAACTGATAAGGATGCTTCTTTCGTTGTTGAGTCTGCACAAGCATAAGGGAGCCAGATTTAACAGTACAGTATAAAAACCTAGAACCGGCTTTTTGGATACCTGCCTCCAAGAAAATGGAATAAAATGGCACCACAAAGCGTAGCTTTTGTAAAGCATTAGATTAGTCGATCACCCTGCACATCATCAGGGGAGAAGTTAGAGCTTTTATTCATTCTTTGAATTTGATGTCACTGATGAGGCCAGCATTTATTGCCGGTCGCAGACAGTGACTTGCTGTAACATTGAGGACAACAAAGGGTCAATCGCATTGGTTTTGCTCTGGTGTCACATGTAGGCCAGGCAGGATAGGCAGGGAGGATTTGCTTCTCGGAAGGACATGAATGACAATCCGATCATTTCATGGCCACCATTACTTATAATAGTTTTCTATTGCAGGTTTATTTCTTGACTAAATTTAAATTAGGTGACATAGTGGTTAGCGCTGCTACCTCACAGCGCCGGGGACCCGGGTTCAATTCCGATCTCAGGTCACTGTGTGGAATTTGCACGTTCTCCCCGTGTCTGCGTGGGTTTCCTCCGGGTGCTCCAGTTTCCTCCCACAGTCCTAAGCTGTGCGGGTTAGGTTGATTGCCCGTGCCAAATTCACCTTAGTGTCCTCGGAGGATTAGCAGGGTAGGGTTACGGGAATAGGGCCTGGATGGGACTGTGGTCGGTGCAGACTCGATGGGCAGAATGGCGGCCTCCTGCACTGTCGGGATTCTATGATTCTACTCAGCTGTTGTGGTAGGATTTCAACTCGGGTCTCAGAATCATTTGCCCAAGCCTCTGGATGACTCATTCAGGAATGGAACCATGACACTAACACACCTCTGTCTTCCTGCCTGCCTTGTGCATCAAATTAACCTTTCACACAATCGCTGGCAAAGTAGAGTTGAGTGGAACATTCTTTGCTAAATTTTCTGACACAGCAATGTAATATTATGAGTCCTACTTTTTGCGGCTGTTTCTGAAACTCAGCTCAGCATGTGGCTTAAGCCAGTTCTGGCTGTTGCGGGGCTACTGATGGCCCTTGTTTTTCACATTGAACGGCAGTATGGTATCCCCTTGGAACAGATTTCAATTGTGATGTTGTTTGTGTATTTATTGAGGGATAATGAAGATTTAATTCATGATAAATAAATGTCAGTCAGAATATGTTGGGTTAAAATGACACTCAAAGCGTTAATAGAAACAACACATTGGAAATATTCAGTAATGGGGTGGCACAGTGGTTAGCACTGCTGCCTCACAGTGCCAGGGACCTGGGTTTGATTCCTGGCTTGGGTCACTATCTGTGCGGAGTCTGCATGTTCTCCCCGTGTCTGTGTGGGTTTCCTCCGGGTGCTCCGGTTTCCTCCCACAGTCTGAAAGATGCGCTGGTTAGGTGCATTGACCTGAACAGGCGCCGGAGTGTGGCGACTAGGGGAATTTCACAGTCACTTCATTGCAGTGTTAATGTAAGCCTTACTTGTGACTAATAAATAAACTTTAAGTCGGGCAACATTGAGGGAGAAAGTAATAGGCTTAATATTTTACTTCAGTGACTCAATGGAAACAGAGGTGAAACAGGTTTTAACCAGGGAGAATGGGAGGAAAGAATTAACAATTAAGTCTGTCACAGGGGAGATGAAATGATAAAAGGAGTGATGGTACAAGGCATATGGGGGTGGTAATGTGGCAAGTCAAGAAACAAAAATAACCTTCATGCGATTCAAGTGCCAGGCAATGAACATCTCCAGCTAGAGAAAATCTAACCATCTCCCCATGACATTCAACAAACAGCATTGCCACCACTGAATCCCCCACCAGTGAAATCCTGGTGATTACCATTGACCAGAAACTTAACTGGACCAGCCATATCAATGCAGTGGCTACTAGAGCAGGTCAGAGACTGGGTATTCTGTATTGATTAACTTGTGTCTTGACTTCCCAAAACCTGTCCTCCATCAAGAAAAACTCAACATGATCTAAGACAAAGCAGCCTACCCTATTCACCACCATAAACATTCCAACTCTGTCACTGGTGCACAATTAGATAGAGGTAATATCTCCAGGATACAGTGCAGGAATTTGCCAAGGATGCTCCAGCAGCACTTTACAAACCCCCATGACCTCTACCACCTAGAACAGGGTTTCCCATGCCTTTGGAGGCACGGAACCCCTCCCAACCTCTCGAGCTTGGGGGAACCCCAAATATTATCTTAATGATGCTGTCCCCTTTTTGCCACAAAGCAGGTGTGGATACAGAAATCAAAGATAAAGGAGTCTTTTCTAGCTGTGCCTATACACATATTAGGAATTAGGAAGAAATACACAGTCGCAAATACATGTGCCAGCCATGTGGCCCCCTCACATTAACCCCTGGCCAAGCCAACCTCCCATGGCCCCTTAACATTAACCCTGGGAATAGTCCCCACTTTAGAAGTTGCTAACCTGGTAACAATTAAAAAGCTCTCCTTTAAAAAGTATCTGGGTGCGCACGCGCGCGCACACATATAGATGCACATCTCTCTAGCACTCGCCTCTCTCACACTCAACCTCCTCTCTCTCACACAATTACCCCTCTCCATCTCTCAGATTTATATCTCAAACACTTGTCTGAGGCCTGCTCAGTGTGGGGCTGGCCCACTTGGTGTGAGGTCCGCCCGCCTGCTCCAATGCCCAATCACACTTCTTCTCTTTCGGATGATCTCCACTAGTGGCCATGGACTTTTCTGCCCAGCAACAGCGACATCAAAGAAGTCAAATGGGTCAATTAGCTCCAAGAGGCCTTGCTCTGATAGGCCTATTTATTTTTTCTAATAATTATTTTTAAACTTTGCGTGTTCATACTGGCATTTGCATGTAACATGGTGGCCACCAGTTTCATGCACCCCCTGGAGAGCTTTTGCAGACCCCAGTTAGGGAACTCCTGACCATGGGCAGCAAGCATATAGGAAAGCCACCACCTTCAAGTTACGTATCATCCTGACCAAAGTTCCCTGAAAGCTGTGCAGCAGCCCATAATTCTCTACTGTGACAATATTGTGCCTTTAGGAAATTTTAATTAGTCATGTTTCTGTGCTGAATATGTTTACTAGTCCTTCCATTTTATCAGAGCCTTTCTGTCTGGATCTAGCGGCACTGTATTGTTACTGCAGCGCCATAATTGATGCAGTGTTTATTGTGATCTGAATTGATGCAGGGTTCTGTTGTTTTGTGTCTTCCCCTGGGATATTGCAGAGTGAGGCTTGATTAGGCTGATTGAGAGGTAAGGTCATATGACTGGGTACAGCTAAGCTTTCACAACTCGAGGCAGTCTGCTTCTGGGCTCTTTAGAGAGAGGTTGCTTTTGTTGTATGTCTTGCTCTATTTGAAATGGAGACTGGAATCTGCCAAGAAATAAGCCTTTTCTTTGAGATTCTACTCTTTAAGAGTGGGGCTTTCTCAGGAAGTTGCTGCATGAGAATGAGAAGACATATATCTGGCTGGATCACTCTCCAGAAGTGTCAAAAGGCTCTAAATCTAGTACCGACGTAAGCATCTTTGGTTTCTGTGCTAACTGGTTCTAAAGAAGGGATTTATTTCTGTGGGCGATAGTGCTAAATTGGAACAATAGAGATAGCTAGCTGTTGAGAATTATACTTTATCATGTTTAAACCTTTTAATTGGTAAAAGTTATGCTAATTCTTGTTATATTCTAACTGTTCGTAAATAAATTTTGTTTTGATTAAAAGCTTCCTAGTGGGTCACTTGAACCATACCTGGAATGAAACATCTTGTGCTCACCCTCATGCCAAAATCAAATGTAAAAGTTAGGGTCTCGGCTAGCTTCATAAAATATCTTGGAGTTTCTGATCTGGTCCTTTACGCTACACAGACTGAGCACAAGTCACCCCTTTTAAGTTGCTTCATGTGCGCAGTCAAACAATGAAATCCAAAGAACCTGCACCTTTAAATTACTGGGTGGGTGTGCAGCAAATAAAATGGGAGGGAACTTTGATCCTGACTTGGAAATATATCTGTTCCTTCACTGTCGCTGGGTTGAGGAAAAAGGAAGACGCATCAAAAGCAGTCAAGTTGCCTTGGTCAGAGCAGCTGTGACAGAAACGCAGAAAGTGAGGTCGAAGGAGATTTAATCAAAGGTAACTGGGAGTTGATGGGTTTCTTGTCTGTCTCTAGAAATGGAGATAGAGAATCAAGGAAGGAGTTCAAGGTGAACCATATAAAGAGGGGGGGGGGTAAAAATTGGATACAAGTTGCTGAAGCTTTCATGCTGAAACAAAGAGTGGGGAACAGTGCCAATACAGTTAATAATGTAACCTGATGAGGTAATTGTGTTATCAGAGATAACTCTAAAAGTTTGTCGCTGTATGTTTTTATTAAAAAAGGTGCTTTGATGCAGTGAGGTACTTTAGAAGTGCGGTGACTTATGTTGGAA
Organism: Mustelus asterias; assembly: GCF_964213995.1. NCBI lineage: Eukaryota > Metazoa > Chordata > Chondrichthyes > Carcharhiniformes > Triakidae > Mustelus > Mustelus asterias. The sequence continues at coordinate 69,476,684 of NC_135819.1, forward strand.
CTGCAGTCATTTTATATACAGCAAATCCCCACAGACAGGAGATAATTGATCAATTAACTTTGGAACAGCAATGTTTCTCGAGAGGATTGTTGTTTAGGACATGGAGGGTGCTGTGGGACCTTTAAACAACCAGCGCAGCGAGCATTTGCAGTATTGGTAAACTGGCTGAAGTATCTGCAGATTGGAGCCACCAAAAATAAAAACAAACAAAGGTTTATTTATCTGTAAAGAAATATTGATTTTATCCTTGATACAACAGGCTCTAATTTATCCTATGATTTGAGAACAGAACACAAACCCTGGACATTACTGCTGAGAGACACTCAATTGCCAATTAAATATTAAAATAGGATTCAAAAGTATTAACATCCATGAATATTACATAATGTATTTGACAGCTGCATCACAGAGCACACTTCAATGTGTTACAACAGTTATGTTCTTGATATAAGCATTCCTTAGAGTTGCTGAGATAACAGTGGAATAATTGATGCACAATATTTAGAGCTCAAGAAAGAACTTAAATTGATCGTGTCCAGGGTGACGAACTCGCAGCAAAAATCTCATCAGCGCAGAACCTCAAGGTGGTGAGGTTTGGCCAGGTTTGTGGGAGGCACAGGGGCGAGGGCTGCCAGTGCATTTCAAGCCCCTGGGGAGCAGATTGAAAATTAGAGTGCAGTGAGTTTGCGCAGGTGCCACCGAACATCTTTTATATGGGAAAGGTGGAGTGCCAACATCAAACAACCCAAGACATGGGAGTAACAACCCAAATACGGAACAATCCATAGAACCATAGAAAGTTACAGCTCAGAAACAGGCCTTTTGGCCCTTCTTGTCTGTGCCGAACCATTTTTTGCCTCGTCCCACTGACCTGCACTTGGACCATATCCCTCCACACCCCTCTCATCCATGAACCTGTCCAAGTTTTTCTTAAATGTTAAAAGTGACCTCGCATTTTCCACTTTATCCGGCAGCTCATTCCACACTCCCACCACTCTCTGCGTGAAGAAGCCCCTCCTAATATTCCCTTTAAACTTTTCTCCTTTCACCCTTAACCCATCCTGTAAAATCCGGACAGTTCGTCACCCTGATAGCATATTTTACATCCTCAGGACATCTACACGGCAATTTACGAAAAATTAAATAAGAGTAGTCACGGTTGTAATGCAGAAAATGCTGCAGTGAATTTACTCCAAGGTCCCATAAACAGGAGTAGGGTAGGTGGCCAGATAATCTGTATGTTGATGGATCAATGTTGTCCATACCACCAGAAGGACTCCTGTTCTTGCCTCGTGCCTTGGGACCTTTAACATCTATTTAAATGGACAGGGCCTTGGTTTATTATCTATATATGAAGAAAGAAAACACACCACTAACAGTGTAGCACTCCGTCAACACTGAATTGAGGTACCAGTGTAAATTATGTGCTATTTTTCTTGAAATACAGGTTGAATTCCACAACTTTCTGCAAAGGCAAGAATCCTCCCACAGAGTCAACCAGTCACCTGGTGGAAAGGTGCTGACAGTTCACTGGTATATGTATGATAACATTGCCCTTGTTCATTTGGAAGTTAAAAATAGCTGCCCTTCAGGGATGAATGTTGGGTTGTGTTCTTTTGCTTCAACTTCTTCGGCAGAATGGATATGACACACACACCTATGAAAACTGGTCCATTCAGGCATAAAATGCTGAGGTTTGTGTCTGCTGAATCACACTATGCTGAATGTTAGAAAGGGATATGATCGGGTGCAATGAATGAGAAACATTCTTATTCTGTTTACACTTGTTGGAAGCTTTGTGCAGAAATCTCTGAATGGGAACAATCCTGCTCCGTTCAAGTAGACCATTCTTGAGCAATACTGTCTCTCGTCCTCTATCCATATTAAAGACAGCAAATCAGAACTATGTAGCTTCATACTGTGGAGTTCTCCACGAACTACGTTTGTACTCGCGTAACATTTACTAGCAGGTTTAGGGCAGGATATCAAATGATATCTGAGACACTCTGGCTAATGCACAGCTGTGTTAATTTATGATCTTTTAAGTGACTTCACCAATCGTAAAATAACAATGGGATCAAAATTACTTGACAGGAGTACGGGAGGTGTCTTCTGTACTCATCCCTTTGCAACTGTGATAGGATGTGGTGGAAAGACCAGGAACAGGCCAAGAGCGTGGTAAACCCAGTATCCAGTTTTGCATCCATTTCCACCCCGGCTTGTAAGAAACTAGGTTCCCTACTTTTGGAATCCTTGTGATCCGGGCCTGAGAACTGATACAACCATGAGGCCCAATGGCATTTTCCTCAGCTAGAGGAGACTACTTTGGCTACAAATCCAAAGAAGCCTGTTAGTTTCAAGTGGTGCTTTTTCAAAGAGGGCCTCTGAGGTGCCATTGGCTTCTTTTTTCTTGGGGGGGGCGGGGGGGAGCACAGTGTCTGCCATCAGTGAGGCTCCTTGAATGTAAATGTGTCTCGAGATTGAATGTCATGGGTTAAGGGAGTTGCAGTCAGTAATTCTCCATTAGAAATCTGTTTGTGTAGATCACGGGATGGCATCATGTGAATGAGTTAAACTTCTTGGTGCTGCACAGGAAAAGTACTGGAGGCTCTAGAGGGAAGATTATCATTGAATTATTATCAATGACTCATAAATTTAAACACATTGATCTTGGAGCACATTTATTTTTCTTGTATAGATAAATGTTTCCGAACATGCCACAATTGTTCACTATCCAGAACATGGATAAGTGGTGGTGGTGTGTATCATAAGAACATAAGAACATAAGAAATAGGAGCAGGAGTAGGCCATCTAGCCCCTCGAGCCTGCCCCGCCATTCAATAAGATCATGGCTGATCTGACGTGGATCAGTACCACTTACCCGCCTGATCCCCATAACCCTTAATTCCCTTACCGATCAGGAATCCATCCATCCGCGCTTTAAACATATTCAGCGAGGTAGCCTCCACCACCTCAGTGGGCAGAGAATTCCAGAGATTCACCACCCTCTGGGAGAAGAAGTTCCTCCTCAACTCTGTCTTAAACCGACCCCCCTTTATTTTGAGGCTGTGTCCTCTAGTTTTAACTTCCTTACTAAGTGGAAAGAATCTCTCCGCCTCCACCCTATCCAGCCCCCGCATTATCTTATAAGTCTCCATAAGATCCCCCCTCATCCTTCTAAACTCCAACGAGTACAAACCCAATCTCCTCAGCCTCTCCTCATAATCCAAACCCCTCATCTCCGGTATCAACCTGGTGAACCTTCTCTGCACTCCCTCCAATGCCAATATATCCTTCCTCATATAAGGGGACCAATACTGCACACAGTATTCCAGCTGCGGCCTCACCAATGCCCTGTACAGGTGCATCAAGACATCCCTGCTTTTATATTCTATCCCCTTCGCAATATAGGCCAACATCCCATTTGCCTTCTTGATCACCTGTTGTACCTGCAGACTGGGCTTTTGCGTCTCATGCACAAGGACCCCCAGGTCCCTTTGCACGGTAGCATGTTTTAATTTGTTTCCATTGAGATAGTAATCCCATTTGTTATTATTTCCTCCAAAGTGTATAACCTATATCGTCAGGTTAGTGCCTTCAGATTAGAATAAAAGACCACCTAGTCACTAAAGATTTGTATCCCATTTAGTGATACAACACAAAAGGTTTTTGGAGTAGTAAGGAGTTTAGGGTAGCAAAATAGTTTGGGTTAATGCAAACTTGAAGTATTTCAAGTGCCGGGGCGGCACAGTAGCTAGCACTGCTGCCTCGCCTCACAGTGCCAAGGACCCGGGTTCAATTCTGGCCCCGGGTGATTGTCTGTGTGGAGTTTGCACGTTCTCCCTGTGTCTGCATGGGTTTCCTCCATGTGCTCTGGTTTCCTCCCACAGTCTAAAGATGCGCAGGCTAGGTGGATTGGGCATGCTAAATTGGCCCTAGTGTCAGGGGGATTAGCAAGGTAAATACATGGAGTTATGGGGACAGGACCTGGGTGGGATTGTGGTTGGTGCAGACTTGATGGGCGAATGACCTCCTTCTGCACTGTCGGGATTGTATGATTTGGGGCTGATCAGTGTTGACCGAATTATGGGTGAAAATATCAATTGGTGGTGGGCATCAAAATACTAAAATGCTGGAAAAATGGAGCATGTCTGTCAACAAGTAGAAAGATTAAAAGAAGTTTCTGTTTCAGTCTTTGTCAAAATATATATTCTGCCTAGTCTTCAAGTACTCAACCCCTGTTTAATGTTATATCTGATGAGGTGATTAGAGTTTGTAAATTATGTTCTTTCCAGCATGGAATGGTGAGGGAAGGTCCACAGACTGAGGAAAGCTTCAAATCATTTGGACTTAATGAATGTGCCTGAGTCTTCTAACACTCAGTGGTTTTATGGCAATAGGATAACTTTATTGAAATTTGCTAAATCATCCATTTAATGGTTTATATTTGATTCATGATTCATTCATATAGTATTCCTTCAGCACCACTCTAATTTAGTTGACTCCTGGATCGGCAATTCAACGCAACTGCCATTTTTAGTTAAGAGAACTTGGGGCCCCTGCATGACACAAGTGGGAACACTTCACTTCCCAGATTCTTAATACCTGTTGATTATTTTGTACATGCATCGAAAGAGCAGATTCAATGTGAGTGTCCTCACTTGCCTGCTAATAACTAAGAATTGTTTCGGAGGCATTATTTTGAGATTTTCTTCTGTCACCAGAGAACAAAATACTTGCTTGTGGCTGGATTATACAGTGGCCAAGGACATGGGTGCATCAATGCATGAAGTGTGGAGTATATACCTTCCAATTGTAAAAAACAATCAGGCAGTTTAACTTCTGATTGCAATTGGACCATCAAACAGACTTGGTTATCTTGTGCTTCTAGCTGTTGACTTCTGCCTGTCTCTTCTGAAGGAAGTACCACTTTGTATGTCAGGCAAGTAGATCCACTGTGGTTATGCTACAGTAAAGGGGACACTGTCTGCTGCAGAGTATTATACAAATAAGAGAGGAATCTTACTGTCGGGATAGCACTTGAGTAATAGGGGACCGCTGTAGAGTGGCGTTGTGTTTACAATGGCTTTTTACTTTAAAAACTGTACATTTTTGTAAACTTACCCTGAGTTATTGATGGCTGTTCAAAAGTGATTCAGAATTCACTGCAGTGGTGGGGGAAGGGCAGTAGCCTGATTGAAGATACCGCCTTCGGTGGTATTCCAGTTGAAGATAATGGAGCGGGAAAGAAAGAGCATAGGCCGGATAGTACTGAGGGTTGGAGACTGAAGTCCAGTTACTTGAGGCTACAGCTATGACGTGGATTGCATTTTGATCATGCCCATGTTTTACAGCAGAACCTGGCCCCTCAAATTGTCTCCAAATCCCCTTGCCATTGGACCAAGGGCCACCCTGTCAAGACGTACACCCACAGAAAATATGTATAGGCATCTATCTCTCATCGAAGTGAAGTTTGGGACCTGGAATGTCAGGATCTTCATGGACAGCCCCAACACTGATGGGCTTGAGTGCTACACTGCCATTATCGCTCAGTATCTCAGGCACCAGGAACTATGGTGTGCACATAGTGGTGGGTTGAGTCGAAAGTCCATCTTAGCAAGTACCTGTGAGGTGGTTCTTGACCTTTCCACAGGGCACATTGCGACTGGTAAAAATAACCAAGAGATGCAGGAGTTATTCCAGTGTAATTGCGAAGTTCTCTCAGATTGGAAATTTCATCACACCTTAACAGAAAAGCAGTAATCTGACAAACGTTTTAAGGCAATGGAACAACATCAAAACCCACAACATAAAGAACATAGGACAAGTAGAGCATTTGAGATCGAGCAACTCGCTGGTAAAAATTTAAAGAAAGGGTTAATGGATGGCAATTGCCCTTCTGCAGTCTGAACAATTGCCGAATTTCAAATTGCCTACGGTTCCACCAAATGGTGGCAAATGAAATTTACCAGAATTGTCCTTTGAGCATTTGAAAGACTTGCATTTTTATAGTGCGTCACGACAAAAGCATTCAAAATGCTTTGCGGAAAGTTTCTTTAAGATATATTTACTGGTATTTCGGTAAACAATGCAACATTTTATTTGGTGTGCAAACCAAGATCCCACGAGCTGCAATGAAATGAATCATTTTGTCTATTTCCATGATCGACACTGTGGAAAGAATATTAGCCAGGGTACTATTCCACTCAGGAAGTTATCAGCTTTATACTGTTTTCAGTCAGTGTGACAATTGTCTTTCTAATGTGGTATTATTACTTGACAGTAGTTTGAAAAAGAACCTTGAAATATTTGGGTGAGGAAGAATATTCTGGCCATTCGAACTTATTCTGCAAAAATAGGCCTCTGGTCCACTCCAGATTCTAACTGTTTAGTATTAATACCAGTGTCTTTGCTTGCACAATGTTATGTTAGCTCTTCATGTGAAGGACTGATTAACATTGATCAAAATTTGCCACGTCGGGAGCTGAATGGACGTCTATTGCGTCATATGTGAGCTTGTAGACTGTTGTTTTGTTTCTCTTCATTTTTCATTCTTATACTTCACTTTGTCTCATTTCAATGTTTCAAATCTTTTTGAATTCAATGGCAATAGTTCCTATTCTTGCTATTTTCCAGAGTTGAAATATTCCTATATCACCTCAAATTTATTCAAAATGTGGGGATGCCAGCGTTGCCTGGGGTGGGCATAGTCAGAAGTCTCTCAACACCAGGTTAAAGTCCAACCGGTTTCTTTGGTAGCATGAGCTTTCGGAGGGCTGATGAAGGGACAGTGCTCCGAAAGCTCACACTACCAAAGAAACCTGTAGGACTTTAACCTGGTGTTGTGAGACTTCTTATTCAAAAAGCATGGATTTGAAATTCCCATTATGAATGTGCCGAGGTGCACTTTTGCAATGATGAAGCAGTTTTGTCCGCTTTTTAATGAACTGGTTTCATGTACAGAAAGGAACATACAAGGAGATGTTGCCACTATCTGGCACCTTACACCATCAGGGTTATTATAGAATCCCTACAGTACAGAAGGTGGCCATTCAGCCCATCTCATCTGCATTGACTTTCTGACAGAGCTTCTTACCCAGTACCATTCTTTCCTCCCCCCACCTCCAACCAGCCTAATCCCACTGAGTGTTTTAGAACTTTGAATTACTTTGGGAAATGCAGCTATTTATTAGGTAGCAGCCAATTGGGAATAGCAAATTCCCATTCATGGCAAATGAAGTGAGCAGTTAATCGATCTTCTGTTGGTAGGAGGATGCATTGGCTAATGAACTATATTTCCTTTGCACAATATCATGAAATCTTCAACATCCACCCCAGCAATTAACTGGTACCTTGCTTTAATGTCTCTTCCAGACAACATCAGCCTGTTTCATATTCTCAGGTGCTGTGAAGGGTATTGACCATTCAAACAGATGGATCGCAATATGAGATTGCTAGTTGGAACCCACGTTCTCCCTAAGCAACCCAAAGGTTTTGGTGTAGGCTGCATACAAATTGACTTTTTAATGCACATCTACGGTCATGCAAAAAAAATTAAGGTGTCTCATATTTAAATGAATTGGTCGCACATTCCAGAAATGAATTTGATGGTATGCTGGGTGGAATCCTGTGTGAATACTTTTCTCAGATCCTTTCTCTTCAACACCACTATCTCTTGCCCAACAGCACTGAGGACAGTGTTTGAACTAAGACTGTAGAGAGGCCAGGAGTTAAGTGGTTCTCTTCGAACCCAAACTGAGCATCAGTGAGTGGGTTGTTTCTGAGTAAGTGCCACTTGATTACACTGTTGGTTCCCCCTTCCATCAGTATTAGCTGATCCAGATTAGACTGTTTGGGTGGTAATTGACCAAGTTGGATTTGCCCTGCTTTTTGTGGCCTGACGTAACTAAAGCTTATTTATTAGTCACAAGTAAGCCGTACATTAACACTGCAATGAAGTTGCTGTGAAATTCCCCTAGTCGCCACAGCCTGGTGCCTGTTCAGTTCAATGCACTTAACCCAGCACGTCTTTCAGACTGTGGGAGGAAACCCACGCGGACACGGAGAACGGCAGTGACCCAAGCCAGGAATCGAATCCAGGTCCCAGTGAAGCAGCAGTGCTAACCACTGTGTACCTGGGCAGTTTTCCATATTACTGGGTAGATGTCAGTGTTGTGGATGTATTGGAACAGCTTGGTTTGGACCCGCTAAATTCTGAAGCATATATCTTCAGTACTATTGCTCGAATGTTGTCCGGGCCCATAGCCTTTGAAGTGTCCAGTGCCTTCAGCCATTCATTGACATCATTTGGAGTGAATCAAATTCACTGAAGACTGGAATCTTATGATGCTGGGGACCTCTGGAAGAGGCTTGGATAGGTCATCCATTTGGCACTTGTGGCTGAAAATTGTAGCTATTGCCTCAGCCTGATCTTTTGCACTGCTATGCTGGGCTGTGCAGCCAGATGTTGGGTAGGTTTTTAACACTACCACCAGCCAGGATGTTGTCAGAACCTGTAGCCTTCACTATGCACAGTGCATGTAGCTGATAATGCCATATGGCATGTGCCAAAAAGAATGGATACTCGAACCTATGATGGTGCTGACCTGAGGAGAAGACCAAGTGGGATCGTCCACTTGATACATTTAGCAGAAACTGGTTTCTCTTGGTTCCATGTCTGCCATTTGTTTTGTGAGTACTGATAATGGAATAAAACTTGGGAAGTCATTTGATATTTATCTCATTTTAAATGGTCATATATTGTTCTTTGCCTTCCTTGTTTTGAAATACAGGCTTGAACATGATAAACGATATGTTCATGATGAAATTAGCAAGATTCTCCAACGTGAACGAGATGCAGCAAGTGATAGTCTTATAAAAGCTGTATTGCGGGAGAGAACGCTGACTGAAGAAGAACGAGTAAAAGCCAAGCATGCCGTAAGTAGACTAATAACCTTAGCTTATTGATGTACATTCTAGTTTTAGAACTATGAACACTAATTAGAAGAAAATTGCTGTCAGTGCTAATTGGCTAATATTAAGCCATTTCAAAAATGTGCAACATCAGGTAATAGGACCCATCGCGTGTTTAAAAAGTCCATTGCACTATCTCCAGTAGTCAAGTGACAGGTGAAATTATCAATAATTCAACCTTTTATTGTGGCTGCTGGTCTTAGTTATGTAATATGGTATTGATTGCTGCTGGGTCTGTGTTGCCGAATGTGCTGTACTTTTCAAATTCCTACTCCGAAATTATGCAATTTGGTAGTCTTTTCCTTCAGAGCAAACTAACATTTTAAGTATGTTTGGTGAGTATACATTGCAATGTGAATGATATTGTCTTCCACCATTCATGACTGGACGTGGTGGGACATTGGTCTGATGTGTTGGTTGTGGGATCGCATAGCTTTGTCTCTCATGTGCTGCTTCAGCTGTTAAGCAAACATGCAATCCTGTGTTGTAGGTTCGCCAGGTTGGCACCTCTTTTTCGATATGTCTGGTGCTACTCCTGGCATGATCTCCACACCTCATTGAACCAGAATTGATCTGTCAGGTTTGATAATGATAGAGTGGCAGGTATGCTGAGCCATGAGGTTTGCAAATTGTGGTTGAATACAATTCCAAGCTGATGGCCCACAGTGCCTCATGGATGCCCAGTTTTGAGTTGCTAGATCTGTAATGAATCAATCCCATTTAACATGGTGGCATTTCCACAGAATATGATGCAAAGTGTGCGATGGTTCCACCTGCCAAACCTATGATGGACAGATGCACCTGCAACAGGTAGATTGGTTAGATCAAGTAGGTTTCTCCTTCGCTTTGGTTCCTTCACCACCGACCACAGACCCTGTCTGGCAGCTATGTCCTTCAGGGCTCATTCAGTGGTGGTGTTCTTGAGCCAGCCTTGGTGGTGGGCATTGAAGATCTCCACTCAGATTGCATTCCATTTTCCTACCATCTTCAGTGCTTTTTCCAAGTGGTTTTCAACATGGAGGAGTACTGATTCATTAGCTGAGGGAGATGGGCACTACCCGGGAATCAGCAGGAGATTTCTTTGCCCTTATTTGACCTGATGCCATCAGACATCGGGGAAGTCGGTGTTGAGGACTCCCAGGACACGTTTCTCTCTATTATGTACTGCTTTGCTTCTACCTCTGGTGGGTCTGGCCTGTTGGTGGGACAGAACATGGCTGAGACTGACCAAGCTCAAGAAGACTCAAATCTTTGACCAAGCCACCCCAGAGCAAGATCCAGTTTCTCCCTCTATAAAAATCAACGGAGAAATCTCCCAAATGTGGAGCATTTTCCCTACCTGGGGAGCCACCTCTCATCTAAGACTGACATTGACACGAAGATCTAACATCGTATCCAATCCGCAAGTGCCACCTTCGGATGACAATCTTCGACCACCACAACGTGTGCGCTGATACTAACGTCCTCGTATCCAAGACAATCGTCCACCCAGTTCTTCTATATGGCTCAGAAACTTGGATTACGTGCAGATGCTACCTCAAGGCTCTGGAGAGGTGTCATCAACACTGTCTGAGATAGATTCTCTGCATCAGCTGGTACTAACATCAGCGTCTTCGAACATGCCAAGAGCACCAGCATTGAGGCCATGATCTCCAAAACCAACTCCACTGGGGCAGCCATGTGCTTAGGATGCCAGAGTCCTAACTGCTAAAGCAAATCTTCTTTACCGAGCTCAAGAAAGGCACCAGATCGAGAGGAGGACAAAGGAAGTGCTCACCTCAAGAAACCCAAAATAGACATCAATATCTGGGAGAAACAAAAACAGAAAATGCTGGAAAATCTCAGTGGGTCTGACAGTATCTGTGGTGAGAGAACACGGCCAACATTTCAAGCCTGGGTGACTCTTCATCAGAACGTCTGGAAGATCCTTACTCGGAAGAAACCTCACTGGAGGAACCTCATAATTGAAGTGGGCAATTTTTTGAGACGGCAAGAGGAGGTCCTGAGAAAGGAATGCTAGCAATCTCGAGTCCACTGACCAATTCCACCTCCCAGAAACACTTGCCAAATGTGCGGTGGGCGGGTGTGGCTCTAGGATTGGGCTAATGAAGGACCACAAGAACCCATAAAACCCATGACCAGTAACAGAGTTTCCTCGATGGGCAATCATCCTCTCAAGTGGGTGATCACTGAAGAAGGAGGAGCAACAGAATATACTTGGGGATAGTGATGGTGTCTGGGATATTGTCAGAGTTATGATTTGGTGAGTATGACTGTTTTAGACTTTTGTTCAACTAATCTTTGCAACATCTCTCTGCATAAGCTTGTTGATAAGAAGGAGGATTTGCAGGTTAAGCTGAGTTCAGTGTGCTGTTGCCATTTCCACTGTCCAAGTCAATGTCAGGTTGTCGCTACATAGAATAGAATCCCCACAATGCAGAAAGAGGCCATTCAGCCCATCGAGTCTGCATGGACAAGAAGCCCACCCAGGCTCTACCCCACGTATTTACTCTGCTAACCTCCCTGACACTCGGGGGCAATTTTAGCATGACAAATCCACCTAACCCACACATCTTTTGGACTGTGGGCGGAAACCAGAGCACCTGGAGGAAACCCACGCAGACACGGGAGAATGTGCAAACTCCAAACAGACAGTTACCCAGGGCTGGAATTTAACCTGGGACCCTGTGAGGCAGCAGTGCCATTGTGTCACTGTGTCTGCCTGGTTTCCTCCCTTTTCAACTTTTCTGTAGTAGTTTTGTACAACTCAGTGGCTCACCAGGCTGTTTCACAAGGCAATTAAGAGTCAAGCACATGGTGTGGAATCTCAGGATAAGTCGAGATCAGTTTCAGTTGTGATGTCTCCATCACAAAATAAGGTGCTAACGTTGTGTTCTTATGCTGTGGCTGTTAATAGAAATTGTGTGGGTGTGGACATTAGGTGAGATGAGGTTGTGCCTTGGCTCTGATGACTGTCTTAGCTGAAAACCGTATGAACACTTGCAACCCAGGTGTCCTAAATGACTGTTAAGGAAAACTGAGAGGTAATCGCAGGTATACAGAGAGAACTGCACAGTAGGATGAGTCACTACCTTCAGAAGGGTTGGGGAGGAGGGAAGTTTAAGTTTAAGCATTTGTGAATAACTGCCCTTGACCAAGGAGGTCTGAATAAAGTGCATTGAAGAAGTTGCACATGAGGTGATCTAAAGCATGGCTGCCCAACTCGAACCACGTCCTTTTTCCTGATCACATCAGCCCTCTCTGACCTTTATTGACTCCCAGCCAAGTCATGTCCTGGTTTTAAAATTCCCGTCCTTGATTTTAAATCCCTTCATGGCCTCATCCCTTTCTCTGTAATTCTTCCAAGATATCTGTGCTCCTCTAATTCAGGCCCCTTCAGCATCTGATTTTAGTGGCCCCATCATCGATGGCTATACCTTTAGTTGCCGCTGCCCTAAAACATGAAATACGCCTTTCTTCCTCTCCAGTTCGCTTACCTCTTTTAAGATACTCCTTAAAACCTACATATTTGACCAAGCTTTTGGTCATCTGATCTAATGTTTCTTCATGTGGCTTTATGTTTTATTTTGTTCTATAACGTTCCTGCAAATTACCTTGGGACATTTGATTCATTACATTAAAGACATCAAATGAATATGAGTTGTTGAATATTAACTAGTTACTGTGCTGCCACTTCCCTTGTTTCGTAGTCACCCTACTTCTTCACAACTTGGTTTATATCCAGCCAAACTGAAGCATTCATTGTGTCTGACTTGACATTAAAGCAGTCGCAGTGGCGAAAGTCATTATAGAATCTACAGCCATCATTTCTAAATAATTGCCTTTCAAGGGTTTTATTTAAACCAGGTTGCGAAAGAAGTATTTCCTCAGCAAGTATCAAAGACCTTTTCAGATCTGTCACCTTTCCACAGTCACCGGGTCCATTGTTAGATTCACTGTAATCAATGTAACAAGCCTGTTGTTATTTTAAACTATGTGATAAAATGCTTTTTCACCTGCCCATCTTATTTCATCTCTCCTACCCCAACAACTTTCCTAGGCATTATGAATAATGAGTGGGGATAATCCATAATGATCTTTCAGTGAAGAGTTGATCTGTTTTATTCTTCAGAGATTTATGTAAAATACCATTAGCTTGTTTTATCCTGTCAGAAAAAAGCTGATTTATTAAAATCGTCTAGCTATTTGTATGCTTCAAGAATTTTATTGCAAGTGTATGTGATGCATACAATGTTGTGAATCTCTGTTTTTTAAAATATGTGCATACCTTCTGTTTTCAATATTGAGAGACTTCTGATGTTTGGCATTTCCATCTTCAGGCTATTTTTTGTATTGGTTTCAGACGGCTATTAACTTTGCCACTCCAAACTGGCAGTAGTTCTCTTTGTGGAAAATCATTCGTGAAGTGATTGGTCACTTCATTCATCATTCATCCTCCACCCTTAAAAATACACACTGAAATAGAATTGTGCTGTTTTTGGTACAATTCTTCAGCTCTTCCTCTTGTTACGTGCACTTGAAGGGTCAAGTCACCCCATTCAAAACATCAGCAAGCTTGAAAAGAGTAGGATAGAAGGCCAAGTAAATCAGAAAGCAGTGGTTAAATAATGCCAAGTTTGTGTAACTTGACTGAGGGCATTCACAATTTAATCATTGATGTGGTAGATTGTCTGAAATGGAGGCCAGGAACGCAGTAGTTCCAATTCCCTCGTGCCTTAGCTAGCTTGCCAAATTTATCAAAGGTTTAATTTCTCTGATTAACTCCTTTTTGAGAGAAGATTAAATACTATCACTGAATTCCAAGTCCGAAGTGTTCTACTTCAGAAATGATTTTAAGTATCATTGCCTAATTTCATATGAGAGATAGCCCAGTGGTTGCTGAAAAGAATTTGAAAAGTCATGTGGTAAGGTGTAAGGCAAGAAAAATAATCTGTAAATTTTCACTGCCACATGCAAATCATTTATTTGCAAGTCAGGTTGAACGTTTGCAAGTAAAATGAGCAATGTCCCAGCAAATATGGAACCTTTTCATAAGCAATATTGCATTGACATAAAATCACTTGAGTCCTAATAAATGGTGAGTGAAGTCAGCACCAAACAAAAATCCATTGTTGAGGAAAATGCAGAATACGATTTAATACCATCTCAGTGTAACGATCCTATATTTTCAGGTGGACTAGCTGTTTTAGTAATTTGTTGAAATGAGCTCTCATTAAGCCCATTGCATGTCGGAAAATAATTTTATTGAGCTGCTGAAGTTTCAGGCTGACTTCTTTCAAAAACAAATTGAAGGCCGCATTGTCCAATATGAGCCGCAGTCATTCTCATAATGAGACTGAATTGTAGCTGCGTGCATACTGGGCATGTTGTAAAACTATTTTTTTGTGCTGTATCAAGCGCGTTGAGCCGAAATGGGGGATGAGAAACACTGGGGCTGAAACTACATGGGCTTCTCCCACTCTGCTCAGTGGAAATGTTGGGCATTCAGTCAAGGAGAGGAAATAATTGAGGTGGGAGGAGGAAGTTATACCAGAATTCCATGTCAGTGCATGGAGTGAGATACTTCAGTCATGTGAATAGACTCAAGACATTTGAGTTTGTTCTCTTTAGAGTAGAAACAATTAAGGAGAGACTTGGTTTTCTTGCTTTTTCTATCAAAATCCTTGTTCATTTTGAACACCTCTACTGTTTCCACTGGTATGTGGACCAGTAACCAGAAGGGACAGATTTGAGGTAAATGACCAAAAGAAAAGAGAGATGAAAATTTTTAATGCGTTGAGTTGTTGGGACCTGGACTATACTGCTGAAAGGCTGGTGGAAGCAGTTTCAGTAGTAACTTTCAAAGGAAATTTGAAAATAAAAAAAATGTAGGGCCTTGGGGGAGAAGTAGAGTAATGAGACTAATTGGATGCTCTTCCTAAGAACCAGCAGAAACATGAAGGACCGAATGGCCTCTTTTTTGTGCTGTGATTTTGCGAAAATTGGTTTGGTGAAAATCTTATGGTTGTGAAGAGAATTGCATATAATGGAAAGCTGTATGTTATTGTCAGAGAATAAGTTGCCTGGTAACATACAAGGGCAAAAGTATGCCATGCCCTCTATTTGCTGAAAGGGCAGTCAAGAGCAAATGGACATTGTTGAATGAAATGCAAAACTCCATGCCATGGTCCAATTTCATCTGTCATTCACAATGTTGCATTGAATATATCTTCATTGTAGATCTGTGCAAAAGGCTGCAATAATGTGTAAACCTAAGGGTGACATTAATTACCATAGCAACACAAATGCATAACCAATGCTGAAGTACAGTCACAGTTAAATCAAATCGATCTCTTTGGTTTGGCAATTTAATACAACAGTATTTTTCTCGCCTATGTGGCATTTATTTCTGTGTTGACAATTTCATATGATTCTAATTTAATGTATTAGCTTCTAAATAAATTGCTATTAATCTTGATAAAATTGCTATCTGAGCGCGTGCTTAAATTGATGTGATAAAAGGTTCCAAATTTCTATCACTTACATCTCTCAACATGGAAAATTAACTTGGCGAGAGCTCAAAATTGAAGCTTATTTCAACAGAACCAGTTGAAAACGATGTGCTTGGTGTTGTATAGTAGAATGCCAAAGCACTGATAGCTCTTTGTCACATCTTTCAATGGAGTTGAATGTTTTTGCATCAGGGAAGTAAAACAATGCAGAGACCAGACAACAGGACATGAATAGTTTGTGTCCAGCTGACCACAGGTAATCCGATTCCTGATGCCAGTGTCAAACCCCCATGCACTGCACCACATTCACACTGTGCAGCATCGCCTCCTCCTCACTCCACCTCTTTCTGAAGCACCCCCTTTCAGTACTACATCCACATAGCAATCCTTAACCTGTCAGTGCAGTCAACTATTTCTGGTTTGCATAGCCCAGTAATGTACGACATGCAACAAGTACCCAATGGTCAATTTACGGACTAGTTAAAAAATGAATCTCTCTCCACTGCCAAATCTTAGCATGAGACGATCCACACATTTTTGTTGAGTATTTTTTAAACACTGAATCACTGAACAGGTAATGACAGAGCTGAGGTGCAAATCAACAGATTAGCTGAATTATTCTTATTGTGTGGACATCTTGATCCAAACTAGTTATAACCTGTTTATCAAGGTTTAATATTGGGGGTTGTTAAACTCTGGTGAGCAAAATCATGTTTACTGGTTCAAGTATATTCAGTTGCAGACTGAAGTCATCCTACAGTGACTTTTTACAATATTGCAAAGCCACTTCAGAGTGACATGAGAATGGGAATATAACTAGCCAGTATTTGAAACCCTCTTTTTCCCCCAAGCCACAGGCAGTGGTATCACCGGGGTGTAGCATGAAATCCCCAAACTGTAACTTGGTAACAAAGTATACTAAAAGTCCCTGAATGTTCAGCAAGAGTTTAATCCTCGTCCATTATTTCACTTTTTGAATATTTGTAAGATGTTTTAAGGATTTTTTAAATATGAAAATTCTTGGTGATGAGGAAATGGGACATTTTCCCATTTTGAGCATCTAGTGTCAGTGTCGGGCAACCTTTGGTCAGTTAAATAGTCCAGTAAAGAGCACTGTGCTCGCTTTGGCACCATTGTGACATTTATCCATTTCCCAAACAATCTATCCAGTGGACTCTGAGTGAGTTGTCAATTGGGGTGGAATTAAGGGAGAGTTGTGGGTTGGCACTGCCCATGCTCCTTTCACACAAAATCATTGCAATTAGTGCGCAGAGAAGACTTTCAACCTATGACTTGATATGAATCTAGGGACCAGTGTCAAGCCCAGTGCTGAATCACCCAATCTCCAGTAAGAGGCTTTTTTTTTCTTGATCTGCGTGGTCATTCTCATTTTTAGGTGTTGAATAAAATGCTTCTGAGACATTGAAATAAAAACAGTAAATTCTGGAAAGGCGCATCAGATCTGGCAGCATCTGTGGAGAGAAGAACAATGTTAAGGTTTTGAGTCTGTAGTGATCTTCTTCAGAGCTGAAGAGGGGCAGTAATATGATGGATTATATAGTTGGAGAGGGTGATGGAGAAGGTTGAGCAGAATGGAAAATCAGGGATAGGTAGGAGTTCAGGAGAAACTGACCAAGATGTCATGGTCATAAGACAATTACTTCACATCAGGATTGCATTCTACAGCAGAGTTGTGAACCGACATGCATGCAAAGACACGAGGGAGTCTTCATTCAATCCATTTTTTTCTTAAAAGTCAAATTTCTGTTTTGTTTGCATTATATGCCAACGCTGCACTGCCTGCCATTTCCCAGGTGGTCTAGGTTGAGTAAGATTTCTTCCCTCGCCTTCTCCATATTCAGATTAATAGACTTTTATCCCTGCATTTAAGTTAATCTTCATTCAAGTGGGTAATCTTAGCAATTCAACCTGTCACCTGCAATATAGCAAATCTTTAACATTTGTTTAATGCCACAAAAATCATTCAGTTCTGGACTTCTGTGGAGGAGGATAAATAAGATACTTATCAGTGGCACAAAGGAATTTTCAATTGTATGAAAGTACAAAACCAGATGAAGATAAAAAATGCAAACAAATCCAGAAATTTTGAGTAAAGTATATTCCTGAACAGTTTACTACATGGCTGTTTGATCAAATTCTTTTGACTTTTTGAGTTATAACTTAAGTTTTCGAGAATCATAGGAACAGGAGTCGGTCATTCAGCTCATCGAGCCTACCTGGCCATTTAATACGATCATGGCAACTCAAACTTGTCAATGCCTTTAACATCCACTGTCAATCAGAAATCTATCAATCTCTGCTTTAAATATTCACAATGATTGAACTTCCACAGCTCCCGGGGTAGAGAATTTCAAATTCATGAGGACTCCGATCATGATCTTGGAACTCCTTATTTTGAAACCTCAAAAAGATAAATATTGTACATCATGCATTAAATAGTCTTACAAAAGCAAAATATGATGTGGAGTTGCCGGTGTTGGACTGGGATAGGCACAGTAAGTAGTCTCACAGCATCAGGTTAAAGTCCAACAGGTTTATTTGGTAGCGTGAGCTTTCGGAGCGTTGCCCCTCCATCAGGTGAGTGATGAAGTGAGTATTTGGCTTAAAAGCAAAATACAACCAACTCCTGTCATTCGCGCAATCCCCCTCTATCGCACACTTGTTTGCCCGCATGAATGTGTATGTACATCAAATCAGTGTTCATGGCCCCAGAACTTGGCTCATCCACGATTTGGACTCTCCTATTAAACTATTGGTCTGTTAAACTCAGCTTTACCGCACATTTACCATGTAGAAAACACACACTGCCATTGCGCAAGTTTAATGTTCGTGATTTCAACTTTCATAGAATTTGTGGGAACAGAACTCCTGAAGATGACTGGAGTTGACTGTATTGTGAATGCAAGAAGTCTGAAGTAAGAACAGAAAATGCTAGAAATACTCCAGTTTGGTAACATCTGTGGAGCGAGAATAGTTTAAAATTTCACGTCAATCATCTTTTCATCCTGACAAAAGATACTCGACCTGACAAGTTAACTGTTTCTCCATGATGTTGTAAAACTCCGAGTATTTCCAGCATTGTCTGTTTTTCTTAGGCGAGTCGAAATCCATAGTTTCAAGGCTTGTATTTTTTGAGACAGTCCCTGATTGAAGATATAGTTGTTGCAGCTATACCTGTTTCTTAAAGCTAACATTGGATCCAAGCCGACTTGAGCAGAGTTTGGGAGACTCTGCAGATGTAACAACATCGTGGGCTGAAGGGCCTGTTCTGTGCTGTACTGTTCTATGTTCTAGATGGTTACCCTTTTTGGTGAGCACTGTGCCTATGGAACTTGGGTTGTTTGTGCACTGCTATCGGCTGAGAATCGGGTGGAATCCTAAAAGAAGAGGGGCTGAAATTCTTTGTGGGGAAGATGAGTGTTGAAGGACACGTGAGATTGTAATTGATGACACACATGCTGGATCGATTGATGAGCCAATTTGTAAGATCTGCCTTCTCATGTGTAATTTATAGTTTATTTTCGACAATTTGCTTGTTAATTCACATTTCACTTGTTGGTTCTAGGTTTTACAGTATAGAGGTTAGCTGTGAATAGTATTTGGTGTTTGTTGTGTAGTAAGAAAATTATTTTGTTTGAACCATGGAGTTTTGTGGCCTCATTCCTTCAACAAATTACTGGAATTTTGGATTTTTTTTTTAAACATTGCTGGTCTCCAGCATCAACCATGGTTGATTATTTTACTCCTCCCCTAATTATAGCCACTACTGCTGCAGTTGAGATCAGCTTTGAGACCAAACTGGGAATGGAACCTGCATGTCTCAGTTCCATATTAGCACAGAGGGCAATATACTGCCAATTGGGTAAGCTATAAATTATGAATTAGTGATTTCTATTGCCACTCAATTATGAATAAGATTAAATACAAGGCCTAAGTTGAAGCCATAACTACATTGCTGTAAAATCAAGCATCTTTTTGTGTAGAAACTTTTTTGTTCGTAATTGTAGCTCCTTTTGAAATTTGGTATTCTTGCATCTTTCCTGATGAGTGCAAGACAAAAGGCTTCAACCGCATGTCTTTTTTTCCAGCAATACTCACGTTCTGTACGACCAACCGATTGTTGTTTATAATTTCAATTCCTAACCATTGATACAGATTAAGGAAACACTGCAATAATTGACCAATATGATGCTCTTGTAGGTGGAGGGGTGAATTCCTGGAGAATGAATTGCTAGAAAGACATTGAATACACAATACTCCATGGTGCGGATGTCTGAAGTTGAACTCTAGGGAAAAGCCAATGGTTGAAATGCTTTTCATATTTGCAAGCCACTGTTTTGTGTGTTATATTTGTCAAATCTTGTCACTGAATATTGTGATCATGCAACCTTTCAAGCACTTCTAACTAAATGGTTTTAAGTATGGCTTCATTACAGTGCCACAGGGCAGATAACATGATGAGACAGAGAGAAAGGAAGCGTGCTTCCCAAGGGAGAAAGAGTGTTTACAACCTATTTATTACATACCTCATTTGGCCCATATATCATTTTAATAGAAAATCTCACCAATTTAGGTAATTTTGAAATTGGGCAAAGACAGAAGGTCAGGCACACTATTGTTTCAGGAAGTGTAGCCTGAGGGTTATAATGCATCTCTCCAGCTTTCTGCAATGAAGAACTAATTATCAATATTGTGATGAAGAATGTTATCCTTTGATTGGGTTTAATGTTAATCTGCATCAGTGATTTTATTTTCTATTGGCCATTTTCTCTCCCAAAGCACTTGGAATAGTTCCGTGGACACCAAGCAGACTGTTCCTGAGTGGCCATTCTTATATTTTAAGCTAGACAGTGTCAGCAAGCTTTGACTGTGGCAGGCATCCTAGCTGAGGATCTCCATACAAACAATGTTCCAGGAAGGATCATAGGAGGAAGCTGAAGAGTGGGAACTGAGAATGAATTTCTTCCCCCCATTCTTTTCCCCAACCCATGGGCATTGAGACTCAGTAACACCCTTCCAGTGCCAAAATTGAAATCAGCCAATTCATAACAGATCCAAGATGAAGCCACTAAACCCAGCTATAGATTAGCAGGAAAGACAGTTGATTAGCATTGGCAAATGTTTATGAAAATAACTCAAGATGACTCGAAACAAAAATATATCCCAGCAAGGAAGAAGGATTCTAGGAAGGGAATAAATCGGGCACCAGCGCCCTAATCCGCTTCCAAAATGGAATACCGGTTAGTGAGCCGGACCCCAGTGGACTCCTGCACTACCTGTCCATCCTTTCTGGACTGTCTGGTGGTCACCCATTCCTTTCTTTGCTCTAATCCTTTGAGCTGCTGTGTGCCCACCTCTCTAAACGTGCTATCCATGTAACTCTCAGCCTCACGGGTGACCACAGTGTCTCCAGCCACTGCTCGAGCTCCGAAACCCAGAGCTCCAGCTTCTGCAGCTGGGAGCACTTCCTGCACATGTGGTCATCTAGGACACGAGCACCATCCAGGACTCGCCACGTATGACAAGTTATAAATTCCGCTCGGCTGGCCTCTCCTGACATCTCTCAAATTTACAATTAACAACTTAGACTAGAATTAGTAGACTTAATTTGTTAGACTTATTATTAGACTTCCGACTCTGTCACTAAGATTATGAAAGGGTTAACTAACTCTCCTGCATTAAATTTGTTAGGATAAGAAAGAGTTAACTATGAATTGCCAGATGACCAGTACTCATCAATCCAGAGCTTTTCTACCCACCAACTAGTAGAGCTACTGACTACTAACTGTAGAGTTACTAACGACTAACAATAGTCACGAACTGAACCGACCTCTAACATGTCAAAAAACTCTTAGCTTGAAGCTGTAGTCAGGTTTCCAGTCCTGTAGAGCTAAGGGGCTGCTTCCCAGATAGCTTCAGGGCGATGTTGGCTGTGGAGTACACTCTTCCCAGACTGCTTGAGGGCGATGGTGACTGCAGAGTACACTCTTCCATATGCAATTCATATACAATTATTTCAAATCCAATCTGACCAACTAACATGCAACTAACCACCTCCTCCAGTTCAATAATAATAGGGGTCAACCCTGGATTCCCTAAATCTGTGTTGGTGTTTTAATTACTAAATTGTGCTAGGTTGTACCATATGGACAGGCAACTGATTTGTAATTGGTGTTTGATTTTCAGAAAAGGAGAATTCCGAGAGAAACACTCATTTCATGGAGGCAAGTGACACAGAATCAAAAACACTCTGCCAGATTTTAAAATAGTCCAGATACCAGTCACAAGCAGCAAATCAATGGAAGGATTAAAGGCAGACAGAATGAGGTTAAAAGGACTTTTAGCAGATCTCGCTGTTGTATCAGCTGACAAAGTTGGAGCAAAAATAACAGATAAATGAATCCCACCAATGTCCAAGGATAGATGCTTAATCAGGTGTGATTTGAAGTATTATGCAGTGAACTGCCTAAACCGAAGAAGCAACATCCTTAAAATGACACGTGATGAAAATAATTCCAAGGAAGAGGATGAAAATAATGATGATGAGTGACAAATGATTCTATTCACAAGCCGTTTTAATCTTCTGGTGAACATATTAGTCATGGACACCTTTAACTGTGCAGTACTAGATAATGTTTGCACTTTGTGGTTAAAATGTTAACTTGATTCATTGATTACTGAGCAAAGGAATATCGAGGTATTACTTGGTTCAGGTTTGGCGATCATAAGTTGAAGTCACTGAAGAGAGTTGTAATTCCATGTAAAATAGCTGGAGTAAGCCATTTAATAAGTATTGATGATGTTTCTGGTGAGATGTCTATGCTATTGAGTAAATGTTCCATTCAAAAGGCACAAATGAAATGTAACATGGACCATCGTAAGGCAATTATTTTCGGAACATAGTTGATCTGCAGTTTTCCTGGTCAGAATGTTACCCCTTAAATAAGATGGGAAGAGGAGAAATGTCAGGATTTGTTAATTTTCTACCACCAGTCACATCTGCATTAGGTTGACATGTTTGGATTGGCACAAACAATTTTGGTCTTAT
The DNA here is from genome assembly GCF_964213995.1 of Mustelus asterias. Taxonomy (NCBI): domain Eukaryota; kingdom Metazoa; phylum Chordata; class Chondrichthyes; order Carcharhiniformes; family Triakidae; genus Mustelus; species Mustelus asterias. The sequence goes on from NC_135819.1 coordinate 69,499,238, forward strand.
TTTGTGGTTATAATATCTTATATTAGGGAATTGATTATTTGGTGAGTTTTCTGTGGCAACAGTATTTGGCCATTTAGTCCCTGACGCCTGCTCTGATGGTCTGAATGGAGTAGAAGGAAAAGAGACTGTCAGCAAGTGTGAGAACAACAACTTCACTAAATTCATTGCATAAATTTTCTTGAGTCCTCCATTTTTGTTTACATGTGCTCCTTAATACTTTATCCAAAAATGGAAGCTGTGGTACACTGATTTGCTGCTCTGTGTAACTTGAAGAATTTTTAAAAATGTCCTTCATCTGCCATGCACAAGTAATATCAGGATTCATCAGTTTGCTTGTACACGTGTCGTTGGTTTTACTGGAGGGACCCAGGACATTAAAGCAGACCAGACCTATTGTTGCTCCACAGCCATTAGAAAGAACAAATTTTGAATAACATGCTCCTTTCAAATTCAAGTCAGAGCACTCTCTTTTTTTCGCTCATTACTGTTGGGCCTTCAGAGCTCATACTTTATTAAGCAACACAACACAGCCCAGCTGAATGAAGAGCTGTCAAGTTCTGTCCCTGTAAATGACACCATGCCAATTCACATGTTGGATTAAACATGTTTGGGTTGACAGAAATCTTTATACAAAAAATATTAGAAGCCTTTAGTGGTTATCAAGTCTGCGGTAGGGGACTGTAGGGTTATTTGGTAGCTGTCAGTCACACATGGACATCTGGAGAAACTATTGATTGTGTTGTGATAAAAATTCTGTGCACATTACACATACACTAGCTAAACCTACAGACCAAAACATTATAGCTGACCAAATACTTAACTCGTTCATTACAAAATAAACATCTACTTTCACAGAGTCATCGGAGGCAATTCAGACCAGCTTCCTGTGCCAGTTTTCTGAAGAGCAACAAATTTAGTCCCCATTTCCCAGCCCTTATCCACTTCCCTTTTAAAAGCCATAGAATACTGTTTACATCTTTTTGTGGTTGGGAATTGCATACCTCACAAACTCTCTGCATTAAAAAGCTAACCACTCTTCTGGTGATAGTCTTAAATCTCTGCTTTCTAGTTACTGATTGATCCACCATTGAATATAGCTTTACCTCATCAAGACACCTAATGCGTACTTCTGTCAGATCTTCTAAGCTCTTTACGAGCGAAAATAACATTTTTCATCTTCAATTTTCATATCTAAAATCCATCTCTGAATTGAATACAATCTTAGTAAATTTCTTTTGTAATTTCTCTGTTCCCTCTTAAGGTAGGGCGCTGGACATTGGACATAATATTCTTGCTGTAGCCTGATCAGTGATTTATAACAGTTTAACTTCTCCAAATGTTTTTGTATTCTATGCCCCTGTTTGCAAAAGACTTAGACTCCTTGTGCTCATTTTCCTTCCTACTTTGCCCTCCCTGCTGCCTGGAAAATGCCATGTTAGAGTCTGGGTTGTGCAACAAATAATGTAGCTTGTGCAACGTTGTAAGCAATGGAACTTGCTTGCTGAATAGGAACAAAAGTTTTATCATTCTATACTTCAAACTTCAAAATTGCTATTGAGTCATATTTATTTTGTTACTGATCATAATTCATAGACGGTTGCTCAAAAAGTCTTTCAATTACACATTATGAATACGCATACGAACATACAAATTCGGAGCAGGAGTAGGCCACTTGGCTCTTCGGGAATGCTCCACCATTCAGCAAGATCATGGCTAATGTGTGTTACCTCAACTCCACACTCCAATGATGATCATGAAACCATTGTTTATTGTCGTGAAAACACAATGTTAGGGAAGGAAATCTACTGTCCTTACCTAGTCTGGCCTACTTGTGACTCCAGAACCACAGCAATGTGGTTGACTCTTAAAATGCCCTCTGAAATTATCTGTTTCTTTGATTAATGGCCGAGACTTTGGTCAGCCAGGCACAATTTCAAAATTTGCAGATGACACAAATCTTGGAAATGATGTGAACTGTAAGGAGAGTGTTGTTAAATTTATCTGGGACATAGATTAGTGGAATGGGTGGACAAGTAGTAGATGAAATTTAATGTAGAGAAGTGTGAAGTAAATCATTTTGGGAGGAAAAATATGGAGAGACAGTAAAAAATAAAGGGTACAGTCTGTGTAGGTATATGTGCACATACCATTAAAGGTGGTGGAATAGGTTGAGAGTGGTTCATAAAGCAATAGCGATCCTGAGCTCTATAAATAGGGACAAAAAGTGTGAAACAAGGAAATTAAGATAAATCTGTAAAAAAAAAACTGGTTTGTCCTCCAGTAGAGTATTGTGTCGAGTTGTGGACCCACACTTCAGGAAGGTGAAAAAAAGATTCATGAGATTGGTCCCAGGAATGAGGAACTTTAGTTTTGTAGGTGGATTGGAGAATCTCGAACTATTCTTCTTGAAGAGAAGATTCGGAGGAGATTTGATGGAGGTATTCAAACCATGAGATGACTGGACAGCAGAGCTCGTGAGAAACTGTTCCCATTTTGGAAGAATCAAGAAACAGGGGACCAATTTAGGTCACTGACAAAAGAGTGCTTGAGAGTGCAGTGGAGACCAATTAAATTATGGCTTTCTTAAGCACATAGAATCATTATCTGAAAGGGAATCATTTACAGGGCGATGGGTGAAAAAGGCAGGGGAGTGGCACTGAGTGAATTGTTCTTGGAGAGAGCCAGCACGGACACACTGGGCCAAATGGTTTCCTCTGACCATTTTATGATTCTGTCAAGGGCAGTCACCTCAACTATGGAATCCACTCTTGTCCATATTTGAGCCAAGGCTGTAATGAGATCTATGACCCAGCAACCGTGGCAAAATCCAGATTGAGCAGTGTGAGCAGACTATTGCTGAGTAAGTGCTGCTTAATAGCACATTTGACAACATCTTCATTACTTTGCTTAGAGTAGATTGAAGAGGTGGCAACTGACCAGAATGGATTTTTCTTGTTTTTGTGGCTAAGACATGTGCAAAGCTATCCAGATGGCTGCCAGTGTTGTAGCTGTACTGAAACAAGTTGGCTCGGAGTGCGGCTGGTACTGGAGCAAAGATCCACAGGATTACAGCCAGGATATTGTGAAGGCCCATCGCCTTTGTTGTGCATTTGGCACTGTTACTCTGTTTGTTTTCAGGGTGATTTAGACAAGTTTAGACTGGCAGAGGCAGTATAATATAGATAAACATGAAGTTATCCACTTCGGACAGAGAACCGGAATGGTAGAGTATTACTTAAATGGTGATAGATTGGAAAATGTTGACATACAAAGGGTATCCTAATACACCAGAAACAAAGCAAGCATGTAGGTACAGCAAGCACTTTGAAAGGCAAATGATATGTCAGCCTTCATTTCAAAAGGACTTGAGTACAGGAGCAAGGATGTCTGACTGCAGCTGTACAAGGCTTTGGTGAGATCACACCTGGAGTAATGTGTGTAGGTCTGGTCGTCTTATCTAAGAAAAATATACTTATCTTAGAGGGAGTGCAGCTAAGGTTCATCAGACTGATTCCTGGGATGATCAGATTGTCGTATGAGAAGAAATTGCGTCAACTGGGCCTGTATTCACTGGAACTTGAATGAGAGGGGATCCCATTGAAACATATAAAATTCTAACAAGGCTGGACAGACTGGATGCAAGGATATTGTTTCCTCTGGCTGAGGAAGGGTCCGAGAACAAGGAGGTCACAGTCTCAGGATGCATCGTTGGACATTTGGGATTGAGATGAGAAATTGCTTCACTCAGAGGTTGGTGAACCTGCAGAATTCTCGACCACAGACGGCAATGGAGGTCAAGTCACTGAATATCTTTAAGGAGGCATTTGATAGATCTCTAGACTAAGGTGTCAGGGGGTATGGGGAAATCGTGGGAGTATGTTGTGGATATCATGGGTTAACCATGGTCGTACTGAATGGCAGAGCGGGTGAAAAAGTCAAGTGGCCTACTATTTTCTATGTTTATGCCACTGTTTTGCGCAGTTCTGATGTATGCAATAACTTGTTTTATGTTTTAAATCGCATTCATTATTCAGGTCTAGAGGTATTTGGTCGCTTTGTCGAAGTCCATACTGTGACTCTGGTTTAATGTCAGTATTAAGCCTTTTGAAATCGTAAGTTTTCACTATCCCTATAAAAGCAAATTACTGCAGATGCTGGAATCTGAAACCAAAAGAGAAAATGCTGGAAAATCTCAGCAGGTCTGGCAGCATCTGTAAGGAGAGAAAAGAGCTGATGTTTCAAGTCGAGATGACCCTTTGTCAAAGCTTTGACGGAGGGTCATTTGGACTCGAAATTTCAGCTCTTTTCTCTCCTTACAGATGCTGCCAGACCTGCTGAGATTTTCCAGCGTTTTCTCTTCACTTTCCTTGATTTATTATTTTGTTCCTAATCCGTTTAAAAGTACCATTTGTTTGTACTGATTTAATTCACATATCTGCCAGTGATGTGGCGGCCATTACAACAGAGCAATTGCACCTTCTGACTCCTTCCATTCATTCTTAAACAAGATGGCTTCGGTTTTCGGACAGAATTTTTTCCTTTCTCAAAGGTATGTCAAGCTGAAATTGCCTTTGTCTGAAACAATCGGCAACTGCTTTGCCAGTTCTTTGTCAGTGATAGACAGACTAATACTCGATGCTAAACATGTCCACCAGCATTTTAACATTTCCTATTGCTTCAATAAATCCCCACGTGTGATTTCTACGGTTAATGTTGGGGTGGCCATTCACAAAGTCAAGCGAACATAATTTTCCTTTATTAACTACCTGATAACTTCAAGATAATTGATATTGTTGCTCCCTGTTATCTACACTTCTGAATTATTCTCTGTTGCAATTAATGCGATATTTAAAAATGTTAGTAACCCTGTTCCTTGCAAAGAATCTGACTGCATTCCGATTACTGCAAGTGAAGACATCTCAAGACTTTTGTTAAAAACATAGAAATTGCACATCAGAAAAAGCACATTGGGTGGGACATAATTTTATTTTTGTATCGTTCTGTTGATTCAAACAGAAGTTGGTTTTCAATTGATATTTGTTCGTTTCAAGCTTCTTGCACTTAAAATGCTAACCTGCAGCCTGGCATAGAATCACTATAGCTTGTATACCAAGCTAAGTTTCTAAAACCTATTTGCTTTAAATTCTTCCCTTACTATGTTTAATGTGTATTTTAAATATTGACAACTTTGTGCAAATTTCAAAGTAGTAATTGGTTAAATACTGTAGATTATACAGGTCACTCAACTTTTGACACTTGCCACCACAAACCCAACTCTTTTCTTGCATGTTGGTGAGTTCCTTGAGTTTAAATTTGATTTCCTATTGTAAGCTTTTCGAACTTGGGGCCTTGTGATAAAATGTCAGCACAACATATTAAAATGTCTACCGGCCTCCAATCTCATTTCTTTCATACATTTTTTAAGAAAGGAAGAAAGCAAAGGGGAATTGAAATGAAATGTTAAGAATATGAAAGACATTTTGCAGAAGGACAAAGAAGAGTAAAGTTTCAGTAAGTGGTAAGACATCAGAGGACTAATAGTACATGATGATTAGGTCACCTTAGAAAGGGGGAGGACAAATTGATGAGATTATGTTTTAAAAACGAAGCACATTGAATCTTGAGTTATATACATAATGTCAATAAGCAATGAGATTATGCTAAACTTATAAAATTACTTTCTTAGGCCATAGTTAGAAGATTGACATTTGAATTTTTTAACAAGTGTTTTATTTCATTTGCCTTCAGGCTGTAGATGATCTTGGTAAATTGTATCTGTTACTCCTACTGAGTTGTCGCAAGGAAGTAGTGGCTGGGCCAATCATAAGCTAATACAAATGGGTTCATGCTCTCCTAATTTCTAAGTTAGAATTTCAGCAACCTATTCAATTATTCAAACAGCATTTTGTCCATTTTTAATCTGAACTCCAGGGATGAGGTGAGAGTGACTGCCCTTGACATCAACGCAGTCTTTGAGTAACGCATCAAGAACCCAAGCAAAACTGCAATCTTCGGGAGTGTGGAGGCGAAACTCCCTGCTGGTTAGAGTCTCAATTCCAGAACATCATTGTAGGAGTTCCTCAGTGTAGTGCCACTGCCCAGCCATCTTCAATCGCTTCAACAGTGACTTTCCTTCCATTATAAGGTTGGGAGTGGTAATGTTCATTAATGATTGGACCATGTTCAGCACCATTCATGACTCCTCAGATACAGAAGCAGTCCACATCCAAATGCAGCATGACCTCAACAATACCCAGGCTTGGGCTGCCAAGTGGCAAGTAACATTTGCACCACAAGTGCCAAGCAATGACCATCTCCAACAAGAGATAATCCAACTATTACTCATTGACAAGAAACTGAATCGGACGAGCAATATAAATACTGTGGCTATGAGAGCAGGTCAGAAGCTAGGAATCCTTTGGCAAGTAACTCACCTCCTAACTCCCCAAAGCCTGTCCATCATCTGCAAGGCACAAGTCAGGAGTGTGATGGAATACTCTCCACTTGCCTGGATGAGTGCAGCTCCAATGGTGCTGAAGAAGCCTGACACCATCGATTGGCAACTTATCCACAAATATTCACTCCCCGTACCACAGACGTACAGTCACAGCTGTGTGCACCATCTACAAGATGTACTGCAGGAATTTAACAAGGATCTTTAGGCAGCACCTTCCAAACCCACAACCACTACCATCTAGGAGGACAAAAGTGGCAGGCACCTGGAAACGCCACCACCTGGAGGTTCCCTTCCAAGTCACTCATGATCCTGATTTGGAAATATATCACTGTTACTCCACTGTCACAAGGTCAAAATCCTGGAACTCCCTCCCTAACAGCACGTGGACTGCAGCAGTTCACAAAGACAGCTCGTCACTGTCTTCTCGAGGGCAATTAGGGATGGTCAATAAATGCTGGCATAACCAGCGATGCCCGCATCCTAAGAATAGAAATATAGAAACATAGAAAAACTACAGCACAAAACAGGCCCTTCGGCCCCACAAGTTGTGCCGAACATATCCCTACCTTTTAGGCCTACCTATAACCCTCCATCCTATTAAGTCCCATGTACTCATCCAGGAGTCTCTTAAAAGACCCTATTGAGTTTGCCTCCACCACCACTGACGGCAGCCGATTCCACTCGCCCACCACCCTCTGTGTGAAAAACTTCCCCCTAACATTTCCCCTGTACCTACCCCCCCAGCACCTTAAACCTGTGTCCTCTCGTAGCAGCCATTTCCACCCTGGGAAGAAGCCTCTGATAGTCCACCCGATCTATGTCTCTCAACATCTTATATACCTCTATTAGATCTCCTCTCATCCTACGTCTCTCCAAGGAGAAAAGACCGAGCTCCCTCAGCCTATCCTCATAAGGCATGCCACTCAATCCAGGCAACAGCCTTGTAAATCTCCTCTGCACCCTTTCAATCTTTTCCACATCCTTCCTGTAATGAGGCGACCAGAACTGAGCACAGTACTCCAAGTGGGGTCTGACGAGGGTCTTATATAGCTGCATCATTATCCCCGGACTCCAAAACTCAATCCCTCGATTGATAAAGGCCAGCACACCATACGCCACCTCCACCTGCGGGGCCGATTTTAGAGTCCTATGGACCCGGACCCCAAGGTCCTTCTGATCCTCTACAGTACTAAGAGTCTTTCCCTTTATATTGTACTCCTTCATCCCACTTGACCTGCCAAAATGGACCACTACGCATTTATCTGGGTAGAAGTCCGTCTGCCACTTCTCCGCCCAGTCTTATGTCCTATCTATGTCCCTCTGTAACTTCTGACATCCCTCCAGACTATCCACAACCCCACCAACCTTCGTGTCGTCGGCAAACTTACCAACCCATCCCTCCGCTTCCTCATCCAGGTCATTTATGAAAATGACAAACAGCAAGGGTCCCAGAACAGATCCCTGGGGCACACCACTGGTGACCGACTTCCATTTAGAAAAAGACCCATCTATACCCACTCTCTGCCTCCTTTGGGCAAGCCAGTTTTGGATCCACAGGGCAGCAGCCCCTTGGATCACAAGCCCTCTCACTTTTTCTGGAAGCCTTGCATGGGTGGCCTTATCGAAAGCCTTGCTAAAATCCATATAAACCACATCTACCGCTTTCCCTTCGTCAATGTGTTTAGTCACATTTTCGAAGAAGTCCACCAGGCTCGTAAGGCACGATCTGCCTTTGACAAAGCTGAGTATTCTTGAGCATACTAAACCTCTCTAAATGCTCATAAATCTTGTCCCTCAGGATCTTTAAAAATGTTGGAGGCCTACCTGAAAATTGGATCAAGTATACAAATAGTTGTCCAAGGTTCCACCACATTTTCCCCTGTCAGTCACCTATGTTTCACATTAACAATGGCAGTAGGAGGTGCATTTTCCCTGAATTATTTTTTGAGCTTGCTAACTGGCTGTTGGTTGTGTTGTGTATGTTGTGCTAAATATAATGAGAAGTTAACAGTTGTCATATCTGGACAGGAAGCAGCAGAACAGCTATAATCAGAAGCTCTGTTAATTTCATCTTGGGTACTCACTCAGTTCATGTATTCAGGAATCCTTTGTTATGTTGCCATTGTTGATAGAATTACAAATATTTCAATTGTACTATGATAAATACCATCTTTAAAAGTATTTCAGTTTCAGGTAATGTAAGCTTCTTGCTCCCTTGCAAGTGGGCAGATTATAGGCTGACAATGTCGCAAGTGTGCATTTATATCATCCATTATGTAACATGGTAACCAGCAGGCAGACAGTCATACCCACCCAGGACTTCAAAACAGCAAAACAATGCACGCTCTTAGTATAAAAAGAGAAAACTGTATTTGTTTGAAATTGAAATAAAGTAGAAAATGCAGAATCTAGAATCTTTGGATCGGATTTCAAAGAATGTGGGTCTGGCTGCAAATGATTCCTGATTTTAGTCTAAATCAGGGTCCCAAACTTTTCCAGCCGTGGAATGCTTTTGACCTCCCTCCCAAGAGTATTGACGGAACCCCTAAGAAACATTTCTTAATATTGAATAATTAAGCCACAAAATAAATCATTATGGCGCAATAGACACATACATACAGAAATAAACTTAAAAGATGTTTCTATGTATGTAGACATTTAGTAGAATTGAAATGTTCTCTCATTCAACAAATACTTCCAAATGTTCCCTTTTTTCCTTTTTAATGGGAGCACCCACTCTCTCTCCCGCCCTCGGCTGTTGCCACATGCCCACTTACCCCTCTCTCACATCCCACCCAAGTACCACTGATTTGTTGAGAATTCATAGAATCCCTACAGTGCAGAAGGAATGCCATTTGGCCCATCGAGCCTGCAGTGACAACAATCCCACCAAGGCTCTAATTCCGTAACCCCATATATTTACCCTGCTAATCCCTTGACACTAAGGGACAACTTACCATGGCCAATCAACCTAATCCTTTGGACTGTGGGAGGAAACCGGAGCACCCGGAAGAAACCCATGCAGACACGGGGAGAACGTGCAAACTCCACACAGACAGTGACCCGAGGCTGGAATTGAACCTGGGTCCCTGGCGCTGTGAGGCAGCAGTGCTAGTCACTGTGCCACCGTGCCGCCCTTAAAACTTTCCATGTTTGTTTGATTAAAGCCTGCTATTGTCTGCAATCTTACTAGATTTTGAAAATATGAATCCGTAACTTTCTGAAATTCCTGCTGTATTTTGCAAAACAGTATTTAGCAAAACTAGAATCTGGATCATATATTCCCTTGAGCCTGCTCCACCTTTAAATAAGATCATGGCTAATCTGATCTGGCCTCAACTCCATGTTCCCACCTATTTACCATAACCTTTGACTCTCATATTGTTAATGATTCCCATAGAGACTACTAACTTTAAAAAGAGATATGAATTTTTCAATGACTGACACAAAGGAATCACACAAGACATCACGATTTAGTATAGTCACTATAACTAACTAAAATCAACATTGATTACATTTTGCTTGGTAAGCAACCAACACCAAACTACAGAAAGGTATCCCCTATTAACTTCTTAACTTAATTGAACATCCCATGCCACATTTATACGTTACAATGTACCTCAACAGAAATTCAGGGCCTGATTTTACCATCAAGTTGTGCCCGTTTTCGGGCGTGAAAACTTGGTAAAGTCGGGCATGAGGCGAGTAGCACGATAATTCCCCCTTTACCAAGGGCCAAAAATGGCCGCAGTTGGGACCGCATCCAAAACTGACGTGACTTAATGGGCTGCACGCCCAAACTTACCAGCACTTCCCCCTTTACCACCGCATTCACTCACTCATCTAGATTCAGCGCGAAACAGGCATGGTCCGTAAAGGTCCCTTGGGGCGCTCCAGCTACTGAAGAGGTAAGTTCAGAGATTCTGGTGGCTCTCTGACTCAAATCAGTGATAGGGGGTGGGTGGTCAGATGGCTGTCTGGTGTCGGGGGGAGGGAGGCGAGTCAGATGACTCTCTGGTGGTGGGGGAGGGAGGTGGGTCAGATGACTCTCTGGTGGGGGGGAGGGCAGGGGGGATCCGCAGCCACTCTGCGTGTGATCAGGGGAGGATGAAGGGGGGCAGGGGGCCGCGATCCGTCTGGGTAACGGGGGTTGTGGGGTAAGAGGGTCAGTTATGTTGTGGGGGTGAGGCAATGTCTGTGGGGGCCAGGGGTGAGGCATGATCCAGCCCGGGCATGATGTGGCAAGGGAGCGTTTTTCTATTTTTTTTTTACTGCGCATGCGCAGTTGAAGGCTCAGATTGGAGTTGCAGTGTTTCTGACGTGTTAAGCCTCGCCCACAGACTTCTGCAACGTGATTCAGAATTGGTGTTATTTTTTCAGGCAGAGTGCATTTGGGGGCGCCTGAGAATGGGTCTAAAAGTCGGAGTTTCCCAGTTTCAAGTCCGCCCAGCACTTAGAATCAAAATGGTAAAATAGGGTCCATAGTCTTGTGTTTAAAGTCCCGTAGCTCCGCTTAGCTTTAACAGGATTTCTTTTCCCTGCCCCACCAGGGTGAATTTTCCAATGTCCTTCGAAACAGTTTCTCTAAATAAACAGAATCAAGTGTATCCCCAAATGTGTCAGTCTGACTGAATCCTCAGAATTTTATACGTTCATTAAGATCATTTTTCTGAACTCCAATTGGTGTAGGCCCAACCTGTTCAACCTTTGTAAACAAGATATTCCCTTCAGGCCAGGAATGAGTCACGGGAACTTTCTCTTGACCTCCTCCTATACAAATATATCCTTCCATAAATCAGGAGACCAAAACTGTACTTAGTCTTCTGTGTAGTCTTACAAACACGCTGTAGAACTGTTGCAAGACTTACCAACATTTGTACTCTATCCCCTTGTGATAAAGACCATCGCTTCATTTGCCTGCCCAATTACTTGTGTTTGCAGAACATTATGTTGCAGGTACAAGGAAATCCGAATCCTTCTGTACCACAGCATTCTGTAGTTTATCTCCATTTAAATCATATTTTGCTTTTCTAATCTTCTTACCAAAGTGGATAACCTAACATTTTCCCACATTATATTCCATCTGCCAAATATTTGCCCGCTCACTTAACCTTTCTATATCCCTTTGCAGACTATGTGCTCCTCACAATTTGTTTTTCACCTATATTCATATAATCACATTTGACCCATTCTTCCCCCCCCGCTTTCTGTTGGCCAATCCTCTATCCCTGCTACTATATTACTCCCAAAACCATAGGCTCTTAACTTGTACAGTAGCTTTCATGTGACATTATCAAATGTCATTTGGAAATCCAAATACCACATCTACTAGTTCTCCTGAATCCACCCTGCTTGTTACACCCTCAGAGAGATGATAAATTTGAGAAAGACAATTTCCCTTTCATTAAATTGTATTGTTTGATTGTATTATGATTTTTTAAAAATGTCCTGTTAATAATGGATTCCAGCATTTCCCAATAACCTATGTTCAGCTAACTGACCTGTAGTTTTCTACTTTCTGTCTTTTCCTTTTCTTGAATGGGGCATCACATTTGCGGTTTACCTGTCCATTTGGACCTTTCCAGAATTGAGAGAACTTTAAAAGTTTATAATCCACTGTCCCTACAGTCAGTTTCACAACCTTCGCATATGGATCATCCCATCCAGGCGACCCGTCAGCTTTTATCCCATTTGTTTGCCTGGTACTTTTTTCTCTCATTGTGTTTGGTTTAATTGCTTCCTCCTTTTTGATTTCAAATTTTCTATTATTGTTGGGATTCTTGTAGAGTTTTCTACTGTGAAGAGGGATAAAAAATATTTGTTCAAAATCTCTTCCATTTCCTTGTTTCCCATTATTGATTCGCCAATCTCATCACTGAAGAAACAAAGCGATTGCTTTTAGCTATTCTCTTCCTTTTTAGATACTTGTCCAAGTTCTTTCTTTCTGTTGTGATATTTCTTGCTAATTTAGTCTCGTCTATTTTCTCTACTTGGCTTAGTCATCCTGAGATGTAACACCTTTCCTTTCGATTTGATAGCATTCCGTAACTTTCTTAGGAAACCACGGATGATACATTCTTCTTGTTGAGTCTTTCTTTCTTAGTGGAATATACCTTTATTGTGAATTATGAAAGTTTCCTTAAATATCTGCGGCTGCTTACCTAGTATCTTACCTATTCATCTATTTTCCCAGTCTCCTTGCCTGTACAGCCTTTACCTATTTGCTGTATATTACTGAGAGTATGTAAAGGAAAACGGCTGTACATCTTGGAGCAGTGAGAACAGCATCAACACTTATGAGAGATTTTGCATTGGGAAGCTAATGCCCAACAGCAGTGCACACAAGCTACAACATTTACCAAAACTCCCCGTGACACAAATATTAAAAATCGCAGTGTGATACCCTGCAATTGCTTATTTCAAAATTTAAAGTACAACATAAATATTGTACATAATGAATGAAAACATCTGTTGTTAAAAATCATTAATATATATTCATTTGAGTGAGTGCATAACCATTTTTTAATAGTCTAAGAAACAGTGGGGGTTTTGACTGATGTTCATTCCCCCATACAGAAACAGTGCAGATTTGCCGCCAACAAAACTCTTAGCTGGCTTCCACTACAATCAGTAATAATTGGCAATGAAGACATTACAATAGTGTTAAAGGATAATTGATCATACAGTGCATGATAACAGTCTGAAGCACTGTGGGACATTTTATTCGGTTAAAGGTGCTGTGAAACTGCAAATTATAGTTTTAACTTGCATTGAATGGGCCTTAATTGATACCCAAAAGTCCGCAACTGATGTTAAATGATGTTTTTAACCATTTTCTTCTGAGATATAAATTTCTCACTTTCGTTTCAAAAAGCAAAACTGTATTTTCACATGGCGACATTCAAGTCAAACCATTTTGACATGATGGATTCTTTGTAATCAAATATTTGGCTTGCCCCGAAGGTGCAGTGGATGACTGCACCACTTTGTGTGATTCTCGGCCTTACAAACCACAAAGTCCCAAAGTCCCATATTTAATCCAAGTTTCAGCCCAAGCATCATCCTCGGGCAGGAGAGGGGAGTAATCTGCCAGGGTTTCTGCTCCTGATGGATATCTTTATTTAAAGTTTTTATTTATTCGACACACGTAGGCTTACATTAACACTGCAATGGCGTTACTGTGAAAATCCCCTAGTCGCCACACTCTGGCACCTGTTCGGGTACACTGAGGGAGAATTTAGCATGGTCAATGCATCTAACCAGCACGTCTTTTAGACTGTGGGAGGAAACAGGAGTACCTGGAGGAGTCCCATGCAGACACTGGAGAACATGCAGACTCCGCACAGACAGTGACCCAAACCAGGAATCAAACCCAGGTCCTTGGCACTGTGAGGCAACAGTGCTAGGCACTGTGCCACCATGCTGCCCTTCCAGTGGCTCCTGGTTTTGTGTGTTTGAGCAAATCAGATGAGGACAAAATTTGGCTTAACTATAATATCCCATGGGTAAATATCATGGTGTTCTTCATCATCTAGCCCTGATCATGAAGAATAACTACTTGTTCAAGATACCAAAGATACTTTTGTGTAATTATACCACAGCAGAAAACACCCTCTTCTGGTGAGCAGAGAAGCTGAGGTTTTTCAGTCAAGAGTCAGTGGTTGTTCAGTGACCTTGCCGAGATCATCAAGCAAATGGGATGCGAGGATTCGTTGATGGAAGATAGAGAACCAAAGACAAAAAGTTGCACTAGACTTTTATAAAACATTGGTTGTCCTCTCCCAGAGCATTATACAAATACTGGAGACCGCACTTCAGAAAGAAGTGGATGTCTGTAATGCACTGTCTGAAAGGGTGGTAGAAGCCGATTCAATAGCGACATTCAAATGAGACTTAGATACATTTTTAGAGAGAGAAGATTTACAGGGCTGTCAGGAGAGAGCAGGGGTGTGGGATCGATTGAATAAGCTCGACCAAAGAGCCAGCTGAGGCACAGTATGCCAAATGGCTTCCTCCTGGGCTGTATCGTTTCACTATTCCATTATTATTGAAGAATTAGTTGCTATGATGGGTCATGCTGACTTCATCGTCTGATAATGATACTGAGGCTGCTCTAAGATGCTACAGCTGCTGGTACTTGCTGCAACTCACACTGCAAACAGTGGGGGGGGGGGGGGGGGGGTGCTGCAACTCACACTGCAAACAGTGGGGGGGGGGGGATTTAAACTGAAATTGAGAAAACATGCCCTGCAAGGCGAGAGTGGTTATAAGGCTCAACTTCGATGCTCAAAGTATTTTGAATTCCTTGATGTCATTGCCAAGTAATTATCATCAACGATCTGGCCATGGGGCAGCATGGTGGCACAGTGGTTAGCACTGCTGCCTCACAGTGCCAGGGACCTAGGTTCAATTGCAGCTGTGTGGAGTTTGCACGTTCTCCCCGTGTCTGCGTGGGTTTCCTCCGGGTGCTCCAGTTTCCTCCCACACTCCAAAGATGTGCGGGTTAGGTGGATTGGCCATGCTAAGTTGACCCTATTGTCAGGGGAATAGCAGGATAAATATGTGGGGTTACGGGAATAGGGCCTGGATGGGATTGTGGTCGGTGCAGACTTGATGGGCTGAATGGCCTCCTTCTGCACTGTAGTATTCTGAGTCTATGATCTACTTTTCCCTGTGTAAATTAAGCTTCAGGTATTAATTTTTGTTTAAGTAAATGCTTTATATGCTAGGTCTTACTTCATGCAGCTTTTTAAGATTGATTTATAATTATTTAAGCTCCTGTTGATGCAAAGGTTTGAAGCATTTGTGAAACTAAACCTGGAATTTTAAGGATGAAAGCATTGAAATAAGATCATTCAATCAATATGGGAGCATTTTAGTTGCCTGCAGTTGGCCAGTAGTCAATCCCATTCATGTTAAAAATGTTTAGAGTTTTCTGATGTGTAGATTGCTTCGTGGCTTGACAATAATGTTGCATGACTTCATGCCTTGACCTTCACGATAAGGCATGTTGTAAACTGAGGATACATGAATTCGCATTTCTTGATTAAAGACGAGCAGAACAATTTGTTGAATCTCCAGAAATAAATTCATGTGGGGAACTAAAGGCTGAACCAGTTTGGAGAGGCAAATAAATATGACAACCGACAATCTGCCAAAAGTGCAGAGTCTGTTATGTTCCACATTAATACAATGCAGTGAATACATGTCATTTTAACAAATACATAGTATTAAGATGATTTTTTTTTACAGTTGCTCAGTATAAAGCCTGCTCTGAAAAGAGCGCTGGTTACCTTCTCGTCCCTTAGAAAAACTGACAGACCTTGACATTTTGGGCAGTATACTTTTGCCCGTTGTCTGGATGAATGATTGAAATGGGTGAAAGAGTTTGTTACATATAATGGAGGATGATGGGAATATGGGCAGGATCTTACTATTGATTGGTCAGACTATTGTATTTGGAATAGGTCGGAAAATGTTAACATTCTTGCTGCTGATAGGTTGACAGCCAAGAAATATATTACCATGCATTTTCCACAAAGGGAAGCAACTATCACTGACGAGAAGGCTCCTGTCTTGAATGACAGTGTGACATTGGGAGACCTGCATGCCCTCCATAGCACATTTTGTATGCCATTGTACGATGGATGAGGCAAATCTGGAGTCAAACCATCGGACGTGGTTTTTATTAAGTTGAGCACGTTTGATGATAGCTGGCTTGTTCCATTCACTGTTTGAAGCAGGTTTGATGATCATAGAATCACTACTGTACAGAAGGAGGACATTCGGTCCATCGGGTCTATACGGACCGCATCCCACTCAGGTCCTATTCCCGTAACCCCACATGTTTAACCTGCTAATCCCCCTGACACTAGGGTTAATTTAACATGGCCAGTCAACCTAATCCGCACATCTTTGGGCTGTGGGAGGGAACCCACGCAGCATTGACAAGGACCCGAGGCCAGAATTGAACCTGGGTCCCTGGTGCTGTGAGGCACCGGCGCTAACCCCCACTGTGCCACCATGCCGCCCTTATCCTCATGTCTTTTGTGCAGGTTGAAGCCTAGTTCCTCAATGGAGTTGAAGCCTTTGTCGCATGGCATGCTGTAAATTCCTAGTTTATTGTGAGATGCTGACATGTCTTTGTGGGTATGCAGGATGGAATGGAGCTTCTCAAAGTGGAACCAATGTATTACCTTAATAGAGGTAGTTACGGGCGAGTAAAGGTGGCTGTGCATTAATCTTGTTCCGTTCATTCTTCCAGACGGGCAGAGTGCACTGCCCGAAACATCGACCCCTATCAGTTCTTTTTGGGAACTTTTTTAAGGTAAACAAGTGGTGTGACCGTAAAAGTAATCTTAATCAATGCTAAAACCTTCAATCAACTTGTAAATATACCCCATTTCCATTTATTTGATTTCCATCTGTTTCTTTTCATCTCATTCATCCATTTTATCATTCTCCTTTCTCACTTCCATTTTTCCACTTCTCCATTCCCCCACTCCATCTTGTCCACACCCAACCACCTCAGGGGCAACTGCCTTAGCCATCTATACCTCTGCTCTCCCGTTCACACATTCTGATCACTTAATGGACACTTTTAGCACCTTTCTCAGCCTTCTCCATCCTCATTTACATTCCCTTTGTCCAATTACAGCCCCCCACCACCCTCCATTGTATAAATCGCTTCTGATTTTCTCTTAGCACTGACCAAGGGTCATCAGGGCTCGAAAGGTTGATTCTATTCTCTCTCCACAGATGCTGTCAGAGCTGTTGAGATTTTCCAGCATTTTCTGTTTTTGTTTTAAACACACAGTGTACTTGCAATACTTTGATAACCTGGTAAACCTTTTATTTTCATGCAGGATCAAACTTTAATCTGTTTTTACAGTGAAATGAAATCTTTTTGATTTATTATCACATGTATTAGTGTAGAGTGTCAAGTATTGTTATTGCACGTTATACAAAGTATACCGTATATAGAGAAAGGAAAGTGTGCAGAATGTAGTGTTACAGTTAAAGCGAGAGTGTAGAGAAAGATTAACTTAATGAGGTAGGTCCATTCAAAAGTCTGATAGCAACAGGGAAGAAGCTGTTCTTGCGTCGTTTGGCACCTGACCTCAGACGTTTGCATCTTTTTCCCGATGGAAGAAGGTGGAAAAGAGAATGTCCGGGGTCTTTGATTATGCTGGCTGCTTTTCCAAGGCAGCGAGAAGTGTGTACAGTGTCAATGGGTGGTAGGCTGGTTTGCATGATGGACTGGGCTTTGTTTACAACTCTTTGTAGTTTCTTGTGGTCTTGGACAGAGCAGGAGCCATACCAAGCTGTGATGCAACCAGAAAGAATGGTTTATGGTGCATCGGTAAAGGTTAGCGAGAGTCATAGCAGACATGCCAAATTTCCTTCGCCTCCTGAGAAAATAGAGGCGTTGGTGGGCTTTCTTGACTTTAGCATCCGCGTGGAGGGACCAGGACAGATTGTTGGTGATCTGGACACCTAGAAACATGAAGCTCTCAACCTTTTCCAGTTCATCCCCGTAGATATCGACAGTCCTCCTTTACACTTCCTGAAGTTGATGACTATTTCCTTCGTTTTGCTGTCATTGACGGAGAGATTATTGTTGCTGCACCAGTTCACCAGATTCTCTATCTCTTTCATGTACTCTGTCTCGTCATTGTTTGAGATCCGACCCACTACGATGGTGTCATCAGCAAACTTGAAAGTCGAGTTGGAGGGGAATTTGGCTACACAGTCGTTGATGTATAAGGAGTATAGTTGGGGGCTGAGAACACAGCCTTGTGGGACACTGGTATTAAGAATGATCGTGGAGGAGGTGCTGTTATCCATCCTTACAGAACCCATGACTCTGACTATTATAAGTTATTCTCCAAGATTAAAGGTGATGTCGTACTTCTTAACTACCGTCATACTTGTAGCGAGAGACAAAATTAACATTTCTGCTTCGATGACCTTTCATCACGACAGTGATTCTCTCCACAGATGTTGCCTGACCTGCTGAGTGTCTCCGTGTTTTCGGTTTTATTTCAGATTTTCAGCCTCTGCAGTATTTTGCTTTTTTACCAGCATACTTGTCATATGCTGCTTCCTGTTGATGCTTCAAGAGAAGCTGGCATTATGTTAATTAAATCAGTTATCTTCAAAACAATGCTAAAGATAGTAGTATTATTTCACACCTATTAATTGTTCCAGTTTGAGTTTACCAAGACTCTAGAAAAACTTAATACGAAATATACAATCTACAAGTGAGACCTGCATGTGACATTCAATTAGAGGCTGATTGCAAAATTCTCCAGACAAATAAGTCAAACATGAACATTGTCTCTTTTAAATATTTTCATTTATTTGGAGTTCTCATAAACTAATGTGACCAAATTATTTCTACTTGGAAAACGTCACTAGCCAAATACCAAGAGAAGGGGCAGTCTTCCATTGCTGTCAACTGACCAGTTTTATGAAATTTTTTTCTGATGGCTCAGGTTGCAATTGGAATACAACATTATCCCATAATAAACAAAAAAAATGACGTTTTGAGCACATATGCAAAATATATGCACATATATTGAGCTGATATGCAAAACGTGCAAATTATGGCAGTACATTTGTGGAGTCATTGTTCATTATGGCACAGAAGGATGTGGTTCAGCCCACCGCATCCATTTAACTTCATGAAGTTAAAATGATCCCTGGAATGAAGAGCTTGTCGTATGAGGAACGATTGAAGACTGGACTGGTTGGAGTTTAGAAGGATGAGGGGGGGATCTTATTGAAAATTACAGGATACTGAGGCCGGGATAGAGTGGACATGGAGAGGATGTTTCCAGTAGTAGGAAAAACTAGAACCAGAGGGCACAACCTCAGACTAAAGGGACGATCCTTTAAAACAGAGATGAGGAGAAATTTCGTCAGCCGGAGAGTGGTGAATCTGTGGAACTCTTTGCCACAGAAGGCTGTGGAGGCCAGGTCATTGAGTGTCTTTAAGACGAGATAGATAGGTTCTTGATTAATAAGGGGATCAGAGATTATAGGGGAAAGGCAAGAGAATGGGGATGAGAAAAATATCAGCCATGATTGAATGGCGGAGCAGACTCGATGGGCTGAGTGGCCTAATTCTGCTCCTATGTCTTATGAAGCTACTTTTGTCTTTATTACGATTGATGTAGCTCACTGAAACTCTTTGTTATGGTTCAGGCGAGAAACTCCAAAGTGTTTTATGAAACCTGCCTGAATCATATGTTTTGCATCTTGAATTTGGCTGGGTTAAGCATGAGATGTTTCACTTCAGTTGCATTTCAAATGTCCCAGTAGGGAGCTTTTATCAAACAAAGTTTATTTAAGAATATAGTTAACATGTATAGTAAGAAAATTAGCAGTACAAAGCAACCACGATAATGTGTAACTCTTCATGAATATCTCTAATGTGTTCCAATTAAAAGCAAAATCCAAAAAACAAATCCCTTTAAACAAATTTATCACTGCACAGGCTAAAGCTCACATGATATTGCAATCCAGCTTCCTGGGTTGAATGCTGATATCAAATGATCTTGAAAACTCAGCGGCTTACAGTCTTCAGCTCCCCAAAAACACCAAAACGTAGATTCTTTACTGCAGGATGGCAAACAAGATGTGCTTTCAGCTAACTGGTAACACTTTCAAAACTAGAAAGAGACTTCTTTCAGCTATGCTTCTAACACTGCAGCCAAAATGAAACTAAAAACAACCCTTGTCACTTGACTGCCACACCGCCTCTCATCAACGACATCACCTAAGGCTGTGAGCTGCAGAGATCATGATTTTTTTTTTAAATCTCTTAAAGGGACACTAAAGTCAAACTTACACCAACAGGCCACAGGATGTGTTTTTTGCTATTTTTATTATTCATTCATGTAATGTGGGGTCATGGCATGTTGCCTATTGCAAATTGCCTATCCCTAATTGCCCTTAAGAAGGTGGTGGTGAGCTGCCTTCTTGAACCACTGCATTTCATATGGTGTAGGTACACCCATAGTGCTGTCAGGGAGGGAGGTCCAGAATTTTCAAAATTCTCCAGGTTCAGCATTTTAACTCTCATCTATATTTCTGTGATTGACGACGATTGTGCCTTCACAGCGAAGTGCAGGAATTATGAAGTTTTTGCGTTGGCTACATCCTACTACTAGATCCAATGAGAAAAAACCTCCCCGAGAAACAGCCAACCGAGAAAAGGGGTTTCTGAACCTTCAGTAATCTTTAAGCATTAAAGTATTTTAAAATGCAATTAAATGATCCATCATGATGAAAAATTTATCCTGTTAATACTTATCTTTTTAACATTTGGTAATGTGAATTTGACTGCTGTTAAGAGAAGACAGAAAAAATTCAACTTTGAGGAATTTTTCCAAGACCCAGTTTCCAAAATTCTGCTGAGAAAACAAAGAGCATCGCTTAAGATCAGAGATGGAAACATGCGGCTCTATTGAAAATCCATTCCTTTCCTTATTTTTATAATTTTTGTTCTCTGCATCTAATCCCCAGATGAAATATGAGGCTTGTGCTTATTTTCACCAACTCGGAGCGACCCAAAACCCTTACAAACTAGGAAGTACTTTTGAAATGTTTTTTTTTAATTCATTCATGGGACATGGGCATCACTGGCTGGCCAGCATTTATTGCTCATCCCTAATTGTCCTTGGAGGGCAGTTGAGAGTAAACCACATTGCTGTAGCTCTGGAGTCAAAGTAGGCCAGACCAGGTAAGGATGGTAGATTTCCTTCCCTAAAGGACATTCGTGAACCAGATGGGTTTTTCCGACAATCGACAATGGTTTCATGGTCATCAGTAGATTCTTGATTCCAGATTGTTTTTATTGAACTCAAATTCCACCATCTGTGGTGGCGGGATTTGAACCCAGGTCCCCAGACCAGTTTTCTAGATTAGCAGTCTAGCTATCCTATGTCATTTGTGACGTAGGAAGCCTGGCAGCCAAATTGTGCCCAGCCAGCTCTCACTGGAGGAATGTGAAAATGACCAGATTGCTTTATTTTAATTATGTTGTTTGAGCAGTTAAATACTGTGCAAGAAGCCTGGAGTCATTCTCCGGGTATTCTTCAAAGTAGTGCCATGGCATCTTTTTTGTCCACCTGAGAAAACAGATGCAACCTCAGTTTAACATTTGATCTGAAAGAGCACACTCACCAACAATGCAGCACAGTGCAGGGAGAGGCGACGGCCTAGTGGTATTATCACTGACTACTAATCCCGAAACTCAGCTAACGTTCTGGGACTGGGGTTCGAATCCCACCACAGCAGATGGTGGAATTTGAATTCAATAAAAAATATCTGGAATTAAGAATCTACTGGTGACCATGGAACCATTGTCGATTGTTGGAAAAACTCATCTTGAGGGAAGGAAATCTGCCATCCTTACCTGGTCTGGCCTACATTTGAATCAAGAGCGACAGCAATGTGGTTGAGAGTCACCTGCCCTCTGAGGACAACTAGGGACGGACAATAAATGCTGGCCAGCCAGCGACGCCCATGTCCCACGAATCAATAAAGAAAAACTCTCTCCGCGCTGCAGTTGAGTGTCACTCTAGATCTTTTGTACTCAACTCTCTGGAACAGGACTTGAACTCTCAACCTTTTGCTTAAAAGGCAACAGTGATGCATATGGAGGGAGTCATGAAGTTAGCCTATTGCTGGAAGAGTTCTACAGATTCTGGGCATTTTTCAGTTTTGAATCATTGCAAGGAAATTTGATTTATGGGGCTTATCAAAGCTGAGCCCAATTCTGTTCCCCATCCTCCTCTATACCTGAGCATTTATCAGTGGGAATCATTTGAATAACAATCAGAGTGGTAGGAACCCTGACCAGGTATCACTGTTGGCAACCACCTGCCCCCACTACCCACACCATACGCACTCCTTCAACTCACCAAGTCAAAATAGACCATAAACCCGTTTATTTCTATCTGACCCCTGCTCCTGCTAAAACCAGCTGATTTAGTGCAGATAAGCACTGGAACAGCTTCAACTTGCCATTATAGATTTATTTCCAGTCTAACCCAGCAGCACAGAAGTAATTATGTTCAGTGCAATTGCTATTTCACGTTAATTACTGCTTTGCAAATAAATGCAATGTTTACTACTCGCCAAGAACTCCTATTAGCAGTGTTGTAACTTCATGCCATTGACATATTTCTGGAAAATTACGTTAATAAATTTGTTTATTAGGTAATGTAATATGTGCAAGGTAGGAGCAATTCATTGTGCACCGCATGGTGATTCCTGTAGAGTTTAAACAGCTGACTTTCCGTACGTTTTAACCACCAGCTACCTGTTGTGCGCAGGAGAAGCATTAGGGTAATTTCGACTGATGCAATGAGAAATAGTATTCTAAATTTATTTTGCTACACAGCAAAATGTGTTCAAAGGGCACATAATGATTGCTACGCCATACAATATTGGAGTCAGATGATTCCATGTATTTGAAACTCCAACACCAGTTGTAATTGAGATCAGATTTCAAACCTCTTGGAATCAAAACATGCGGCTTTCACATAAACTACTTGTAATTTTGCTCACAGTTTGTAATAAGACACCCATAAAAAAGGATTGCAAGATAGAATTTAAGAATGAAAGGATAATTTATCTTGATTTGTGAAGTGGAAATACTGGAAGTTTCTCATTCAGGGTAACAGATTGATATCCAGTATCTTGACGGGTTTTTTTGTTTTCCTGAAGAGGAATTATTTGTGTGAAGCAATTACCACTTTTTCATGCAAAGCAATGTCAGCAGCATTCAACACTCTTGTTTCTATGTTGACCATAAAAAAGAATATTTTACAAAGTCCCTGTGGTGCCTTGTGAAGATGTGTTGGGAATGCACTGAACAAGATTTTTTAATGCAACAAAATTTTAGGGATTAGACAAAGAGGTTAATGGTCAATCGGACATTTAGTAAAGTTTTGGCCGATATTTATCAACACGAGTTTGCAGCAGCTGTCTCCTTTTCAGCCATGATCTCGTTAAATAGTGGCACAAGCTTGAGGGGTCAAATTGCCTACTCCTAGAATCCCGACGGTGCAGGAGGCCATTTGGCCCATTGGGCCTGCACCAACAACAATCCCACCCATCTCCATAACTCCACAGATTTACCCTGCCAAGTCCCCCTGACACTAAGGAGCAACTTGGCATGGCCAGTCAACCTAACCCGCACATCTTTGGAGCGTGGGAGGAAACCGGTGCACCTGGAGGAAATCCCCACAGACAGAGGAGAACATGCAAACTCCACACGGGCAGTGACCCGAGGCTGGAGTTGAACCCGGTCCCTGGCGGTGTGAGGCTGCAGTGCTAGTCACTGTGCTACCGTGCTGCCCACAGTCTTGAGAACTGCTGCCTCACAGCGCCAGGGACCCGGGTTCAATTCCTGGCTTGGGTCACTGTGTGGAGTTTGCACGTTCTCCCGGTATCTGCGTGGGTTTCCTCCCACAGTCCAAAAGACTTGCTGGTTAAGTGCACTGGCCATACTAAATTCTCTTTCTACCAGGCACCAGAGTGTGGCGACTAGGGGATTTTCACAGTAACTTCATTTCAATGTTAATGTAAGGTACTTGTGACACGAATGAATAAACTTAACTCGGGACACACGAGCAAAGTTTTAAGTGTGAACATTAATGCATTATGATTTTGAATTCAGGTTTAATATATTGGCAGCATCTGCAGACTATTTAGTCGCATTTACTGTTGGTACGGTTCTAGCTGAACTGTGTTGCCATGGAGAGTTACATAGCAAAAACTTGCGCATTGCAGGAATGGAGGTGAGAACAAGAAGCAGAAGGCCAGTGACTTCAGCCTGCAGGTGTGGGCTTCCAAGTGGTGAGGTGCAGAATAATGCACTCAAAATAGATCTGCAACCTTTCACGTTGACCAGGGGAGAAGAGGCAGGGTGGGAGAAATGCAAAGGCAAAAACCAAATGCTAAGATGTTGTTTTCGTGAGCACTGCTGTAGTCCTGGAACTTTAACTAGCAATATTCTCAGAATAAAGGATGCTTTGTCTGATAAGAATAAGCTTTAGTTGCATAAAATCTGTTGACTTGAGCAGCTGGTGGAATAAATTCTGCATTTCACACTTCTGTTTGTCAAGAATCTGCTCCTCCCACACTTGTGCACCCTGTTCCACAAAGGGACAGAGTTTCAAACATGATCAAATCCAGAACTCTTGAATTATTCCAGGTACAGGGACGATCCATTACTCGCTGGTGTCTTATGCAAGTACCAACTCCAGAAATGTATGAAATCTTTTGAAAATGTTCGGCACAACCTTTTTTTTAATGAAATGCTGTCAAGCCATTGTGCTGAGGAACTTGAGGTTTTGACTGCATTTCCTATTATTTATTCTCTTCATTTTTCCATTGGCCTTGTTTCTTTTTTTTTGCTCTTTCATGGTAGCTGGGTGTCGCTGGCAAAGCCAGCATTTGTTGCCCATCCCTAATTGCCCTTAAACTGAGCGGCTTACTCGGCCATTTCAGAGAGCCATTACCGTGGATCTGGAATTGTGTGTAGGCCTCCAGGTAAAGATGGCAGATCTCCTTCCCTCAAGAACATTTAAAGAAATCAATACTTCCCATAGCCACCTTATTTCTATTCCAGATTTTATTCATTGAATAAAACCAGCTGCCATGGTGGAATTTGAACCCATCTCCCCCAGAACATGAGTGTGGGCCTCTGGAATACACGCCCAGTGACTATGCCACCGTCTTTCCCACAAGTTCCTGTTTCACTCATAGTATCATCATCTTTTCTAAATTGTACCAATTCATGGCTCTTTATGTTTTGTCGATCCTGACAGCTCTGGCTGACAGAATGCAGGGAACTCAATTCCATGTGCTCTCATATTTATCGCTCACAGATGTGTCCTGTTTGATAGAAAATAGGAGCAGGTGTTGCTCATTCAGCCCCTCAAGCCTGCTCTGCCATTCAGTATGACCATGGCTAATCCTCTATCTCAATGCCACCTCTCTCTGTTCTCCCCATAGCCCTTGATGTCTTTAGATTCTAGAAACCTGTCTATTTCCTTCTTAAGTATATTCAGTGACTTGGCCTTCACAGCTGAAAGAATTCCACAGGTTCACCACCCTCTTGAGTGAAGAAGTTTCTCCTCAACTCAGTACTAAATGACCTATCCCCCTGTAGCCTGAAACTGTGGCCACTTGTTCTTAACCCTCCTCGCCACCTCCCAACCAGAGGAAATATCACCCCTGCGTCCAGTCTGTCCAACCTGTCAACATTTTACACGTTTCAAGGAGATCCCCTATCATTCTTCTAACCTCCAGTGAATACAGGCCAAGCCGACCCAATCTCTCCTCATGCGTCAATCCTGCCATCCCAGAAATCAGTCTGATGAATTTTTGCTGCACTCCTTCCATGGCAAGTATACCCTTTCCTAGCTAAGGAGACCAAAACTGCACACAATACTCCAGATGTGGTCTCAGCAAGGCCCTGTACAGCTGTGGTAAGACATCCTGTGCTCAAATCCTCTTGCAATGAAAGGCAACATACAATTTAACATCTTAACTGCTTGCTGCACCTGCAATCTTGCTTCAGTGGTTGGTGTACAAGGACAGCTCGATCCTTTTGTGCATCAATATTTCCCAATCTGTCACCATTTAAATAATTGTCATTCTGTTTTTCTTACCGAAGTAGGTAACTTGAAACTTGTCCACGTTATGCTGCATCTGCCATGTATTTTCCACTCATTCAACTTGTCTAAAATGCCTTGAAGCCTCTTAATATTCTCCTCACCACTCGCATTCCTCACAAGTTCCGTGTCATCAACAAACTTGGAAATATTACATTTGATTCCCTCGTCCAAATCATTGTCAATAGCTGGGGCCCAAACACTGATACCTGTGGTATCCACGCTGAAAATGACCCATTTATTCCTGCTCTTCGTTTCCTTTCCTGTCTGCTGACCAATTCTCAATGCCAATATCTTAACCCCAATCCCATGTGCTTTAATTTTGGACACTAACCTTTTCTGTGAGACTTGGTCAAAAGCTTGCTGAAAATCCAAATGCATGACGTTCACTAGTTCTTCCTTACTATTCTGCCAGTTATGTCTTCAAAAAAACCTCCAGTTGTTTTGTCAAGCATGAAATCCCTTTCATAAATCCATTTTGACTTTGTCTAATCCCACTGATATTCTTTGTGTCCTGTTATCACATCCTTTATCATAGACTCTAGCATTTTCCCTTCTTCTGATATTAGGCTAATCAAAACTGGGGTTACATTGGCCACACTCCAATCTGCCGAAACTATTCCAGAATTGACATTTGGAGGATAACAACCAATGCATCCACTATTTCCATGGCCACCTCCTGTATTATCCAGGGATGTAAGTTATTAGGCCCTGGGAATTTATCAGATTTCAGTCCCATTGGTTTCTTCAGTACTATTTTTTTTGTTTCTTTCTCACTGAACCCTTGGCTCCCTACCATTTCTGAGAAATTATTTGTGAAAACAGAACTAAAACTGCCCTTTTTTTGTTCTCGATTATAAATCCTCCCATTTCAGAGTTAATCTTCTTTTTACATACATACAGAAGCTTTTACAGTCGCTTTTATATTCCTTGCAAGTTTACACACACACACTATTTTTTCCCTCTTAGAAGCAACAGAATCTCTTTGTCTTCCTTTGCTGAATTCAGAATTGCTTCCAATCCTCAGGTTTGCTAATTTTTCTAGTCACTGCATATGACTTCTCTTTGGATCTTGATGTACCCCAATCTCTCTTAGCCAATTCGCACCTCATACCTTTATAGTTTCCTTTGTTCAGATTTAGAACCCTAGTTTTGGATTGGACTACTTAAAATTCTATCATGTTATGGTCACTGTTCCCTAAGGTAAATGTGTGACTCCTACTGAATGAGGTGGGTGAATTGATAACAGCAAACAAAGAAATGGCAGATATGCTAAATACATTTTTTGCATCGGTCTTCACCGTGGATGACATTGCAAATATTCCTAAATTATCAGATGGGCTGATTTCAAATAACATGGTTGATCTTACTATAATCCAGATCACAAGGGATAGAATATTAGAGAAACTCAAGGGGCTAAAGGCGGACAAGTCGCCAGAACCTGATGCACTGCATGCTAGGGTTTTAGTGGCAGTAGCTGCAGAGATCGTGGACCCATTGGTTGATATTTTTCATAACTCGCTGAATTCTGGGAGGGTTCCAGAAGATTGGAAAACAGCCGATGTGACACCCTTGTTCAAAAAGGGAGAAAGGCAGGGAACCATAGGCCAGTTAGTTTAAGATCTATCATTGGCAAGATGCTGGAGTCAATAATCAAAGAGAAAATAGCTAATCATTTCGGAAAGCGGAATATGATCAAAGCTAGTCAACATGGTTTTATGAAAGGTAAATCATGTTTGACAAATTTGCTCAAATTCTTTGAGGATGTAACAGAGAATAGATAGTGTGGAACCTGTAGATGTAGTATATTTAGATTTCCAAAAGGCATTTGACAAGGTGCCGCATAAGAGGCTGGTGCATTAAGTAAAAGCCCATGGAATTGGAAGAAGTGTGTTGGCATGTATTGAAAACTGGCTGTCATGTATGGAAAACAGAGTTGGAATAAATGGGTCTTTTTTCAATGTGCAAAGGTGTAACGAGTAGAGTTCCGCAGTGATCAGTTCTTGGCCTGCAATTGTTCACTATTTACATCAATGACCTGGAGGAAGCAACAGAATGTAAGGTTTCCAAATTTGCCGATGATGTCAGGATAATGGAAGGGCAGGTTCTGATGAGGGTATTGTGATTCTGCCACGGGATATAAAAAGATTGGGTGTCTGGGCAAAACCTGGCAATGGAGTTTAATGTGAGGAAGTGTGAGGTCATGCACTTTGATAGGAGGTATCAAAAGGCAGATTACTAATTAAATGGAGAGAGACTGCAGGTGAGTGAAGTACAGAGGGATCTAGATGTTCTAGTGCATGAATCACAAAAAGTATCTCTGATCTCAGCCTCAGTGAGATTTGTTTTTCTTAAGTGAAATTGCCTTCTCTTCCCAATAGAGAAGCGTAAGGGTCTTAGTCAGCACGTCCCCATCAAAGTGCACCCAGGACTAAAATTCTGCTATGAATTATAGGTGCTAACCCACATGCTACCAGAATGATACAGTGGAGCATCAGGAGCAAACAGCAGTTGACCATCACTCCCTTTAGCCTCTTCTACCATTCAGTTAGATTATGGCTGACCCATACCTCAATTCCTACCGTTGCGCTATATTCCATGATAACAAGCTTCGAAAATTTATAGATCTGGTTTTGGAATTTCAAATAACCCAGCTTCAGCAGTATTTTTGAGTGTAACTTTCACAAATTTCAACTGGTTTGTGTGATTAGATACTTCTTGACTATTAATAATTGACCTATCTCTCATTTGAACATTATGTCCTCTTGTTCTGGATTTCCCCACAGCAGAAATAGTTTCCCTTTCATCAACACTATCAAATCCTTTTGTCATTTCATAAACTTTGATTAGATCATCCCATAATTCTCTAAACACAAGGGAATCCAAACTAAGTTTATGCAAACTGGCCTCATAATTTCGCACTGCTCTCATTCAAATTAACCTGAGCTGTACCCTTCCAAGGTCATTATATTCTTTAATGTGGAGATGCCAGCATTGGACTGGGGTAGGCACAGTAAGAAGTCTCACAACACCAGGTTACAGTCCAACAGGTTACCAAATACCAAATGAACCTGTTGGACTTTAACCTGGTGTTGTTGTATTCTTTAATGAGATTTGGTGCCCCAAAACTGTATGTAAAACTGACCAAGGCTCGCTGTATACAGCTGAGGTATCACTTAACTTTTCAATTTCACTGCCCGTGAGATGAAGGCCAACATTTCATTCAGCTGCTTTTATTTATTTTTCTACCTTTTGAAATCACTTTTACTGACGTGTTTGTATGTACGGATAGCCGAATCCTGTTGCTCTGCTGCAGTTCCAAGTCCCGCACCACTGAGTCAAATAACACCTTGTGTCATTTGTCAAAGGGCATTCAAAGAACTGAATAGGCTGCAATTGCTGCACCGCCACCCACTTGCAGCCTCAGTCAGTGCACAGTCGACACTACAACTTCAGTGACTTGGAAGCAGTCAACTGCATTTCACCATCTATTCCCTTTAATTATTCTAATGCTATTTGAAATTGATGAAACCAATCTGTGAAGTAGATTATACCACTTCACATTATTTCATCCATTCAAATCCAAAAAGAAGAATATGAAAACGTCATCCAACCTATTTGGTTTGTCCAGTTAACATCCATGTTCTGGCCCAAATGACACTCGCCCCATCACTTAAATGTGGAGCCAAAACATTTCTCCCCTCTTGTTCCTTGTGCAGAAGGATCGTGTGGAAATGCAAAGCAATTCATTATGTCAAGATTCTGTCAGTTTTATTGATGAGGGTTTCAGCTTGTCGATGTAAATACTGCCAAATGGCACTGATTTCTTCAACCACCTGATGTGCATCAGGAATGACATTTATATTGCTGTGCTGTATATATTTGCATATGAAAAGCATGCAAGCATCAGTATTTCTGAGTGACAATTTCTGACAATGCATATTATATGCATAATGGCACTCAGCAGCATTGTCACTTTTCAAAAACCCGTGGAACTTGTATAGCCGCTCATAATTTCCAACAGTGCGTTTCACTCGTATGAATGGAGATTTAAACCTTTTTTAAGGTTTCCGGTAAAAATTGTTGATCATAGAAGGATCAAGCTGTCAGTTAAGCTACTGTCCAGAAATACAGACATCTTCACTCGTTTTTTTTAAAAAAACCTTGACACTTGTCTTGATGCAAGATGTACCAACAGTTCAGTAATTCGCCCAAATGGTCATTCACCCCATTTTGAAAGCTATTTGGCTTTGGTTTGTGTCGCAAACAAGTTTGATTCTTCTTCAGCTTTGATATGGGGATGCCGGCATTGGACTGGGGTGGGCACAGTAAGAGGTCTCACAACACCAGGTTAAAGTCCAACAGGTTTATTTGGTATCACGAGCTTTCTGAGCGCTGCTCCTTCAACCTTTACCTGATGAAGGAGCAGCGCTTCGAAAGCCTGTGATACCAAATAAACCCGTTGGACTTTAACCTGGGTGTTGTGAGACGACTTCAGTTTCGAAGGCCAAGTACCATCACTGGGCGGCTGGTCAGCCATTCACTGTAAAATGCTTCAGCTGTTTTGTACTCTCTGCTGTGCACAGAGGGAATGAGGTCCACTTGTGGCACCAACTGCACGACCTTGATATGCGGGGTTCAGTGTTGTATTAGGCGTGCCTGACTAATTAAGCCATAGGCTAGAGCTGCTTGCCTGCCTTGCAAGAAGACAACCTATTGCTGGCATGGAAGTTTTTCCTCATTGCGCATAGATTTCTTATACATTCCAAGCAGCACACCTGATGAAGGAGCAGCGTTCTGAAAGCTTGTGCTACCAAATAAACCTGTTGGACTTTAACCTGGTGTTGTGAGACTACTTACTGTGCCTCCCCCACGCCAGCAGCTCCACATCATAAGCAGCACAAAGTGCTGAAGGACAGTAAAATAAATGTCCAGCTAAGGTAAAATCCAAGGACAAAAAAAAATAACTTGGATGTATACAATACCTTTTAGAACCATGGGATATTCCAAAGCACATTACAGCCAATGAAATACTTTTGAAGTATCGTCATTGCTGTAGGAAACAGCAACCATTCCCCACACAGCCAAGTCTCATAACCTGCAGTGTGTTACATGACCTGATGATCTGTTTTCGTGTTGTTTGATAGGATGGGAAATGAGGAAGAATACAAATACTGTAACTTGAAATGCAATTAAATGATTTCTTCTCAGTAAATCATACTCCACTCATTGCCAATTCAGTGCGTATTTTTATATCAGCTTGAATAGTTGGCAGCACTAATATTTTTGTCAGTGTTGTTCCACTTCAGTTATTAAAATTGTAATTGTACTTTGGAAAATTGATTCTGAAATTGTGCTTTGATAGGATTAGGTTGTCCCTGGCATTCCGTATTGATTTTCCTGTGAAAATCGTATTCTTTTAACAGATTTGTAATATGCTGTTGCACATTTGCAGATCGTTGGCTCTTTCCCCCAAGCCCGAGTTGGAAATGTTTGGCAAAAATGTGTACAGCTCCTTTGTGGTAAATGGAAAGGTGAAAACTATACATTTTGTTTGAAATTCAAATCTCAGTAATATTTTCGGATGTTGGACTTCTCACAAAGGAGTGGCTCAGAGGAGATGAATTTTTTTTTTGTGCTGACAGTTTGCAATCATCTTTTATGATTGACATAAAAAAAGACAATTTTATCGATGTTGATCTTGCTGGGGTTATAATACTATATACTCAACAGGCATTACTGATGAGAATTCTGGTGTGCTTAAATATCGACTCAACATTGTTTCAAGATCATTCCAACTTTTAGGTTATTGGTTTATTTTAATTTTAATGGAATGGAAAGTGCTTTATCACATGTGATTCTGTTGACGGAGCAGTAGCAGGTTTGATACCAGAGAGTAACTTTCTGATGCTGAATAAAACAACATTGCCGTTAAGGGTTTTATAATGGACCTCAGTTAGTTAGCACCATTCTTCATCTCTGTCTATAATCCAATTAGATTTGACATGTAGTAAGTAGCTGGAGGCTGTTTGTTTTTGTCAGAGAATATTTGCAACCAAGTTTTCACCACCTGCTCCAGTTGGACAGAGCACGTCTTGTCTAAGATTAACTGTAAGGCAGGGAAGCCAACAGTACTTGTCGTTAAATGACAGACTAGCCATTCATGTCCCAGTCTAAGCCTATATTGTCATTTGAGTTTAACTATCTTCTGTGGGCAAAGTTTTTTGTCATTTCTTAAGACATTGGATATAATACATTGCAGTTAGGGAGAGTAAGCTAGAAGGGAGTCCTGTCTTGTTCCACAATAGGACACACACGAGATACTGGAATTGACAGTAAGCAAGAATAGAATCATTATGACTGCCATATTTTATCCTTGAGTGTGACGCAGTGACTAAAGGGAGATAATTTGGAATGAAATGGATAGAAATCTAGGATAAAGGTGGATTAAGAAAAAAGGAAACAGTTGATAATGATGTGTCTTATTTTGGTGGAGTTAAATTAATTCCCTTTAGGAAATATTTTTGTTAGTTATCCGCCTTGTTCTTTGTCCGTGAAAGTTAACTTCAATAAGCCTGAAAAGAAACTTTGAGGTGATGTAAATTTTGTTTTCTTTAGCTCCCCTCATTCACTTGGTACAGCTCAGAGCAGCTTGCTTTATCCTTTTATGCATTGCCATTGAGCAAAGAACACAGCGATCGAAATTAAAGAAAGGCAAAACAAATTGTGTGCCTCTGATAAAACATTTGCAGGATCGGTGCAGTACAGGATATTTTCCAGAAGGACACAACATAAGTGGCAAAGTGTTGAATTAACTCTGTTGCTTACAATGTGCTTTTAAAGTTTCCTGAAGGATATGTGACTGATGCAGTGCAGTTTTATTTTAATTTTCCTTGTCAATATGTTTCTACTTGTTCGATTTTGAATTTTTTTTCAGTGATTTCTACAGCATTTTCTTAATTTTTGCTTGTATTTCTGTTAAATTCTGTTTCCATGAGGCTTTTGCAAACTGTATATTGTGAGATACTCTCTAGCATATCGAATTTTGCTTTATTGCAGCAGTTTGATGTGGAAGGAATGAGATTTGTTCCCAACAATTTCAGTAAGACATTGAACACATTAGCACTTCCTTCATGTAAAGGAAATTTTAAAAGTATTTTTCACTTGAAGGTGACCGTTTGGCCCATTTCACTTTGACCAGCTCTCAGAATTAAATATCTACTTGATTTCACTCTCTTGGTGTTTCTAGATATACACTTTATGATGTATACATTTAAGTATTACATACGAACATCGGGATTCAGAGCAGGAGTAAGCCACTTTGTTCCCTCGAACATGTTTCACCATTCAGTTAGATCATGGCTGATTTGATTGTGACCACAGCTCTCAAACCTTTAACCCCCCTCACGTTATTGATTGATGAGGGTAGGGCAGTGGATGTTGTCTACATGGACTTCAGTAAGGCCTTTGACAAGTTCCCTCACGGCAGACTGGTGTAGAAGGTGATGTCGCATGGGATCAGAGGTGAGCTGGCAAGGTGGATACAAAACTGGCTCGGTCAAAGAAGACAGAGGGTAGCAGTGGAAGGGTGCATTTCTGAATGGAGGGCTGTGACAAGTGGCGTTCCTCAGGGATCAGTGCTGGGACCTTTGCTGTTTGTAATATATATAAATGATTTGGAGGAAAATGTAACCAGTGTGATTAGTAAGTTTGCGGATGACACTTGGTCCTGTCAGTTTTGAATAAACTGAAGGTCGATAAGTCCCCTGGGCCTGATGAAATATATCCTAGGATTCTTTGGGAGGCAAGGGATGAGATTGCAGAGCCTTTGGCTTTGATCTTTGGGTCCTCGCTGTCCACGGGGATGGTGCCAGAGGACTGGAGAGTGGCGAATGTTGTTCCTCTGTTTAAGAAAGGGAATAGAAATGACCCTGGTAATTATAGACCAGTTAGTCTTACTTCGGTGGTTGGTAAATTGATGGAAAAGGTCCTTGGGGATGGGATTTACGACCATTTAGAAAGATGCGGATTAATCCGGGATAGTCAGCACGGATTCGTGAAGGGCAAGTCGTGCCTCACAAATTTGGTTGAATTTTTTGAGGAGGTAACTAAGTGTGTTGATGAAGGTAGGGCAGTTGATGTCATATACATGGATTTTAGTAAGGCGTTTGATAAGCTCCCCCATGGTTGGCTTATGATGAAAGTGAGGAGGTGTGGGATAGAGGGAAAGTTGGCCGATTGGATAGGTAACTGGCTGTCTGATCGAAGACAGAGGGTGGTGGTGGATGGAAAATTTTCGGATTGGAGGCAGGTTGCTAGCGGAGTGCCACAGGGATCAGTGCTTGGTCCTCTGCTCTTTGGGATTTTTATTAATGACTTAGAGGAGGGGGCTGAAGGGTGGATCAGTAAATTTGCTGATGACACCAAGATTGGTGGAGTAGTGGATGAGGTGGAGGGCTGTTATAGGCTGCAAAGAGACATAGATAGGATGCAAAGCTGGGCTGAAAAATGGCAAATGGAGTTTAACCCTAAGCGAGGTGATTCATTTTGGTAGGACTAATTTAAATGTGGATTACAGGGTCAAAGGTAGGGTTCTGAAGACTGTGGAGGAACAGAGAGATCTTGGGGTCCATATCCACAGATCTCTAAAGGTTGCCACTCAAGTGGATAGAGCTGTGAAGAAGGCCTATAGTGTGTTAGCTTTTATTAACAGGGGGTTGGAGTTTAAGAGCCGTGGGGTTATGCTGCAACTGTACAGGACCTTGGTGAGACCACATTTGGAATATTGTGTGCAGTTCTGGTCACCTCACTATAAGAAGGATGTGGAAGCGCTGGAAAGAGTGCAGAGGAGATTTACCAGGATGTTGCCTGGTTTGGAGGGTAGGTCTTATGAGGAAAGGTTGAGGGAGCTGGGGCTGTTCTCTCTGGAGCGGAGGAGGCTGAGGGGAGACTTAATAGAGGTTTATAAAATGATGAAGGGGATAGATCGAGTGAACGTTCAAAGACTATTTCCTCGGGTGGATGGAGCTATTACAAGGGGGCATAACTATAGGGTTCGTGGTGGGAGATACAGGAAGGATATCAGAGGTAGGTTCTTTATGCAGAGAGTGGTTGGGGTGTGGAATGGACTGCCTGCAGTGATAGTGGAGTCAGACACTTTCGGAACATTTAAGCGGTTATTGGATAGGCACATGGAGCACACCAGGATGATAGGGAGTGGGATAGCTTGATCTTGGTTTCAGATAAAGCTCGGCACAACATCGTGGGCCGAAGGGCCTGTTCTGTGCTGTACTGTTCTATGTTCTATGACACAAAGGTTGGATTTGCAGATAGCGATGAGGGTACAGCAGCATATAGATCAGTTGGAGACTTGGGCGGAGAGATGGCAGATGCTTTAATCCGAACAAATGTGAGGTAATGCATTTTGGAAGGTCTAATATAGATAGGAAACATACAGTGAATGGCAGAACCCTTAAGAGTATTGATAGGCAGAGGGATCTGGGTGTAGAGGTACACAGGTCACTGTGGAGAAGGTAGTCAAGAAGACACATGGTATGCTTGCCTTCATCGGCCGGGGCATTGAGTTTAAAAATTGGCAAGTCATGTTTATAGAAGCTTTATAGAACCTTAGTTAGGCCGCACTTGGGATATAGTGTTCAATTCTGGTCGCCACACTACTAGAAAGATGTGGAGGCTTTGGAGAGGGTACAGAAAAGATTTACCAGAATGTTGCCTGGTATGGAGGGCATTAGCTATGAGGAGAGGTTGGAGAAACTTGGTTTGTTCTTACTGGAACGATGGCGATTGAGGGGCGACCTGATAGAGGTCTACAAGATTATGGGGGGCATGGACAGAGTCAATTACTCGGGGGCATAGGTTTAAGGTGCGAGAGGGAAGGTTTAAAGGAGATGTGCGAGGTAAGTTTTTTTACACAGAGGGTGGTGGGTGCCTGGAACTCACTGCCGTGGGAGGGAGTGGAAGAGATAAGATGGTGAATTTTAAGGGGCATCTGGACAAATACATGAATAGGATGGGAATGGAGAGAGATGGACCTCGGAAGGATAGGGGGTTTTAATTCAGTTGGGCAGCATGGTCGGTGCAATCTTGGAGGGCCGAAGGGCCTGTTCCTGTGCTGTAATTTTCTTTGTTCTTCTTTGTTAATCAACAGCCTATCTACCTTTGCCTTAAAGATATTCAAAGACTCTGCTTCCACTACCTTTTGAGGAAGAGTGTTCCAAAGAATCACAATCCTCAGAGAAAAAAAATTCTCATCTCAGTATTAAATGAGATACCCTTTATTTTCAAACAGTGACCCCCTCGTTCTGGATTATCCCACAAGAGCAAACATTCTCTCCACATCTACCCTGTCAATACCCCACCGGACGTTCTATGTTTTGATCGAGTCACCTCTTGCTCTTCTAAACTCCAGATGATACAAGCCTAGCCCATTTGACCTTTCCTTAAAGACAACCTGCCCATTCCAGGTATTAGTCTAGGAAACCTTCCCTGAACTGCTAAAGCATTTACGGCTTCGCTTGCAAAAGGAGACCAATACCGTACACAATACTCCAGATGTATCTCACCAATGCCCTATATAACTGAAGCATAACCTCTCTACTTTTGTAATCCATTTCCTTCTCAAACAATCACATTCTATTCGCTTTTCTAATTACTTGCGGTAGCTGCACACTAGCCTTTAGTGATTCATGCACTAGGACACCCAGATCCCTCTACATCTCAGAGTTCAGCAATCTCTCACCATATAGCTAATGTGCTTTTTTATTCTTCCTGCCAAATTGGAGAATTTAGTATCTGGCCACATTATACTCCATTTGACAGATCTTTGCCCACCAACTTAACCTATCTTCCTTTCTTATTCATTCGTGGGACATGGGTGTTCTGGCTAACTAGCATTTATTGCCCGTCCCTAGTTGCCCTTGAGAAGGTGGTGATGAGCTGCCTCCCTGAAACGCTGCAGTCCTGGCGTGTACCATTTACATTCCTCCAGTCCGCCAGCAGCATTCCTGAATGTAAGGAGAATTGAAAGCTTGTGTAAAGAGCCTCTTCAATTTGCATCCTCCTATCCCATCTCGTGTGAGCACTGCCAACCTTTTAAATTTCTCTTCATTAGCTATTTTCATCCTCTGTAATTTTCCTCCAAGCTCCTCCTTTACTGAGACACTTGCAGCACCTGCTCTTCACTGAAGACCGGTACATTTAAGACCTCAACTATACCCTCTGCCGACCACAAGATTTTTTTTGTCTATCTTTTGCACTGTTTATATGTTTAGAAAATAATTTTGGGTATCCTTGTATGTTACCCTCGAATTTATTCTCATCCACTCATTTTGCTTCATTTCCTTTTCCAGTTCTTCCCTGTACTTTTTCTGTTCACCTTAGTTATCTACTCAACTCTAAGTCTGATATTTATCTTGAGCCTTCTTTTTCTGCTTCATTTTTATCTCTCTATCTTTAACCATTCAGGGATCTCAAGCTTTGGATGCTCTTCCTTTCCCCCTTCGAGGAATGTGCCCACCCTGTGCTACCTCCTCTTTGACGGCCTTCTATTGCTCATTTACTGCTTTATTGATTCCATTCCACCTAGGTTCAAATTCCTAATCAACTCTTTCCTCGTCCTTTCTCTTGACTATAAACTTAATGATGCTGTTTCCCAAATGTTCTCCTACTGCCATGTGCACCACTTGCCACACTTGATATCCCAGAACTAGCTCCAGCAGCCATAGGCTGTTGCATGGAAACAACATGCAAATGTGGCAAGAATTGCACCCCCTCTTTGACCATTGTGCGATCAGTTTCCGTGTCTATATTGGAATAACTTAAGGACTCCATTATCATTGCAATTTTCCTCAAGTCTTGCTCCTGTATCCCCTCCTCACTATCTGTCAATTTTGCATCCAGTACCATAGAATAATCCAATAGAAGTTCCTGGGAATTTGAAAATAGCTCGTTATTTTTGAACAAATCCTTGTTTCAGGCAAATCTAGATTAGTGGATCCAAATATTTATTGCGTTAAGGCTTGATTGCCAAAAAGCTCTTTTATGAGGCCCAGATCAACCTTTAATTTTGTACGAATATGAAGTGAAAAGATTGCGTGCCAAGCCACTTATTCAGTTGACTCAATGAATCAGACCGTGTTTATGAATTGAAGCCATTGCAGTTGCCATGGGAACCCTGTCCTTCTGACATTGTAACATTTCCACATTTCTTGTACACTTCTATTCTCAGGTATTGATTTCTCTATGAGACATATCATCACTTTTCATTCACAAGTGGCACTGTTTGATGTCTCGCATAAATATTTACATAACATCCAATTTTGTTTTTGACGTTGTTCCAATTTCAGCAAAACTGAAGAGCAGACTTAAGTCCTATTCTGCAAATATCCATTGTTGACCATTGTATATTACAGTGTTGTCAAAATATGTGGGTTCTTCAAACAT
Organism: Mustelus asterias; assembly: GCF_964213995.1. NCBI lineage: Eukaryota > Metazoa > Chordata > Chondrichthyes > Carcharhiniformes > Triakidae > Mustelus > Mustelus asterias. Next base: position 69,537,854 of record NC_135819.1, read on the forward strand.
GACTGCAATTGCTGCATCTCCAACCAAAAACTTTTTTTTAAATGGTACCGCTAAGGGAATAACATCAGGCCAGCTGATTTACAGTGAATTAAATAAGATTATTTCAATTTTTATTCAATGTCATTGTGTGTTTCTTTGGGATTAAATTCCACAGCACTTTTGTTCCGAATCATTTCTGTTGTCTTACTATTAAATGGATGGAAGCAAATGCAGGTGTGATTTTGGGAGAGATTAGTGCTTCTGTTTCCTAATAACATCTGGGGCTGTTGTTGCTTCAGTTAGGAAATTAAAATCTGAAGGGAAGACTGTTTTCCATGGATTGCTGGGGCAGTCCACTTTTTGTTACATTTATGGGCAGGAGAGAAAAGGACAAAAAAAATAGCATTTTTCACTCGCCAACTAATTTCAATTTTCATTGACCTATTTTGCAAGAAACACACTTGAATTACATTTTGACAGGATACAGCTAAAATACAGGATTCCCAACCAAAGTGTATTTATTAAAGTTTATTAATTAGTGTCGCAAGTAAGCTTACATTAACACGGCAATGAAGTTACTGTGAAATTCCCCTAGTTGCCACACTCCGGCACCTTTTCGGGTACACGGAGGGAGAATTTAGCATGGCCAATGCACCTAACCAGCATGTCTCCCGGACTGCGGGAGGAAACCGGAGCACTGAGGAAACCCACGCAGACACGGGGAGAACGTGCAGACTCCACACGGACAGTGACCCAAGCCAAGAATCGAACCCGGCATGTGAACTCTCTGCATGTGAAGCCTGCTTAACCAGGTGAAATGCTCCATGGTGGCACAGTGGTTAGTTAGCACTGCTGCCTCACGGCGCCAGGGACCCGGGTTCGATTCCCGGCTTGGGTCACTGTCCGTGTGGAGTTTGCACGTTATCCCCATGTCTGCATGGGTTTCCTCCGGGTGCTCCGGTTTCCTCCCCACAGTCCGGAAACGTCCTGGTTAGGTACATTGACCATGCTAAATTCTCCCTCTGTGTACCCGAAAAGGTGTAGGAGTGTGGCAACTCGGGGAATTTCACAGTAACTTCATTGCCGTGTTAATGTAAGCTTACTTGCGACACTAATTAATGAACTTTAATAAATAAACTTTAGTTGGGAATCCTGTATTTTGGCTGTGTCCTGTCAAAATGTAATTCTAAGCAGTGACCATAAGGCAGCACTGTGGCCTGACTTACTGAGTAAAGTCATCCAACTGAGTTACCATTTTGTTTTTGTCTTTGTTTCCACTCCCTGCTGGGTTTTTTTTATAAGGTTCCCCAAGTCGGTTTTCAGCCCCGGTGATCTGATCCCATCGTTCGACATCTGCCCCACTATGGAGGTTCTGTTTTCCAGCGGGCTTCACATGCATCTGCTGCCCATTATCCTCCTAGGTGCTAGAGATCACACTTTGCAAGGTGTTTTCGAAGGAGATTTGATGAGTTGCTGCAATGCACCTCCTAGATGGCACACACTACTGCCGCAGTGCACTGGCGATAGAGGGGTGAATGTTTCCAGTGGTCCACAGTGTGCCAATCAACAGGGCTGCTTTGCCCTTGATGGTGCCGAATTTTTTGAGTGTTGCTGAGACTGCACTTATTCAGACAAGTATAGTGTACTCCACCCCACTCCTGCCTTGTGTCATGTGGTGGACAGGTTTTGGGGAGTCAAGAGATGCATTATTCTCCGCAGAATTCCCAGCCTCTGATGGAGAAGTAATCCATACAGAAAGCAGCAGCAAAGCAAAACATAGATTCTGCAGCAGTTAGTCACATTCTTCAGAAGGATGCAGATAAGCAACGGCAGCCATAGCCAAATTGGAAAGTGAGTGGTTTGAGAGGTGGTGCAAAAACAGCTACTGAGAGTAAGGGCTGCATTTCCTACATTGCCACCAACCGAAATGGTGGACCTCAGCCATCAGCGGTTCCTTTCCATGTGATTGTGCGCCACCATCTGCCAAAAGGAAAGGAGACAAAAGACGATGATTAGGTGGAACTTCGGGTGCGAACAAAACAAGAAGTTGAGGAAAGTAAAGAACAGTACAAAAGTTAGAACGGTAGAAGTGGAAAAACAAGGGAATGCCACATCTTCCAACATTGCGCTGCATCGACATGGGAGATTGAAAAATTTGCTCCAAGGTATGTAGCAATGTGACGTTTCATGCAGTTAAAATGCACTCCATTGACTAGATGACCATAATACAGGACCCATTTGGAGTGCTAAGTGCAGCCTCATTTATTAGCTAAAGGTCAGTGCAGACTGGGCAGAGAGTTCTTGAAAAGAAAACATTGCTCGCAGCCCAGTTCTGATTGTGCAAGCTATGCTGCATTCAGGGGCTCTGTGGGTATTAATGTTTTTTACACTTTGTAAAGAGCTGATCACAAAAACAGTAATAATGAATAGGAGATTTTATTTTTTGAAAAATCAATAAACCTCAAAGTAGTGAAGAATTGGCTAACGTAATATTAGAGTCTGCGGCGAGATTGCTCCATCCTGAATTTTTAATTGCCATCAGATAGCAACAAAGAAAAACCAATCACCACATCTTTAATGTTAATATTCTGTAGCAGGAGTGTCTGACCGATGGGCATGTGTGTGAAAAACAAATGGCCAAATATAATTATGTACGTCGCAAGTCAAACAGGTTGACTCTGCACATAGCAAGGATGTGACTGAGTGTCTCAACATTCACATGGTAAGACAATGGCAAATAAGCAACAAGAGAAATGGCCTGTCTTAGTGCTGGACATCCGAGTTGAAAACTCAACTAATGTAGCGTGCTTGCACGTTCAGTCCGAATGGGAGCTGCATCTGTAAACCAGTGGGCAAAAGTGCCGCCTGTAATTGCCCTCAGTTATGCATTCACAAATGGAAGGTGGGGTTTGCTTCATGATTTGCCCTATTGGCTGATCTTAACAGGGATAGCATTTGAGAGTACAGTTGACTTCACTGTCTCTGGACTATAGGGAGGGAATACCAATCGCCAGGTTTCTTGCTCATGACTGTTATTCAGTGCCTCTTGTGGGTAAACATATGCATATGGTTTTCAGGTGGGCATTGGGTGCTATTTTGGTTTTGATAGTTGCCATAATCACAAGCTTACTGGCGCTTGATATATATGCTCACACATGAAGAATGGCCATTTGAGGAAGGTACCCTCAGGCTGCCAAGTGGAACATCTCACAACTTCTTAATCAACTGGGACAAAGTCCCAGGTAACTTGAAGTGAATCTTCTAAGCACCGGCACTTGCCTGCCCCCATGGCTGCCTGCGCTCTGCTCCCACACTTCGAGGGTCGATGGGCCTGATTTCCTGACTCAAGCTACCCATCAAAATCTGCCCACACGAGTCAAAAATGGATTAAAATAATTTGCTTAACATATATGTGCACCGTGCATGGGTTCAAGGTTAATGGCATCTCTGCATGGACCCTTGGATTGCAATATACTGCACTACATTTTAATTAGATTTGCTTTTGAAAATTAGAGGATGCATACATTTGTAAGAATCAATGTATTCTATTCCTTCAGTTATAACTCTGGGTGCCCACTGCTGAGGGTCAGTTTGATCTGTCAGGCAAAGAAAATTAACATGATGGGAGTGCATCGTGTCAGTTGTCAGTCACTTTCATTGGGATTGCTTTGTATGTCCGCTGAGAGCCATCAGCACTGCAATCTGAAAGCCTAAGCTACATCAGTGGAAAGGTCCAGGTGGTCCTGTAATTGCCTGATACTAAATGTAGCAACTAAGGTTTGGTTTCTAGATGCTCTAATTGGCACAGCAGACTGCCAAGTTGCTGTGAAAAGTTGAGGAACTGATTGATGAGCTGACCCTCTTTTTACACTGTGGGTTAGCACATTCAATTGACGAATATACTTGCAGTTTTCAGATTCGTGAGAGTGCCTTGCTGCTTTTGTTTTAATGAATGTCAAAAAAACCCAAACCAGTCTGAGGAACTGTAGGTAATCTTCATTTTCAGTGAAAAAAGTATGGAAGTTTTTTTATTTTGAGCCATCACTGGGGGGGTCACACATTTAAAATCAGCTGATAACAACATGGCTGAATCATTTGCATTTATTGCACTTCAGAAGTGTGTACATTACCATTTTTATTCTACCCTTCTACAAATGTTATCACTGCCATCCATTTATTTAAGCTAGAGGCTGGCTTTCACATGGGTTGGCATTCTTGGTCCTCACTTGCATGGCAGTTCTTTATATGTGAGTCTGGAATGTAGTTTCAGCCAGTTGTCCAGTCACAGCCAAACAACATTCTATCCAGATGTGGAATTTGAGTAGGGGGTCAGTGGAAATTGAGTGCAGGAGTCCTGAAGCCAGTTGTTGTGCTTGTCCCTATTGATATCTGAGAAGGGAATCAAATTTGGCTTTGCCCAGCTTGAATAATTTAGTTACTGACCGCCTTCATCAACAGACAGTTATAGAAACATAGAAAAACTGCAGCTTATGTTGGGCAGTGCAGAGCTCGATCTTCGCATTTTATGGGTTTTTATACAATTAAATCTGTGCCTCACTACCTCATTCCCCCCCTTTTCCCCCCTGTCACCATTTGATACTTGGCTGTCTGTGAAAGCTTAAATATGTCTTTTGACCCACTTTGTTGTGATATCATAAAGGCAAAATACTGCAGATGCTAGAACCTGAAACAAAAACAGAAAATGCTGGAGAAACTCAGCGGTCTGACAGCATCAGTGGAGAGAGAAATAGAGCCAACGTTTCGAGTCAGGATGGCCCTTCAAAGGAATTATGTAGGAATTATCTTGGAGTTAGCCAATTCCAAGCCATGCAGAGTAGTGAACTCTGAATTTCTTATTGTTTTCATTCATTTGCCGAACCTGTGTCTAGCTGTAACTGACCATGGTATCTGGTGGAATATTATTCACGCAATAACCTCTTCTGCAAGACTCAGGAAATATTGTAATTTCATTTTTTGCAAAACACAAGAGAGGGCAAACCCTTGCCATCTAACCAGTGGAAATTCCTGCAAAGTGTCAGGTAGATTCTGACCAGACTTGAGTCTGAAGTTTAAAATATTCCTGTCCTATTTTTACCAAATTGTCTGTCTCACTCAGTGGGGAAATGTGTTTTGAGTTTACTCTGAGTTTTGCTGGCATCTTGAACAGTGAATTCCCGACTCACTCGCCTGTATCTCAAGTAGAGAAGTATGGCCATAGAGTTGAAGATTTGTGTAGGTGAATGCACTATATTGAAAACAGTTGTGGCAAAGGTTTTTTTTTAATTGTCTGTTTTTGTGCTTTTCTGTTAATTGAAGTTTATTTATTAGTCACAAGTAAGGCTTACATTAACACTGCAATGAAGCTACTGTGAAATTCCCCTAGTCGCCACAGTCTGACACCTATTCGGGTCAATGTACCTAACCAGCACGTCTTTCAGAATGGGAGGAAAACCCAGAACACCTGGAGGAAACACACGCAGACAAGGGAAGAATGTGCAGACTCCGCACAGACAGTGACACAATCTGGGAATCGAACCCGGGTCCCTAGCGCTGTGAAGCCGATGGTAGTCATGATGTGGAGATGCTGGCGTTGGACTGGGGTAAACACAGTAAGAGTTTTAATAACACCAGGTTAAAGTCCAACAGGTTTATTTGGTAGCAAATGCCATTCGCTTTTGAAGCCCTGCTCCGAAAGCTAATGGCATTTGCTACCAAATAAACCTGTTGGACTTTAACCTGGTGTTGTTAAAACTCTTGCTGTGAAGCAGCAGTGCTAACCACTGTGCCACCGTGCCGTTAATGTGAATATTCCAACCCAAGATTTTTTGCTGATATTCTTCCAAATAAACTTTATTGTTTGTAACTTTTTGCCACTTAATTTAGAGAACATATTGAAGCATTCAGTGCCCAGAACTTGAAGGATTTCTTTGGCCTTTATTACCCAGGTTTAATCCACTTCGGATGAGTGAAAGAAAAACTCAGAAGAGCTGGTTGGAAGAGGCAAAAGTTTGTATTTTTCATTATCAGGCTTGCTTTATTCTCTGTTAGCTCCATATGTTGGCTGCTGTAATTCAGACCAGAAAAGGTGAAACATAGCTGCCACTTCCATCCATTATAAATGATTTTCATTTGAACACGTCAAATTGCTTTTCTGTTACAATGAAGATCAAAGGCCACTTTCGCCACCACCGCGCACAGAGTATTTCAGCTTCTTCCTTTTAAATAATAGGAACAGGATTAATTCACTACAGTCGTGTATCTCTCTTAGATCTCTGTCATTGCATGTGGCATTTGGATGACTGTTTGTTGCAAGCTGAGTGGATTTCTGACAAGAGACGTTTTCTTATTTAAGGCAGGCAGGTGTTTCAGATATTTTACAGATTATAAGATTCCAGCCTTTCCAAATCTTTAGTGTCATTGCTTTTCTGCTGATGTGAATCGGGTTGTGTAAGGGGGCACACAGCAACAGCGTCACTTATATACCTACGGTTAAATTTGTGGCATTGCATTATTATGACCTTGTGTTGATCCACACCACAATCAGTCTATTTCCTGATGATTTCTTGAAAATTGCATCTTTTTTAAAAAATTAAGAATTTTTTTTAAAAGCCCATTTAAAATTTATGTGTATAGAAGGTGTGAAATAATTATGATTTTTCAGGTCAACAAATAGACCCAGCGCAGAGAGGGAACTCAAATGGCTCTCATTACCCTTTTTCTCCCATTATACAAAAGTTCTAAGTTACTTATTACATTACTAGGGAAATAAAATGTGTTCATCAGTTTTTTTTTGTCACATCATTATTCCTCAGATCACGCATTGTAAAGATATTTGCTGAAACAATCCATTTTTTCCTGGTTAGACTCCAAGTAATGTTCCAGTAGTGTTTTTTTTTTCATTTCGGTTTGAAAATGCTTGCTGTGGAACTTTTTCTTTGATTTTTATTTGAATCCTTAAAACCTGTCATCAACTTTCACGATTCCCTGGTTTTCATCAGAATATTATTTCACAGTCACATTATTTTACCAAAGTCTACTTTGTTGCTGGTTTTGGATTTTTGGATTTTTTCTTTGCGCGAAAGACTAAGTAGTACTTTGCAGGAGACCACCAAGGTTGAAAGGGGCAGGAATTGAGATGAAATCAAGAACGAGATGATGCCAGGCATGGGTTTTAAAGCCTATAGGTTGTTGGAAGAAGGGAAGACCGACAGAAATATCAGGTTGTATAGTTTGAGGCTATGTCAGAGAATGAGTGCCAAAGTCGGGCTTACCCAGTTTCAGACTTCATTTACAATTTTAATCCAGACTTGGATGTCAGACCTTAATGTCAGAGATGAGGTGAGAGTGGCTGCCTTTCACTTCGAGGCAGTATCCAGCCAGGTTCAGTACCAGGGAGCCTTCATAAAATTTAAACCCATGTGTCGCAAGACCAGTTATCGACTAAAAGCAAAATACTGCGGATGCAGCTCTGACGAAGGGTCATCCACGCTCGAAACATTTGGAACATCTGTCTCCATAGGTGCTGTCAGACCTGCTGAGCTTTTCCAGCATTTTCTGTTCAGTTTTAGGCTGATAAGTGGCAAGTGACATTCGTGTCAAAAAAGTGACAACCTCGAAAAAAAGAGTGCCCAACCACATCCCTTTGACATTCAGTGGTATTAACATCTCTAAATGCTCCACCACCATCCAGGGTCACGGTTGACTGGAAGCTCACTAATATAGTTACTAAAGTTGATGAAAGATGCTGAGTATTCTGCAGAGAATGACTCCCTTCTCAACTCTCCAAAGCCTCTTGCCTCCTACAAGGTACACCAGGAGTGTGATGAGATACTCTGCACGTGCAACATCAATCAAGAAGCTCAACATCATCCAGAATGATTGGCACCTTATCCACTAACTTGAATGGTGACTACAGTGTGCACTATCTGTAGAATGTACTGCAACAACTTGCCACGGCATTTTCAACAACATAGATAGATAGATACAGTGCAGAAAGAGGCCCTTCGGCCCATCGAGCCTGCACCGACCACAATCCCACCCAGGCCCTATCCCCGTATCCCACCCACTAATCCCTCTATCCTAGACATCTCAGGACTCGAAGGGGCAATTTTAGCATGGCCAATCAACCTAACCTGCACATCTTTGGACGGTGGGAGGAAACCGGAGCACCCGGAGGAAACCCACGCAGACACGAGGAGAATGTGCAAACTCCACACAGACAGTGACCCAAGCCAGGAATCGAACCCAGGTCCCTGGAGCTGTGAAGCAGCAGTGCTACCACTGTGCTACCGTGCCGCCCTTACATCTTCAAAACCTCTGACCGCCATTACCTGGAAGTCCCTAGCCCTTGCCAATAATATATTGTCAGAATATCTTCACCACACAGACTGCAGTAGTTGAGGAAGAAAGACTGAATCATAGAATCATCATAGAATTCCTACAGTGCAGAAGGAGACCAGTTGGCCCATCGAATCTGCACCAACAACAATCCCACCCAGACTCTATTCCCGTAACCCCACATATTTACCCTGCTAATCCCCCTGACACGAAGGGGCAATTTAACATAGGCAATCAACCTAACATCTTTGAACTGCCATCACATTCTTAGGGCAACTAAGGATGATCAGTGGCATCCGCATCCTGAGAATAAATTTTTAAAAGTAAACAAATCACAAAGCTTGCCTCATGATTTTAAGGTATATTGATAAATCCAGTGCAAATTCCTGTGCTTTTATAGAATGCCAACCAATAACAAAAATATCCTACAAGAAAGGAGGATTCGAAGCTTACTGTTACATCAATGCCCTGGGAGGTCCTATATGGAAATGCTCTTGTGGATGAATCTTGCTGATATTATGTAAAGCATACTAAATTAATCTGTAACAGGTTTTAGTGTTTCTTTCATCGTGATCAATGTTTGGTGATTGTATAGAGTACAAAAATGCAATCTAAGTCCCCTATACAAAGTAACCCCGGAGGCATCAGAGATTAAGCTGTGCAAAAATAAAGAGATTTATCCCGGTACCTTAACTTTCAGTGCAAAATCCATCAAGCAGCCATTATTTATCTTCTCACTATGGTAGTGTTGGAAGATCCTTTTATCTGTATAATTATTTAGTTCACAATGAGTGCTATGATATTGAGATTTCATTGAAGTACAAAATGCCAATTTTTATTGTGGCACAGGTTCACAGAATTGTTACAGTACAGAAAGAGGCCATTCAGCCCATTGTGTTTGCACCAGCTTTCCAAATGAGCCATTCACCTAGTGCAAGTACCCTCCTTTCTTCCCTGACCCTGCACGTTAGAGAACTAAACCGTGCTTTGTCGACTTAATTCCAGAAAAGCTTGCGCTAACGCCGTTGCTTATTTGAAAGTGGAACTGCAGTTAGTGGTTTGTCAGATATTTTTGTCTGAGGGACAATCTGTCATCCATTATTTTTGTCAAGTGCCACAATGGCTCAGTGGCAGGGAAAAATGGTGATTGTTGATGGCGAGTTTTGTGACTGGAAGACTGTTTCCAGTGGGGTTCTGCAAAGCTCAGGTCCCCTGCATTTTGTGACATATATTAATGATTTGGACATAAGTTTACAGAAGCTACAAAAGCAGGTTGTGCAGTTAATAGCCAGGAGGATTGTTTCAGATGACAGGAAATGTCAATGGATTTATCAGGTGAGCAGAAAAGTAGCAAATGGTATTCAGTCCAGTGAAGCGTGAGGTGATCAGATTGGGGAAGTCAAACAAGGCAAAGGCTGACACAATAAATGGGGGGCAGAGAGAATACTGAGAAGTGTTGAGGAAGTGAAGTGACCTTGGAGTGAATGTTACAGATCCCTGAAGGTAGCAGAGTACGTTGCTAAGGTGATTAAGAAGGCAAATGGAATCCTTTCATTTATTAGCTCAGCAAAGGACTTGTTGTCAGGATTGGAAAATTGTAGCTGTGAGGAAAACTTGGATAGTCTGAGGTTGTTCTCCTTGAGGTAGAGGACACTGAGGGGAGATTTGATTGAGATGAACCAAGTTGTGAGGGACCTGGATCGAGTCGATGGAAAGGACCTATTTACTTCAGCTGAGAGGTTAGTGGACAAGGGGACATAGAGTTAAAGTGAGCGGTAGAAAAATTAGATGAGGAAAAACATGTTCACCCAGAAGGTTGTGAGGGCCTAGAACGTGGAAGGGTGGCAGAGATAGAAACCCTCAACTCATTTAAAAGGTGTCTGAATATGCGAGTGTGGTAACCTACAGGGCTGTGCACCAAATGCTGCAAAGTGGATTCAGGTTGGGTGGCTCGGTTTTCAACCAACACAGACAGTGCCATAAACTTTGTGACTCTGTGGTCTGTTCTAGTATGTGCCAAGTCCTTGCGTTGTTCCTAAACGGGGAAAAAAAAATAGAATTCAAAAGTATGTCACTGGCTATGAAACATTTTGGAATGTCCTGAGGTCAGGAATCATCATATGTAGATTATTTTGTCGTCTTTCTTTGTCTCACTCTCCAATTCTAGTCTTTATTTAACATATGTAAATGAACTTGTGCTTATCACCGTTTGCAACACTTTACTCATCCTTGAATAGAATTGCAAGGTACGTGCAGATAATTAACAGAGCAATATTTTTAATTTTTTCAAAGCTCAGTTGAATTATTCCTTGTTCGCTCTGACATTCTTCCACAAACCCACTAAACATCAAATGGTTCCAAGTCTCAAATCTCCAGTTGTGGGGCCAGAGGCAGAATTTCTCTCTGCCTATCTCTCTGAGTTCATAATCATTAGTTCCTTGAAGATGCTATCCTTTTGATTGTGCATTGATCTTTCGGAATTGGTAGAAGCAGTCATCCAAAGTCCCTGAATTCGGCAGTAACAAACGTAAACTCTTAAATGAAGAATCTTACCTCAGATTGATCTTTTTGCCTCAGATGTTATCTGATATTTTCCTAGCTTCCTCAATTATGGCTACCTTGCATAGTCCTTATCTATGCAGCAATAGATTTTTGTGAGCATTTGTGTTACAGAATGCAAGTACTAGTGTCAAAATGTTTTTTTTAAGCTATGCTTTATTAACTTCAAGCTTTTCCACTTGTGGGTTTTCAGACTCGGCTCAGTTGATTTTATCTATTCCTTTAACACTTTTTTTTTAGTTTCCTCACTCCCATTTTGTTTTCTTGTTATCTTTCTGTTCCATTTGTCTGCCTGTTACCAAACACCCAATTTATAGCCACTTATGCACTCTTGGCATGCTTTCACTGTTAGATCTTTCATACCAAGCTTATGCAGATATTTATTATTCTTTGTCTTCGATTTCCTCTCAAGCTGAAGCCAAGTTGAAGAGATCTGTCATTTGAGTATCTGTAAAAATGAATCTATAAGCTTCTCAGCAGATAACAAATGTGAAGTGGGAATGGGTGAGTTACTTACAAAGGGGAAACAAGAATATTTGATTTATGTAGTAATTATCATATCAATGCATCTCGAAGTGTTTCACATTTGAATTACTTTTGGAATGAATGTAATAATATAAACCCAAGTGACAGACATTCTACATCAATACTGCCCCATGAATGGGACTGAGATGAATAAGTCAGTAATCCTTTTCTGGTTAAGGATGAAAAGTCAGCCAGAACATCTGTTCTTCGACTTGTGCCATGGGATTTATTTTACTTTGGGGGGGGGGGGGGGAGAGCAAGAAGTGCAACAGGTAATAGCGCGAAATAGTAGAGTGAAGAGAGAGGATTAGAAACACAAAAAATGCTGGAAATATTCAATAGATCAGCCACTCAGTGGATCAGGCGGATCTGTGGATAGAGAAACACCGTTAACATTTCAGGTTCAGTGACCTTCCGTCCGATAAATAAAAGGATCTGACTTTCAGTGGCATACCTGATAATGTAGCTTCCAGTTACTACCGTGTAATAATTCACTCAATTCCTAATGTGGGCCTTGAATCTTCTCTCCAGGTAAGCCAGTGTCACACTCAGAACTAAGAGCCACTTCTCCACAAAGAAAAAACATAGTGGAGTAAAACCTGCATGGTGAACTGCTATCATAAAACATAGTTAGAAATTGTTGTGATATACTTTGAGATCATAAGAGGGTGGAAGAGTGTAGTGTAATTGATGTTGAGTATATGGACTTCCAAAAGGTGTTTGACAAATTACACTGTATTTAGAAAATTTCACACCCATGGGAATAAAGGGACAGTGGCAGCCCGGATACACAGTAGTTTTTCTTTTTGAATGCACAGGTGGATAGGGGACAGAAAGCAGGTTGTCATGTTGAATGGTTATTTTTCTGACTGGAAGGAATTGTATATCCGTATTCCCCAGGGTATTGGGAGCACTGATCTTTTCGATGCAGATTAATAACCTGCACTTGGCTATATTAGGGAAAATCCCAAGGCTTTTTATACATGTATAAAGAGCAAGAGGGTAGCCAGGTTGAGGGTTGGCCCACTCAAGGACAGGGGAGGGAATCTATGCATAGAGCCAGAGGAAATGGGCGAGGTATTAAATGAGTACTTTGCGTCAGTATTCACCAAAGAGAAGGACTTGGTGGATGATGAGTCTGGGGAAGGGTGTGTAGATAGTTTGGGTCATGTCAAGATCAAAAAGGAGGAGGTATTGGAGTTCTTGAGAAACATTAAGGGTGGACAAGTCCCCAGGGCCTGTTGGGATAAACCTCAGAACACTGAGAGAGGCAAGTGAGGAAATTGCTGGGGCCTTGAAAGAAATCATCTTATCCTCACTGGCTGCAGGGGAGGTCCCAAAGGATTGGAGAATAGCCAGTGTTGTTTAAGAAGGGTAGCAAGGATAATCCAGGTAATTACAGGCCGGTGAACCTTACGCCAGTGGTAGGGAAATTATTGGAGAGGATTCTTCAAGACACAATTTACTCCCACTTCGGAATAAGCGGATGTATTAGCAAGAAGCCAACATGGTTTTGTGAAGGGGAAGTTGTGTCTTACTTAGTTGATCGAGTTTTTCGAGGAAGTGACAAAGATGATTGATGAGGGTAGGGCAGTGGATGTTGTCTCCATGGACACCAATAAGGCCTTTGACAAGGTCCCCCATGGCAGACTGGTAGAGAAGGTGAAGTCGTACAGGATCAGAGGTGAGCTGGTAAGATGGATACAGAAGTGGCTCGGTCATGGAAGACAGAGGATAGCAGTAGAAGGGTGCGTTTCTGAATGGAGGGCTGTGACAAGTGGCATTCCTCAGGGATCAATGCTGGGACCTTTGCTGTTTGTAATATTTATAAATGATTTGGAGGAAAATATAACTGGTTTGATTAGTAAGTTTGCGGATGACACACAGGTTGGTGGAATTGTGGAAAGCATTGAGGACCATCAGAGGAAACAGCAAGATATAGATCGGTTAGAGACTTGGGTGGAGTTTAATCCAGACAAATGTGAGGTAATGTATTTTGGTAGGTCTAATACAGATGGGAAATATACAGTAAATGGCAGAACCCTTAGCAGTATTGATAGGTAGAGGGATCTGGGTGTACAGGTACACAGGTCACTGAAAGTGGCAAAGCTGGTGGAGAAGGTAGTCAAGAAGGCATATGGCATGCTTGCCTTCATTGGCTGGCATTGAGTTTAAAAATTGGCAAGTCATGTTGTAGCTTTATAGAACCCTAGCTAGGCCGCCTTTGGAATATAGTGTTCAATTCTGGTTGCCACACGACCGGAAGGGTGTGGAGGCTTTGGAGACTTACCAGGATGCTGCTTGGTATGGAGGACATTAGCTATGAGGAGAGGTTGGAAATAGTTGGTTTGTTCTCATTGGAACGATGGAGATTGAGGGGCGACTTGATAGAAGTCTACAAAATTATGAGGGGAATGGACAGAGTGGATAGTTAGAAGCTTTTTCCACAGGGTGGAAGAGTTAATTACCGGGGGCATAGGTTTAAGGTGCGCGGGGCAAGGTTTAAAGGAGCTGTACATAGCTAGAGGAGGCCAGTTTTTTCCACAGAGGGAGGTGGGTGTCTGGAACTCGCTGCTGGGGGAGGTGGTGGAAGCAGATACAACAGTGACTTAAGGGGCATCTTGACAAATACATGAATAGGATGGGAATAGTGGGATAGGGTCCCTGGAAAGGAAAGGGGTTTTAGTTCAGCCGGGCAGCATGGTCGGTGCAGGCTTGGAGGGCCGAAGGGCCTATTCCTATGCTGTAATTTTCTTTGTTCTATATGGGATATAATTTCAAAGTTTGCAAATGGTACAAAACTGGGAAATATAATGAACAAAGAATGGCAGGGTAACTAGGTGTGCTCTCTGAACTACATCAGAGTGACACAGTTGTTAGAACTGCTGCCTCTCAGTGCCAGGGTCCAAGTTCAATTCTGGTCTTGAGTGTCTGTGGAGTTTGCATGTTCTCCCTATGTCGGCATGGAGTTTCCTCCCAGATGCCGGCCTCGCAGGTGGAGGATGCGGTCAAGAAGGCGTATGGCGTACTAGCCTTCATTAATCGAGGGATTGAGTTTAGGAGTCGGGAGATAATGCTGCAGCTTTATAGGACCCTGGTTAGACCCCACTTGGAGTACTGCGCGCAGTTCTGGTCACCTCATTACAGGAAAGATGTTGAAGCCATTGAAAGGGTGCAGAGGAGATTTACAAGGATGTTGCCTGGATTGGGGGGCATGCCTTATGAGGATAGGTTGAGGGAGCTTGGTCTCTTCTCCCTGGAGAGACGAAGGATGAGAGGTGACCTGATAGAGGTTTACAAGATGTTGAGGGGTCTGGATAGGGTGGACTCTCAGAGGCTATTTCCAAGGGCTGAAATGGTTGCTACGAGAGGACACAGGTTTAAGGTGCTGGGGGGTAGGTACAGGGGGGATGTCAGGGGTAAGTTTTTCACTCAGAGGGTGGTGGGTGAGTGGAATCGGCTGACGTCGGTGGTGGTGGAGGCAAACTCGTTGGGGTCTTTTAAGAGACTTCTGGATGAGTACATGGGATTTAATGGGATTGAGGGCTATAGATAGGCCTAGAGGTGGGGATGTGATCGGCGCAACTTGTGGGCCGAAGGGCCTGTTTGTGCTGTGGCTTTCTATGTTCTATGATTAGAGGTTTAGATAGGGTGGATAGTGATAGCCTTTTTCCTCTGATGGAGAAATCCAGCACGAGGGGGCATGGCTTTAAATTGAGGGGGGGTAGTTATAGAACCGATGTCAGGGGTAGGTTGTTTACCCAGAGGGTGGTGAGGGATTGGAATGCCCTGCCAGCATCAGTTGTAAATGCGCCTAGTTTGGGGGCGTTTAAGAGATCCGTAGATAGGTTCATGGACGAAAAGAAATTGGTTTAGGTTGGAGGGTCACAGTTTTTTTTTAACTGGTCGGTGCAACATCATGGGCCGAAGGGCCTGTTCTGCGCTGTAATGTTCTATGTTCTATGCTCCAGTTTCCTTGCACAGTCAAAGGATGTGCAGGTTAGGTGGATTAGCGCTGCTCCTTCATCTGATGAAGGAGCAGTACTCCAAAAGCTAATGGCATTTGCCACCAAATAAACCTGTTGGACTTTAACCTGGTGTTGTTAAAACTCTTACTGTGTTTACCCCAGTCCAACGCCGGCATCTCCACATCATGTATTAATAGAGGCATAAGGTACAAAAACAAGATGTAATCCTAAACCCTTATAAACCACTGATGAGGCCGTAGCTAGAGGATTGTGTTCAATATTGAGCATCACACTTTAAGAAGAACGTCAAGGCCTTGGGGAAGGTTGCAGAAGATATTTGCTAGATTAGTACCTGAAAAAGAGGAATTGTGGTTCTGTGGAGAGATTAGAAAAACTGGGGCTGTCCTCCTTCGTTCAGGATAGATTGGATAGAGCTATTCAAAATCATCAATGTTTTTGATAAGAGTAAAGAAAAATAACTTCCAGTGGCAGAAAGATTGGTAACGCGAGGACACAGATTTTAATTGATTGCATAAGAATCAGAAGCTTCATCAAGAAATGTCATTTTACTCAAATGAATATGACTTGGACTGCATTGCCTGCAGAGCTGTTGGAAATAGATTCACTGATGCAATATAAAAGAGATTTGGATAAATACTTGCTTCTCTTCTGCCTTCAGATACCATGCCCTATGAGGGCGTTGGCAGCTTCCATTGGATTGGTCCCAGATTATGCTTGACAAAGCACTTTGCCATTGCTTTCTTCATTCAGTATAACTGACCATGAAACCCTTCCGCTCTTACCGCCTGCCATCAGGCATTTTGGGAGGATTGACAGGCTGATAATCAATCAGTTAAGCTATGTTATGAACATATCATTTGTGGTCATCAAGTCTTGACTTGGGGATTCTGGCCTAGATTTCAGACGGACACAGACTGGTGAAATAGGCAGACGTTTGACAGCAGATGACATTTAATGCAGAGGGCACATTTTGGTCGAAAAAATATTAACTTAAAATTGTACCATTTAAAGGGGGTTAAGAATGGAGTTGGGGCACTACCCACTGCACCATAAAACCCCTGGATAAATACTTGAAGGGGAAAAAATTACAGGGCTTATAGAGAAACAACAACAGACATGGATTAATTTGATAACTCCACCAAAGAGCCAGCACTGGCATGATGGGCTGTGCTTATGCCTTTTAGCTTTGGCAATGGGTCATTTGGACTCAACATCAACTTTTTTCTCTCCTTTCGGATGCTGCCAGACCTGCTGAGATCTTCCATCATTTTCTCTTTTGGTTTCAGATTCCAGCATCCGCAGTAAATTGCTTTTATTATATGATGGGCTAAATGGCTTGCTCTCCTGTGTAATTTTATATGCTGTAGGGCAATTTTGGGTCGCTTAATATTTTGAACCCTTCCTTAAAGGCTACTCTGTTCCCACCCTCATGTTCAATCACTCCCTCAACTGTCACATAAGACATCTTTTCAATTACTTTTCTTCCCATTGTTCAAGATCAAATACTGATTTGGAATCTTAGCACAGCAAGTAAATCTCTCACATTAGCAGCCCAATGGACCATTTCAGTAAACCTTGTTGCATGTTGTAGAATGATTGTTCGCAGCAGCAAAGTATTAAACCAACAATCACCAAACTTTGTTATAATTACATTTTACTTATAACGCAGAAGTAATATACTCCAAAATCATCAGGGAACGTTTTTAATATAGAAGTGATCAATCACCGGTTTCTGGCAGTATTTATTCATACCCTATTTTCTATTCTTGGTGCCAGATTAAATGATTTCTCATTAGTTGATCTCGAAGGAAGAATTTCACTATAAAGCAATATGAAATGATTGTACTGTACCTGTTCAAAGCCATAATATGAGTCTCTGGATTGGCAACCTGGTGGCTTGGCCGAAAGATCCATTACATGATGTGATACTGGTACTGTGCAACGCAGAGAAGCAAAGACCCACATTTGTTTCTAGTTTTTGGCACTGCACTTTAGGGGATACGGTTGGCCTTTTGCAATCTTGGATAATGAAGGGCAAATATCAGCCAGGTTTCTTTCTCTTGATCAGTGTCTGGCGACCCTTTTGGAAAGTACACACCCATGAAAATGGTTGAGGACAGAACCTGCTTTGGCTGTGGTGCTAACATATTGATTTCAACATTGCGTTTGAATTTGGAAATGTAGTTGATTTTTTTTTTAAAAGCGTGCAGGCAAAAGGACAGGCAGGGAATTGGAATTTGAATCACCGGCTCCCCAGGTAAAGGATAAAAACTAGCACTCATAGGCACAATTCTCATTGTTTTCTCTGTTCGCCAATTCTCAATCCATACTGCTACATTTCCTTCAATCTCATATGCTCCCATTTTAAATGTACTAGCCTCCTGTTTAGAACCCGAACAAAAGCCTTCTAAAAATCTAAATACACCATATCCACTGGTTCTCCTTTATCAATCCTGCAAGTAATATTCTTAAGAAACACTAACAAGTTTGTCAAACTTGCTCAATGGCTGAATTGCCTACTCCTGTTCCTATGTCCCTTTCATAAATCCATGCTGATTCATGCCCAATTTTAAATGTCCAGTTATCACATTTTAAAAAAAATCAATAATAAAATATCACTACCAATAATAGATTCTAATATGGGTGGCACAGTGGGTTCGATTCCTGGCTTGGGTCAGTGTGTGTGTGGGTTTCCTCCGGGTGCTCCGGTTTCCTCCCACCGTCCAAAAGACATGCTGGTTAGGTGCATTGACCTGAACAGGTGCCGGACTGCGGCGACTAGGGGAATTTCACAATAATTTCATTGCAGTTTTGATATAAGCCTTACTTGTGACTAATAAATAAACTTTAACATGTTCCTTTCTACTGACATCAAACTAACAGTCTGTAATTCTCAATCTAAATTTAAAATGGGAGCGTATGAGATTGAAGGAAATGTAGCAGTATGGATTGAGAATTGGCGAACAGAGAAAACAATGAGAGTCGGAATACATGGATCATTCTCAGAATGGCAGGCTGTTACTCGTGGGGTACCACAATGATCAGTGCTAGGCTGACTGCTGTTCACAATATATTATTTGGATGTGGGGACCAATTGCAACATTGCCAGATTTGCTGATGACACCAAACTGAGTGAGAACACAAATTGTGAGAACGTTTCAAGATGGAGTACAATGTGAATATGTGTGAAGTTATTCACTTTGGTAGAAAAAACAGAAAATCAGAATATTTTTTAAATGGTGAGAGCTTGAGAAGTGTGGATGCCCAAAGGAACCGGAATGTCCTTGTTTAAAAATCATTGAAAGTTAGCATGCAGATGCAGCAAACTATTTGGGAGGCAGATGGTATGTTGGCCTTCACTGCAAGGCAATTTGAGTGCAGGAGTAAAGATGTCTTGCTGCAGTTATATAGAGCCTTGGTGAGACCTCACCCAGAGTATTTAAGCATAATTTTGGTCCCCTTATCTAAGGAGGCATACTCTTGCCATAGAGGGAGTGCAACGGAGGTTTACCAGCTTAATTCCTGGGATGGTGGGATTGTCTTATGAGAAGAGATCAGGGAGACTGGGTTGATTTTTCCCTGGAGTTTCAAAGAATGCAGAGTGACCTCATTAGAACTTACAAAATTCTCAATTGATGTAACCTAGTGGATGTAGATAAGATGTTTCCTTGGCTGGTGAGTTCAAAACCAGAGGACATAATCCAAGAATAAGTGGTAGGCCATTTATGATTGAAATGAGGAGGAATTTCTTCAGTCAGAGGGAGGTGAATCTTTGGAATTCTCTATCCCAGAGGGCTGTGAAATCTCACTCATTGAATATGTTCAAAACAGAAATGAGAGAGATTTCTGGAGACTAATGACATCCAGGGATATGGAGAGTGTGCGGGAAAGTGTTGTTAAGGTAGATGATGAGCCCTGATCTAATTGAATGTCGGATCAGGCTCAATGGCTGAATTGCCTACTCCTGTTCCTATGTCCTTAGTCTTAATTTTTTATCACGTGAAGTGGGGTATTAAAAGGGACCAAAGGATCTTTATCTTGGATGCTTAAAGTCAGTTCCAAGTCTATCATATAGTCACCACCCAAACCGCAATCTCCAACAATGGCAACAGGTGTATGGCAACGTAATCACCTGCGTGTTCTCCAAGTGCTCCAACAGTGACCACGCTGCAACCAACAACAGCGTCTATTTATATAGTGCCAGTAACAACATAAGTGGTCTCAGGGTACTTCACAGGATGACCTGAAGCTTATGGAGTATAGAATTTGAATTACTTCAATAGCTGTCTATCATTTTGGGACAAATGATTTTCCTTCCCCTCCCATTCACACACCATCCTGACTTGGACGTATATTGTTCCTCACTCTTTGTCACTATGTGAAATTCCTGGAACTCCCTACTGAGTAACCTTGTGGGAACACCTTTGCATGAAAATGGCTTTTCAAGGAAGTGGCCATGCACGACCTTCTCAAGGTTAACTAACAACAGACAAATGCTGGCCTTACCAGTCACCCCTGTGTCCTGATAATGATGAAGAAAGACAGTTGTCTTTTATGGTTACCAAGGACAAGTTTGCAAGTGCAAGAGAACTACAAGAAGAGTGTCAAATAGGAAGTAAAGAACAAGAGAGCAAGTTAAAGCCATGCCTCAAAAACCCCATCCAAAACTTTAACCAGAACTGGGAAGGATTATCCAAGCAAAATATATCCACCGTGAAAGTAAGGTTGGCTTTACAGTGGTGTTTAAATGACTCTCAGTTCAGTTCAATTGTAGCCCTTGATGAGGGTGGTTTTCCATCTCTCATGACAACAATCTTGTCTTTTGGTGCCCTCGTCTTTGCTATTATGCAAATTGAAATTAATCTTTTGCCTTGATACTGGCTAAAGAGTAAGATAATGAAATTGAAGTTGATCCAATGTTAAGCCAGTACTGGCACTCACAAAAGGCTGAAAGATTTCCTTCTGTGCTGAAATTGCTGTGATCTTCACAAATATAACCCTGTGTTACAAATGGCACTGTTGACTTTATAAATGTAAAACAGTGATTATAAAACTGTACTGGAGATAAATAGCAGTAGAAATAAAATTAAAAATCTCATTACAAGGTGCCGCCAGTTCACAAGCCATAGAATCCTCTTATAACTTGTGGATTTGTGGCAGCATTCAGGAATCCCTCCATCGGACAGTTTGGAAATCACTGCTTTAATGAGAATGAACACAGTAAGAGTTTTAACAACACCAGGTTAAAGTCCAACAAGTTTATTTGGTAGCAAATACCATTCGTATTTAACTTGATTTTGTAACCTTGAGTAAGTAACTTGATTTTGTGTCTCTGTGCCCTGTTTGAGAGCACATTTCCACTCCATCTGATGAAGGAGCAGCGCTCTGAAAGCTAATGGTATATGCTACCAAATAAACCTGTTGGACTTTAACCTGGTGTTGTTACAACTCTTACTGTGTTCACCCCAGTCCAACGCCGGCATCTCCACTTAATGAGAGTGAAACATGGAAGCTTTTGCTGTCATTTTTGATATTTTTCCGCTAAAAGAATATCAAAAGGAAAACCAAAGTGCAGTGAAATTGAGTCTCAGAGCTCAACCTTTAGCTTCAGAGTGTGGTGAAATAAACCATGTCTTCAATATCTTTTGATTATTACTCTTGCTGTCAAGGACTTCTCATTTCTAAGAGGAGTTCCACTCTATTCCCTTTTACTGTGGTTCAGTGGTAGCACTGTATTTCCTGAGTCAGGAGGTTGTGCAGGTGGTGTGTGCATTTTCTGGGAAAACATTCTTTGTTTAAATTCAAAGGCTCCATCCTTCAAACGAAACATTAAACCAAGGTCTTGTCTATCTATTCTGCTGGTTCAGATGGTCAGGACACAGTTGTTCAAAGATGAACGAGCTTCGCCAATTGGGCGGCACAGTGGTTAGCATTGCACTCATAGCGTCAGAGACCTCGGTTCGATTCCCTGCTTGGGTCACTGTGTGGAGTTTGCCCTTTCTTCCCGTGTCTGCGTGGGTTTCCTCCGGGTGCCCCGGTTTTCTCCCACAGTCCAAAGATGTGCAGGTTAGGTGGATTGGCCATGCTAAATTGCTCCATAGTGTCAGAAACTACTAGCTAGGGTAAATGCATGGGGTTATGGGGATAAGGGCCTGTGTGGGATTGTGGTCGGTGCAGGCTCGATGAATGACCTCCTTCTGCACTGTATGATTCTAATTAATGAATGTCATGCATATTTTGCCTGAAGGCTCCAAATTCTGCACCAGATTGGACTTTCTAATTGAGAACTATGTATATGGAGGGCCCGGTTAGCTCAGTTGGCTGGACAGCTGGTTCACGATGCAGAGTGACATCAGAAGCATGCGTTCAATTCCTGTTCTATTGAGGTAAATCATGAAGGCCTGTCTTCCCAACCTTGCCCCTCGCCTGAGGTGTGTGATCCTCAGGTTAAAATATCACCAGCTTATGGCCACCTGGAACTATGGCGACTTTATATATTGTAGATTAGGAGAATTTATCATGTGATTACACGCAAACACTTCAGGTGATCATTTTAAAACTTCTGCTGTGTTCATGTTTTTTAATACATGGTTATTCCCTGTGAAGAATTTCTGAATATATTTCCTACATGTTTACTGGTGACTGGGCCTTTTATTAGAATTGTAAGTGTCCTCGTAATGAGCAAAAGTGTCTGATATATTCACGATAAATGGAAAACAGTGGAAACTCATAGCAGGCTACGCAGTATTTGTGGAGAGAATAACAGAGTTTTTTTTTATTCATTCATGGGACATGGGCATCGCTGGCTGGCCAGCATTTGTTGCCCATCCTTAGTTGCCCTTGGAGGGCATTTGAGAGTGAATCACATTGCTGTGGCTCTGGAGTCACATGTAAGCCAGACCAGGTAAGGACGGCAGATTTCCTTCCCTAAAGGACATTAGTGAACCAGATGGGGTTTTTTTGACAATAGGCAATGGTTCCATGGTCATCAGTAGATTCTTAATTCCAGATTTTTTAATTGAATTCAAATTCCACCATCTACCGTGGCGGGATTCGAACCCAGGTCCCCAGAACATTAGCTGAGATTCTGGATTATTCGTCTAATGATAATACCACTAGGCGATCAGCTCCCCCTTAGTGCTTTAGGTTGATGAACTTTGATCAGATAGTCTTTATTTCATACTTCCAACATCTGCAGTATTTTGGGGGAAAAGCTAATGGAATTCTAATATTCATCATGCGGAAAGAATATGGAAGGCAAGCAATAAAAATAAATCTATACGAAGCATGAGTAAGCTATTGAGGGAAGAGTATTGAGGGTGTTGAGAAGCAGCAGCACAAGAATGCTGCTTGACTTGAGGAAACTAAAATATGATGAGAAACATGAAAAAATTGGGTATTGTTTTCATTAGAACAACACAGATTACAAGGTGATGTGAGAGAACTGCTTAAAGTTATGAAAAGATTTGGTTACGGTAGATAGAATATTTCCAGTATTTGAGAAGGATGGGTCAAAGATGCAAGATCAATGTATGAGATTAAGACAGCAAGATAGACTTCTTGATGCAGAGAGTAATGAGACTGTGGAATTCAGTTTGGGATTGGTGGATGAGGTAGAAACAATGCCAATATTTGTATTAGACAGGCAGATGCAGCAAAAGAGGAGGAAGATATCTGGGTGGGAAGAGAGCGGGTAAATTTGATTGGGACTGTTGCGTCACGAGGAGGTTAGATGCTGACAAGCTAGGCCAAAGATCTTGTTTCCATATGTAATTTTTATATGTTTCATATATTCGCATCTCATGCTATAATATCATGCCATGAGTGATCGTCATGCTCCGAATCCCTTTGAAAATATCATAGATCCCAAACCAATTGGAAAAGATGAGAAAGAAGTGGGAAATTGAAGTGGAATTGCCGCCTGCACCACAGTTATCCTCTGAGTCATTGAATGAAAACAATGGTTGCTTCTGTGTTCTGCCAGTACAGCTTCTCCAAGCAGTTTCTTCCACTCAGGAGCAAAGCCACAATAAGAATTCTTGGAGCCCCACTCACTAAAACATTAAAGATCAAACATACAGTAAAACGTCTCAAGAACTTACCCACTGCATTAATTATAATGCAAGTAATAAAACGATACACTCTGCAAAAAGTAAATTTAAATATAGATTGTTGTGATACAATTTAAGTTTAACATATTTGCAAAGAGGTCCTTGAGGACATCCATGAAACAAACTGTCATAATTGTGCTTTCAAGGTGCAAATAGGTTTTATTTTCAACGTATTCTGGGGATTCAATAAATAATATATGCACCATCTATTGAGCTTGATATATCCCAGGTAGGCAACAATAGAATTGGAAGGATTTTCCTAGCAGTTAAATAACTAACCAAATTTTCAATCACTCAGTTTACATGTGGGCACCAGACATGGATAATCCATCAACTAATCTGTTACATAACTTGACTGAAAGAGTTTTACACTTGCAGTGCAACAAAAGAGTCAGTAAGATTTAATTTCTCAGTTCTAGATGCTCTTTTTTTATTTCAGTCGAGTATTGTTTCACTGGTTCCACCAATCCCCTCTATACCTTTCCTGAAGACCACTCTTCTTTTGGGATCCCAGAGCCACATAGCTATGTCCCATCTTATTTTTATTCAACATTTAATTTCCAGCAGCAACCGGTGACTAATGATGAGCAGCAGGGCCCCGGAAGATCTTTTAGTCTCTTCTCAAGTTCAGGCAAACCAATTATGCTTTTTACGACTTTGCTCTCGCTGACATTGTGAACTCAGCACAGACTGGGCAACAAAAAGAAGAAATTGCTGGAAAATCTCAGCAGGTCTGACTGCATATGTGGAAAGAGAATAGAGCCAACTTTGAGTGTGGATGAACCTTCGAGATTCAACATTGGCTCCATTCTCTCTCCACAGGTGCTGTCAGACCTGCTGAGATTTTCCCGCATTTTCTGTTTTTGTTTCAGATTCCAGCATCCGCAGAAGTCCAGCATCCTGTCTGCATAATGCATTGCTAACAAAACAAGATTTCATGGTTTGGGACAATTGGAACTCCAAAAAGGAACCAGTGACAGACAGGGAATTATTCAGCGAAATAACCATTCCTGAATGTAACATGGGAGGTAGATGCCAGGCTGATCAATGGAGTTGTCTCATCATCTCTGTGGCCTTAATTTGTTGTTCGTTAATAGATATGAAAATTGTATTAGTCTCGCAACATATGGCACCTGGAGATGCTGGAATATTGAGCCACAGCCGTGATCCTACACTGTCGTGTTCTTCATTTCAGAAGCATTGCTGTGGTGCAAGCAACGTAAAGGTAAAGATGGGAGAGCCCAGAAGACAATTGTAACACGTACACCTCCAAGCCCCTAACTCAACAACAGGCTATGCCCTCAACACCAGTTTGTGCATAGCTGTGAAATCTGGATAATAGAGGGAAGAATAAAGGCTAGGTTTAAAAAAAATAGATTTAGATTATACCTTGCGATTAAGTGTTGTTTTATAAGTGCAAAATCTAAAACTTAACATCATAAACCTGTTTAGTGGACCAAGCAGAATCGATTGTGAGATGAAATTCTTTCAGCAGAACCCAGCCAGGAAGTTTTTTTTAATCCTTTTGAGTATTGAGCCTCTGTTTGTATCTAGGATTTCAGTAAAGCATGCATGTGAAATATTCATGCAGCCATCGTGCCGCCACATCTTCACCAGGATCTCAGTGAAGTGTAATGTTTGGTGTGTGTTGAACTGTGGACAGCGCACTATCTTTTATAGACGCTGTCCTTTCAAACATTAATTTTGTTTGGCGAGAACATTTTGAGGTACATAAATCAAAGATAAATTGCTGCTGTTTGCAATAGGAAGGAACTCGGATGGTCAATTAAGGCTAGGTTCCAGGAAAAGTCCTGTGCAGTATTAAAGCATATCGATTCGTTTTTTCGTGGAACTTTAATTTTCAATTGTGCATTGTATTATGGTCAAAAGCTGAAGAAAAATACAATGTATTCACCTTCGTCAGCTGGATTACTTTATGAAGTCATTTCTTTCTGTGCTTTTCAAAATGTCACAACACCAGGTTAAAGTCCAACAGATTTATTTGGTAGCACAAGCTTTTGGAGCGTTGTTCCTTCAGGTGAGTGAAGAGTTGTGTTCACAAACAGGACATCCATAGACACAGACTCAATTTACAAGATAATGGTTGGAATGCGAGTCTTTACAGGTACAGACAATGTGATTGGAGAGAGGGTTTAAACACAGGTTAAAGAGGTGTGAATTGACTCAAGCCAGGACAGTTAGTGAGATTTTGCAAGTCCAGGCAAGTCATGGGGGTTACACATAGTGTGACATGAACCCAAGATCCCGGTTGAGGCCACCCTCATATGCGTGGAACTTGGCTGTCAGTTTTTGCTTGGCGATTCTGCGTTGTGTGTCGTGAAGGCTGCTAACATTGTCTGCCTGATACGCTGCAAGAAAGGATGTCCCAACGCATGGTACATTGGCGAGACCATGCAGACCCTACGACAACAGATGAATGAACACCGCTCGACAATCACCAGGCAGGAGTGTTCCCTTCCTGTCAGGGAACACTTCAGCAGTCACGGGCATTCAGCCTCTGATCTTCGGGTAAGCGTCCTCCAAGGTGGAAGATGGCCTTCACGACAACACCGAATCGCCGAGCAGAGACTGATAGCCAAGTTCCACACACACGAGGATGGCCTCAACCAGGATCTTGGGTTCATGTCACACCATCTGTAACGCCCACGACTTGCCTGGGCTTGCAAAATCTCACTAACTGTCCTGGCTGGAGACAATACACATCTCTTTAACCTGTGCTTAGCCCTCTCTCCACTCGCATCGTCTGTACCTGTAAAGACTCGCATTCCAACCTTTATCTTGTAAATTGAGTTTGTGTCTACGTATGCCCCGTTTGTGAACACAATTCTTCATTCACCTGAAGAAGGAGCAATGCTCCGAAAGCTTGTGCGACCAAATAAACCTGTTGGACTTTAACCTGGTGTTGTGAGCCGCCTTAATGTACCTACCCCAGTCCAACGCCTGCAACTCCACATCATGGCTTTTTAAAATGGACTGTTGCTGAGCTGACAAAATTGCTCCAGCTTGTCTTCGATGAAGAGAAATTTGCTGAGTGTATTCAGGAGGAATTTCTCATTCAGTATGAGGATGCCTCGACTGGAGAGGGGGCAAAACTTGACCTCTTCTTGGGAAATAAGGAAGGGCAGGTGACCGAGCTATTCGTGAGGGATCACTTTGGGATTAGGGACCATAATTCTATTAGTTTTAAGATAGCTATGGAGAACAATAGGTTTGTTCCAAAAGTTAGAATTCTAAATTGGGGCAAGGTCAATTTTGATGGTGTTAGACAGGAACTTTCAAAAGTTGATTGGGAGTGTCTGTTGGCAGGCAAAGGGACGTCTCGTAAGTGGGAGGCTTTCAAAAGTATGTTAACCAGGTTTCAGGGTCAGCACATTCCTTTTCGAGTGAAGGGCAAGGCTGGTAGAAGTTGGGAACCGTGGATGATTCGGGATATTGAGGCTCTGGTCAAGAAGAAGAAGGAGGGATATGACATGCATGGGATGCTGGGGTCAAGTGGATCCCTTGAAGAGTATAGGGGGTGTAGGAGTAGAGTTAAGAGAGAAATCAGGAGGGCAAAAAGGGGACACGATTATTTTGGCAGATTAGGCAAAGAAGAATCCAAAGAACTTCTACAAATACATAAAGGGCAAAAGAGTAACTCGGGAGAGAAAAAGGGCCTCTTAACGATCAACAAGGTCATCTATGTGCAGAGCCACAAGAGATGGGTGAGATCCTAAATGAATATTTCTCATCAGTATTTACTGTTGAGAAAGACATGGATGTTAGGGAACTTGAGAGAATAAATAGGGATGTCTTAAGGAGTGTACATATTACAGAAAAGGAGGTCCTGGAAGTCTTAAAGCGCATAATTTTCATTCTTCATTCATGGGACATGGGCAGCAGGGTCTGGCCAGTATTTATTGTCCATCCGTAGTTGCTCAAGGGCAGTTGAGAGTCAACTACATTGCTGTGGCTCTGGAGTCACATGTAGGCCAGACCAGGTAAGAATGGCAGATTTCCTTCCCTAAAGGACATCAGTGAACCAGATGGGTTTTTCCGACATTTGACAATGGTTTCACGGTCAACGGTAGATTCTTAATCCCAGATATTTTTTAATTGAATTAAACTCCTCCATTTGCCGTGGTGGGATTCCAATCCGGGTCCCCAGAACATTAGCTGAGTTTCTGGATTAATAGTCTAGCGATAACACCACTAGGCCATTGCCTCCCCATAATGAAGGTAAGATATATCCCGGGAACAGATGAAATGTATCCCAGGACATTATGGGAAGCTAAGGAGAAAATTGCAGATCCCCTAGCAGAGATATTTGAATCATCGACAGTCACAGGTGAGATGCCTGAAGATTGGAGGGTGGCAAATGTTGTGCCTTTGTTGAAGAAGGGCTGCAAGGGAAAGCCTGGGAACTATAGGCCGGTGAGCCTAACGTCTGTAGTGGGTGAGTTGTTAGATGGTATTCCGAGAAATAGGATCTACGGGCATTTAAAGAGGCAAGGACTGATTAGGGACAGTCAGATTGGTTTTGTGAGTAGAAAATCATGTCTCACTAATTTGAGTTTTTTTTTGAAGGGTAACCAAGAAGGTAGATGAGGACAGCACAGTCGACATTATCTACATGGACTTTAGCGAGGCCTTTGACAGGGTATTGCATAGTAGGTTGTTGCATAAGGTTAAATCTCACCGGATCCAGGGTGAGGTAGCCAATTGGATACAAAATTGACTTGACAAAAGACAGAGGGTTGTTTTTCAAACTGGAGGCCTGTGATTCATGGATTAGTGCTGGGTCCACTGTTATTTGTTATTTCTATTAATGATTTGGATGAGAATTTAGGAGGCATGGTTAGTAAGTTTGCAGATGATACCAAGATTGGTGGCATAGTGGACCTTGATCAATTGGGCCAGTGGACTGACGAATGGATGGTGGAGTTTAATTTAGATAAATGTGAGGTGATGCATTTTGGTGGATTGTATCGGAGCAGGACTTAGTTAATGATAGGGCATTGGGGAGAGCTTTAGAACAAAGCGATCTAGGCGTACATGTTCATAGCTCCTTGAAAGTGAATTGACAAGTGGACCGGGTGGTGAGCATCTGGAACGAGCTGCCAGAGGCAGTAGTAGAGGCGGGTACAATTTTGTCTTTTAAAAAGCTTTAATGGCCTAAACATCACCTCTTCTGCCACAATGGTTTCAAAAAAGGACCTCTTTTAACAACTCAAAATCAGCATCACCTGACCCAAACTTGGGCTTGCTGAATTAATTTAATTATGCAATGTTTGCACCTTATGTGCTGTCGCTGTTGGACCTCCGAAGGAAACAGCAGCTCCGGCTAAGAAGCCTGCGGTATCCACTATCTTACCATCAAGCCGGTGGCAACAGAAGGAACTCTGGCCCTCAACCAAAATTACAACTGCTGGAATTTGGGAATTCGTGCCTCCAAGACTTACTCATGCCTTCCCCCATCCTGGAAGTCTCACTGTGGAAAGACAAATCACCCTACAATCAGTCAGCCTTCCCTCAGAAGAAACCTTCCATCTGCCACGATGAGATTGATCCCGGGGCTCCAGAGCATTACCCCGGGTCTCTGGATTACTAGTCCAGCGACAGTACCATTACACTACCGCCTCCCCAGGAGGGATGGGTGACCACAGGAGCAGTGATCCTTCCTCCATCCCTTTTCACTCACACAATAAATGGGGGATCAGGAAAAAGTTTCAGGGCCCAAACCACACGTGTCCAGAGTCCAGAATCAGAAGTCTCTGCCCACATCCCACGAATGAATAAAGAAAAAGTAAAAGGTGTCACTGTCTGACTTCCATATTTTTCAAAGCCATTGCGTTCCAAATCAGCGTGTGTTTCAGTCCCATTAGTGTGCAGCTGTTGCATGGTGCATCAGTGACAAGAATGACAATTGTGACATCAAGTTAGTTAAAGTTCAGTCAAAGCAATAACTTTTTATGGACCTGCATTTACAAGACTGTCACTCAATAGTTGTTATGGTATCCGTGCCAATGGAACATTTCAATTCTGTGTTTTGCCGAAAATTCAGGAATCCAGCAATGTTGTAGCTAACACTGAGTTCAGGCTCTTAATGATCATTACCAAGCACTGTTTACACTTGAAAGGTGAACCTGCTCCATACAAGAACAGTGACAATGGATACAAGAGATCTTCAAAGGTCATGAGTGTCTGGAACAAGCTGCCAGAGGTAGTAGTGGAGGCGGGTACAATTTTGTCTTTTAAAAAGTGTTTAGATAGTTACATGGGTAAAATGGGAATAGAGGGATAGGGGCCAAATGCGGGCAATTGGGACCAGCTTCGGGGTTTTTTTTTAAAAAAGGGCAGCAAGGACAAGTTGGGCCAAAGGGCCTGTTTCCATGCTGTAAACCTCTATGACTCTATATGAATTAATTGCTCCTGTCGCGCTTGACTCCTGGGTCCAAAGTAATAGTGCAATCCCTGTAACGCCCCTTATTGTACTTCCAAATGTGAAACTACTCTCCTCAATGTGAGAAATGTTCCTCTGAAAAAGATTGATAGGTGCGACCTCTGGATTAAAATTTAAATGCTTGTACTTATTTGTGATGGGTAAAGCTTTTTTTCCAAATTGCATGTGTAGTTCCCTGTCTGCTCACGAAAGTAGGGGAGAGAAGCCATCCAACCCATCAAATTTATTCTTTTTAGTGAAATATATCTGCATCATCCTCCCCAACTAACAGCGACCTGCATCTTAAATGATCTTAAGTTTTACAAAAATACAACTCGTATAGTGTCTTTATTGCAATGAAAGATCCCAAGAGGCCTCTTACAAAACCAAGTGACATAAGAAAATATTAATTAGATGACCAAAAGTTCAGTGAGAGAGAGAGGTTTTAAGTGACGTAAAGGAGGAAAGAGAGATGGTGAGCACCAAGGCTTGGGGAGAAAATTCCAGAATTGAAGTGCCAGGCAATTGAAGGTGCAGCCTCCAATGGCAGAGCAATTACAAATCAGAGATGCACAAGAGACTAGAACAGAGAAGCACAGATATCTCAGAGCTGGAGGGCTGGAAGGGATTACAGATACAAGGAGAGGGCAAAGCTGTGAAGGGATTTGTAAATAAGGATGACAATTTTAAAATAAGATATTGCTTCACCAGTAACCAATGTAGGTTCGCAAGCATCGCTGATGAGGGAATGGGACTTGCTGCGAAGTGAGGCACAGGCAGCAGAGTTTAGGATGACTTTTACACAGTATGGAATGCGGGAGACCTGGAGTGGCATGGAATAGTCAAGTCTAGGGGTCATGAAGGCACGAGTGAGGGTTTCAGCAACAGACACGCAGGGGAAGTTGGCTATTTTACAGAGTTGGAAATGGATGATCTTAGTGATGGCGCAAATGAGGTTGGAACCTCGCCTCAGGATCAAATGAGATACCAAGATTGCAAACAGACTGGTTTATTCTCAGCCAGTTGCCAAGGAAAGGGATGGCGTCAGTAGTGAGAGAACTGAGTGTTGAATGGGGACCAAAACAATGGCTTCAGCCTTCCCAGTATTTAGTTGGAGGAAATGTCTGCTCATTCAGTACTGAATATAGATAGGAAGTCTGATAATTTGTCAATGACGGAAGAGTTGAGGGAGGTGATGGTTAGGTAGAACTGAATGTTGCCAACGTACATATGAAACCGAATGCTGTACTTTCGGTCATATCGCAGAGGGGCAGCAGGTAGATGAAAAATAGGAAGGAGCCAAGGATAAATTCTTGGGAGATGCCAGATATGTTTTAGCACTGTTACCTTATTCGCAAGACCATTTCAAGCTATAGAAATTGAAAATTGTTATCTTGGAGGACCCAGTCATCGTGTTCTAATTTGATCATGGTGCTTGGGCAATATTTCACATGGCCAACAATTTTCAGCTCTAAGTAGTCATGAGATTGGTGCTTTCTGGCTAAAATGAAGCATCATCATAGTGCAGTTTCCACAAGACTAAATCCGGATAATCTAATGAACATTCACTGTAAAGTGCACTGGGACATGCTGAGGTCATGAATGGTGTGATATCAAAGGCCGCCACACGATAGCGCTCATAAAGAGGAGAAAAAAAATCAATAGATGATAGTGATCCTACTGTTTCTAATTCATAATGGATTGGTTGCAGACTGCAATTAGAAGTCCTCTTCGCATCAAGTCATCAATTGATCTTAGTCAGAGAATCCCTGCACAATACTGAGACCTAAGAGAAGAAAGCAAAAATGAACTTTCTCCCCAAATGGTAAAAGTCAATTCACAATCGGTCGACAACAGCTTGCACTTTTGTCGTCGCTTTAATGTACACAATCAAGCCTCGGCTTTCACAGAAACAGAATGTTTGTCAGTCGATTCATTAGCTGACTTAGTTTAAACAAAGCTTTAAATTAAGATAAATCCTTACCAAAACTTAAATACTCAACATATATATATAAAATAGTCCATCCTAATGGATCACTGTTCTTGAAGGTTCAGCACCATTGTCTTGAGAGGGCAACTAGCAATGGGCAGTAGAAGCTGGCCTTGCCCATCAATGCCTTATGTCAAAAAAAATTAAAATGACATGTCGCTGCATGCACCATGTGAAAACGGAACACTTCTTTCCCAGGTTCAGCAGCAAGTTCGCATCAACTATTTTTCCTAGGAAGAAGAGTACTTGCTTCAGCCCAGTGTTGTACACAAGTAGCTTAACAATCCTGCTGGAAAATTGCAAAATGAAGATATTACACGGTATTATCTTTATGATAAAACTTCTTTTTCTTTTAGCGCTTCAAATCGATTTACTTCCCATTATGTCGTGGAGTAAAACATCCCTGTTTAATAGTGTAATTTAGGCCAATTGGTTGCTTTGAGACACAATCAGCCTGAAAATGGGATGGCAGATTACGAGCTTTGCTATGCTTTCACCATGCTTATTCAATCACTTCACAAAAGGTAATATAAATTATTTTTTTGACTTATGATTGGTTCATCCTGTAGTGCTTAAACCTATTGCAAATTTCACAATCACAACTGAAGGACCAGATTCAGATCATTTAACTCTCAGCATTAGCTAATTATTTCCTTAAGTTGTATTCAAATTCCGGGAAAAAATGTGATCAAACTAGAATTTTTCATTAAATTGACACTTTGTCATGAGCTACATTTTGTATTAAATGTATGGTGAAGCAAATCTAACTGCATTTTTTTATTTTTAATAAGCTCAGTGTATTTTATCTTCAATTTCAGACTGAGGCTTTGATTTTAGTAAGTACCTCTAAATGTAAAGTAAAGTTTATTTATTAGTCACAAGTAAGGCTTACATTAACACTGCAATGAAGTTACTATGGAATTCCCCCAGCCATCACAGTCGGGTGCCTGTTCTGGTTAATGCACCTAACCAGCACGTCTGTCAGAACGTGGGAGGAACCTGGAGCACCCGGAGGAAACCCACGCAGACATGGGGAGTACATGCAAACTTCACACAGACAGTGACCCAAGCCGGGAATCGAACCTGGGTCCCTGGCATTGTGAAGCAGCAGTGCTAACCACTGTGCTATTGCACGGAAGTCTGAGTTTGGGTCCCCTGCTGATTAGCCAGCACAGCCTTTGGGAATACCTTGGTCAGTTTCCTGCCCCTGGGCTCGGGAGGGGAATAATCAGGGTTTGCATTTTAACTCCGAGACCAGTGACTGCTGGTGGGAAACATGGTTGTAAGTGTATGTCCGGTGGGAACAGGATCAGGTTCTTATGTGATTTCTGCCACACTACAGTTGAATAGTCTGCCACATGCACTCTCAAGACTCACAAGTGAAGAATAGCCGCTTATGTGAAGTGTAGAATGGCTTTCGGCTTCTAACTGGAAAATTTATTCAATCCTAATTTCCACCTCTTCCCATTTCCAAAATGCTTTTCTGCTCATTGCTTAATTAGGTCTGCAACTGCTTAAATCATCATTGTTCTGATTTGAAGTGATGAGACTTGGAAATGCTTTTTGAAATATATATTTTGTTTACTAATTTGTGGAACATGGGTGTTGCTGGCTGGCCAGCATTTATTGCCCATCCCTAGTTGCCTGAGGGCAGTTGAGAATCAACCACATTGCTGTGGCTCTGGAGTCACATGTAGGCCAGACCAGATAAGGACGGCAGATTTCCTTCCCTAAAGGGATATTAGTGAATCAGATAGGTTTTTACAACAGTCGACAATGGTTTCATGGTCATCATTAGATTTTTTTTTCCATTGAATTCAAATTCCGCCATCTGCTTTGGCGGGATTACATGGCTTATAAACAATTTCAAACATTTTAATGTTTTTTATGACCTTTTAGAAAATGTTGTAAAGGTGATTGTTTCTTCTTTTCATGCATCAGGATGTTGAAACCAAGGTGAGACTTGGGTAAATTATCAATTCCTTTCTTGTGTTGCATGTTGAATTTGTGTAATGCGTCAATAAATAGTAAGATTTAAATAACTGCAATGTCACCCAGGCAGATCTGGGGTTTTTTGTTGAGACAGATGCAATGGTTGAAATGGAATGGCTTGTTAGTGGAGTGAAGTTCAGTCGGTTTAAGGTGTGAGGGGCAAGGTTTAAAGGAGATGTACGAGGCAAGTTTTTTACACAGAGGGCAGTGGGTGCCTGGAACTCACTGCTGGGGGAGGTATTGGAAGCAGATATGATAGTGACTTTTAAGGGGCATCGGGATAAATGCATGAATAGGATGGGAATGGAGGGATACAGTCCCTGGAAGGGTAGGGGGTTTTAGTTCAGTTGGACAGCATGGTCGGTGCAGGCTTGGCGGGCTGAAGGGCCTGTTCCTGTGCTGTAATTTTCTTTGTTCTTCTTTGAATGGATCTATTTAATCGATTATACCTATGCCAATCTCTTCACAAAAACTTTGGTGTACCAGAGTTTAAATTCAATTTTATTTCTGCTTGATAGAAAAATTCTGTTGCCTTTGATCCACTTTCCATATTGGCAAGTCTTTCCCAATTTAATTCTGTTTTACACTGCTGTCCAAAACATTGTAATTTTACTGTCTTTGCTTTTCAGAACATTTTACTGACAGAAATACCTGCTTCAATGGTATTAAACTGGAAACACGAGTAATAATTACAAAAAAACCCCAAGACTTGTCACCGTACCTTATCACGTCTCTATATCCTCACTCATCTCTCTATACCCTCGCATATCTTGGATTTTTTTGTTTATTCTTACAAGGGATGTGGGCGTCACTGGCTGGGCAAGCATTTATTACCCATCCCTAATTGCTCTCAAGAAAGTGGTGGTGAGCTGCCTTCTTGAACCACTGCATTCCATGCAGCATCGGTACACCCATAGGAGGGAGTTCTCCAGGATTTTGATCCCACATCAGTGAAGAAACAGTGACATGTTTCCAAGTTAGGATGATGTGTGGCTTGAAGGGGAACTTGAAGATGGTGTTGTTCCCATGCATCTGCTGCCCTTGTCCTTCTCGATGATGGCCGTCATGGATTTTAGAAGGTGTTGGCTAATCAGCCACAGTCAATTCCCGCAGTACGTTTTGTCGGTGGTGCGCACGCTGCTACTGGACTTCGATAATGAGGGGGAGAGAATGTACTGCAGCACTCCCAGGAGGCAACTCACCACCACCCCCTCAAGGGCAGCTCAGGATATGCAATAAATGCTGACCTCACCAGGAAAACCCACACCGCATGAATGAATTACAAAAAGGATAGGTTTTAAGGAGCAAGCTGAAGAAGAAAAGAGAGGTAGAGAAGAGGAGAGGTTTAGGGTGGAATTCCACAGCTTGGCATCTAAACCAACAGTAGTGGAGCGATTAAAATCACACCCTCAAGAGATGTGAATTCAAGGAACCCATTATCTTAAAAGCATCAATGGGAGAAAGGGTGGACGAAATCATGGTGAGTTTTGAAAACAAGAATGAGAATTTTGAAGTCAAGACATTGCTTAATCGGGAGTCATTGCAAGTCAGTGAGCAGAGGTCTCCAGTTATCAATATGTAATTCAATGCCATTGGAAGCTCCAAGCCAGATCTCCAACCACATTTGAAGTAGCATTCAGTATTTGCCAAGTGCAATCTTGATCCAATCCCCATTCTTTGAGTTCAGAGTTCGCAGATTACTAAAAAAGGGGGGGTTGAGATTTTAAAGTCTCTTATTAAGAAGTAATGGTTTAATGGCATATATTAAATAGAGAAGAAATCCAACCCATAAGATGAGAGCAGTTTACCGATTACGAAAGATGGACGGGTGATGGCCCCTTCTGCTGCTTAACTGAAGTGCTAGGAAATTGTTCTCCTGTGACCTTCCATCTGACAAAGGCTTCCCAGCATGGATCACATCAAAAAACTCTTTCTCATCCAGTGTTGTTTATCCCCCTCTAGTGAGCCTGTTTTGAACCTTTTCTCAGATGGGTGGTTTCCTTGTGGGCCCTGAGATCCAACCTCATCAAGAAAATGTGCGCTGGAGACAAATTCTTGGCAGGGATAACCAGTTTATCCTTTGTGTTTATCAACCGGCAAGCTGCTGAGAGAGCTTTGTCCATGAGATTTCTGTGGCATTCAATCATTTTTCAAGATTTTTGCAGGGCAATTTCTTAAAATTCCAGCCTGACCAAAGCTGCAGGATTCTGTGCAGAACCGGTTTTGTTCTGTGTGGATTTTGAATAACCCAACAAGTTATTCAGCCTGATGGCAGCTGATTCATCTTCCACATGAGTGTTTCGTTCAAATGTTTTCAGGTCCTGACAGGATGTTGTAGCACAGCATTCGAAAAGCACCATCTGAATTTCTGTATGCCCAGCCCCAGTGATGAATTATTATGACCGTAGATAATTGGGCTCTGCTGTATACACTTTGGAATTTACTTCATTCCTTTTGTTGGTGCTTCTGACAGATGTTTTATTTATTTCAAGTATTATGTGTTTAAAAGCCTCAGTTCTCAATTTGTTCCTAGTGTGTATCTTACCTTTTATTCATTTTAATTCCTTCCTGACAATTCTTGGCACATTCCTTTCTCCATTTCCAGTGTATCTTATCTGTTTCTGGGTTGAGTGCTCCATATTCATTCATATTATCCTCTACATTCCTGTCATCTATCAACACCTTGTTCTATTCCCAGTGTATCTCTGTCCCTTTGCTACTCGCTTTGTTATTCATTGTTCTTGACTAGAGGCTCTCCCTTTTATCATCAGTCCATTTGAACGTACTTTGACTTTTCTGTCTCTCAGTAATAATTCCTGCCAACTTAACTTCATCAACCTAGCTGCCTTTCAGTTACTTTGCTTTTCATTATTTCTTTCCTTCTGTTTCTTTCTCTGTCATCGTCATCTAGTTTTAATCATCCTTCTTCTCAGTCCCAAAAGGCACAAGAGCAACTCTACAGGTGTCTTTGCAAATGATTTTTAAAATTCATTCATGGGATGTGGGCATTGCAGGCTAGGCCAGGATTCATTACCCATCCCTGATGGCCCTTGACAGATGGTAGTGAGCCAGCTTCTTGAACTGCTGCAGTCCATGTGGTGTAGGTGCGTCCACAGTGTTGATAGGTAAGGGAGTTTCGGGATTATGATCCAGCAACAGTAAAGCTGATATAGTTCCAAGCCAGGATATGTGTGGCTTGGAGGAGAATTTGCAGTTAAGTTTATTTATTAGTGTCACAAGTAGGCTTACATTAACACTGCAATGAGGTTACTGTGAAAATCCCCTAGTCGCCACACTCCAGTGCCTGTTTGGATACACTGAGGAAGAATTTACCATGGCCAATCAACCTAACCCGCGCATCTTTGGACTGTGGGAGGAAACCGGAGCACCCGGAGGAAATCCACACAGACACGGAGAACGTGCAGACTCCACACAGACAGTGACCCAAGCCAGGAATCAAACCCAGGTCCCTGGCGCTGTGAGACAACAGTGCTAACCACTGTGCCACCATGCCATCCCAGGTGGTGATGTTGCCCTGTATCTGCTGCCCTTGTCCTTCACAATGGTAGCATTGTGGTTTTTGGAGTTGCTGTCAAAGGTGCCTAGGTGAGCTCCTGCAATGCATTTTGTAGATGCAAAGCACTGCTGCGACCGTGCATTGGTGGTAGAGTGAGTGAATGTTTGTAGCTGGGTGCCAATCAAGCGGGCCGCTTTGTCCTAGGTGGTACTGAGCTTTATGCATTTTGTTGGAGCTGCACTCATCAAGGCAAGTGTCGAGCATTCCATCACACTCCTGTCTTGTGCCTTGTAGATGGTAGACAGGCTTTGGGGAATCAGGAGTTACTCATTGCAGGATTCCTAGCCACTGACCCGCTTTTGTGGCCACAGTACTTATATGGCTAGTCCGGTTCAGTTTCAGGTCAGTGGTAACACCCAAAGTGTTACGGGGGATTAAGTGGCACAGCCACTGCTCATGGTTTCGAGAATCCCCAGTTACTTTCATCTCCTATTGCCAGATCTGTATCATGATAAAACTAGGGCGACTATTTGGCATTGAGTGACCAGGAATATCATCCCTTGGATAGTATTGGAACCAGGTGACTGGCAAAAAGTATTTTTGAAGGATTTCAATTTGAAGCGTTGTGGTCGGTCTTTAAGTACTGAGAATGCATTGGATGAAATGTATATAGTTGGTAATTAAATGAATAAATGTTAGCTAATTTGAATTATTTAGTGTTGTTGGTTTTTAGTTCATTCCATTGCAACATTATCTTTGGGATTTCTTTTGGGGCCCAAATCAAGCAAGCGTGTCAATCCTGGAAAACGTCACCTGTGTCAGTCAGCCCGATCACTTTGGGCTTTCAAATTGGTCTCAAAAAGTTGGCTTTACAGGTGTATATCCAATAATGATGATGCACCTTGACATGTCAACCACAGAGTGAAAAGGGCTTCTGTCGATGAAGGGCCTTTAGAGAAGTGGGGTTTGTTGGTTTCAGCACAGTTCCAAGTGGATGGAGGTGCACAGTACAAAACCGACTGCAAACCTGTTTATGCTGTTTACACGGCAAATTGATGCGAGCATTTCACATGATTCTGCATTTTTGGAGGTGGTGTTTTGCAGTTTTGAATAATAGAAAATCATAAATATATCAAGGAGCAAGTTTTGCTTGAGAGCAAGATATACTATGAGGCAGAAATCCTGGAGCAATGTTCTTTCTATCCATTCCATCCTGGATGGACAGTTTCTTGATTTAACACCATCTATAGATGGGATTTATGGAATGGATGAGTATAAAAGCTTCCTCAGTAGCAAAAGCATTGGGCAATATCTCTGCCTGGACACAATGCTTTGGAGTGAATGTAGTAAACTACAATTAAACAAAACACTTGCATGTAAACCCGGCTAAAAATCAATCGGCTGATGCAGTTATTTAATTCTACACTAGTTGGCACTGTGAACAAATTTACAATAAAGCCAATTACAGAATGTTTTTGAATTGACTTTCACTCTTTCTCCCCTCTATGACACTCTGGTCCCTTCCTCTATGGACCTCTATTGGCGCTGATATAAACTGGCTTTGAGGGTGAGAAATCACCTATTTTTTTCCTGCTTACCTGTGTAGAATCACATGACCCCCCCCCCCCCCCCCCCCCAGTGCTCAGCTCCTCCTAAATTGATTTAGACTGGGTACTAAATCATCCTACACTCTGCTATTGAACTGGAATTGATTGCATTTCCTCCAGCCCTTCCTGACCCACTGGGTGATAAATGTTGATGGCTTTTATGGTCACGCATATTGTAATAAAACTGCACACACAGTCCGAGTGTAGAAAACATGGTTACAAATGTGGAGCTGGGTTTCCTGAACTCCTCCATGGAACCCTTTTGACCACCTCCGAGTACTGACTGAATCCCTGAGAAACATTCTTAGCGTGTTAAGTTAAACCACAGAGAATTGATTGTTTTGTGCAATAGGTACAAACCTTAAAGTCCTCATTTACAGCAGTCTTTTCAATTTATTTTATGTGTACATTTAATAGAACGATGAAGTTTTCTTATAAACGTACTTGCGTCTTACCTGTTTCACATTTTAATAGGAGGGGTGATATTGGAAATCTCAATTCTCATATCAGACACACACACACTATCACAGAGATATGTACACTCACTCTCACCTCTCTCTTTCCCACACCTCTAAAACCACACACACTCACCACACACATTCACCACACACTGACATTCTTACCTCTCCCTCTTACAAACATACACTGACAAATCTCACTCACACACATA
Source organism: Mustelus asterias (assembly GCF_964213995.1). Classification (NCBI taxonomy): domain Eukaryota; kingdom Metazoa; phylum Chordata; class Chondrichthyes; order Carcharhiniformes; family Triakidae; genus Mustelus; species Mustelus asterias. The sequence goes on from NC_135819.1 coordinate 69,577,572, forward strand.
TCTCTTACTCTCACGTACACACACCTCTCTCTTAACACACACACCTTTTTTACACACACACATCCCTCTCTCTTACATACCTTTCACTCTTGTAGGCATGCATCTCTCTCTCACTCGATCACCTCTCTGAAGCTCACACCTCTCTTACACACTCACATACCCCTGTAAAACACACCTCTGTCTCTCAAATTTCACTTTTATACACACATCCCTCTCACACATCTCTCTTGTATACGCACACAAACTTCTTTCTTACACACACCCTCACTCATCTCTCTTTTTTTACACGCACACACACACAGACAAATCCTCAACCCTCCGTCTCTCATGCCGGCGATTCCCGTTTCCCTCCTGCCACGCTCTCACTCCCGCCCAGTGGCTGCCTACCCCCTACTCCAGTCCAATGATGGCTGTCTTACCCCACTGCTGCCCGATGATGGCCACCCCCCACTCCTGCCCGCTCTCCCCATCACTCGGCTGATCTGGAAATTTGAAGACATTGGACGAGCTGGAATCAGCATGAAACAATCCAGAGGCTGGATTCTGGAGAAACCAGCCTCTAATTGGACAAGCAGCTTTGTGGCATTTTTTTCAAATGTTCGACATCAGTCTGGCCGCGTGCGGAACCCCAGGGTTCTGCGGAAACCAGTTTGGGGAACCGTGATGTCGAGTATCCTTTTAAAAGACATGATATGACTCCCACGGATTTCCCTGAGAAGGTATATGTTGGCACTTAATGCACATGTTAGAATCATGGAGAATTTAACAGCTTTCTGCCTTATGCTGCTCCTTCCAGCCCTTGGTGACTCGCAGGTAAAATGGAAACTCCATTATCCACATAATTGGCAAAACATTGCCAGTAAATAATGTACACGGGAAGATAATATGTCGACAAAATTTTGTCTAATGCAATAGTATCCTTTTCACTGGAATGAAGACAAGTGCAATATAAATAATGAAAGAAACATTTTCAGTATCAACTGTGCCGTCCGCTGGCAGCTAGTCAGGAAGGCTGATAATTAGTGTGGTATAAACATGCTTCTGTCAGGTTGATGTGCAGAACTTTGCTGTGCATCCACTGCCCTCTGTCACAAATAAGCAACAAGGGGGAAATAACTTCGGCTTACATAATCATAGATGGCAGTTTCCAGTAACGTGAGATAAAGTGGAAGCTTTTCGGTCATGATGCTTTGTTGCATTGCGACTAGGACAGGCTTGATGAACCTATTTTTGCTCATGTTCAGGTTAAGGGGCTAATGGTTTCATTTGTGTTTCTGAGAACAACTGCAAGACTTAAGATAAATAAAAACTTTGTCCATTGGCTATTTTCCATGAGTGAGGGTACACTGTGCATTGAATGGCTGTATAATCATAGGGAAATGCTATCATTGTCAAGCTGATCCTGTACAGTCCACTGGCATGCAAGTGTCAATTGATTGAGGTCATGCACAGAAATATTAGAATTCCTTTTCCTCCATACCCTGCAAGCAATAAAGATGAGTTATAAAACCTTGGGCGATTGGAATGCGTGAGATTCAAGTGTGTGGGTTTTAACTCTTTGAAACGACAAACTAGTAAAACAGAACTCCGTATTTATCATCATCAAGCATTCGAAACATGAAACAAAAGAAGATGGAGTCAAAAGGAATTATAACACAAGCTTGCATGAGAAGACCCGTTCATTTTGTTCCCTCTTTCCCCACCAAGGCTGGTCACAATCACAGAGCTTAAATGTTTCTGAAGACAAGAAGACTGGTGTAAATGAGGGAGACAATTCTAGCTCCAGTTTTCCTTCGTCATTTTCTCCACAAAAAAAAATGTGTCAGGACTGTTCAATATAGAAGGCACTACTTCAGAACGTTACCAAGGTATCTATATTCTGTGCAGTAGCTACTTCATAAAGGATTCATCAAAAGATACTCAGGCTCTTGCCAAAGTCATTAAAGTGCTTTGAAGGACGATGGAAGCAAAAGGAACAGAGCAGTACAATTTCAGGATGCTTTGGCACAAGCATCCTATTGGTAAAATAAAAATCAAATAGTTGCATTTAGAACATTCGGGAGACATATTTCCCTCCATTTTTGTCAAATATAAGATGTTCAGCATTATATATAAGCATTTATCAGAATTAGCTGGGAGGAGTTACTGTGCTGAGCAAGATGTAATGCAACTGAATTAACAAGCATGCTATTGAAATAGAATGATCACTGAAGTTAACCAGATTAATGGCTATATCTACTGATGTTAACTCACCTGTGTTGCACTGTCAGGCTCACTCAGGCTCCAATTCAATTTCTCCAATTGTGTGGTAGGCACTTGATGTTGAACAAAGAGATTTTTAAAAATCTGACAATTGAACGCAAAATGTTTCTCGTTTGTGATTCCCATTTTAGACTGCTAGGTTCTTCCTTTGATGCTGCAGTTCCAATGTCTTGCACTTGTGCCACTGCAATCATAAGCATTTCCTGATGTCTTGTCAGGGGAAAGTCGAGCTCTTCTCTGCGGCCTCTGACTGTCAGCGAAATCCTAATCTTACAAAAGAGCTGATGAGATCATTATCTTCTTTCCTGACACAAGCCACTTCAGGGTGGTCAGGCAAACAAACTGAAGCTTTGCAGTATCGCAGACAGTCCTGTATATCCACACCAGAAGCAATTGCGTGTCAGCTATGCGTTATAAATTTTAAAAATGCTTCAGTTTAATTTTGACCATACAATGTAACGATGACATTCTTGACTCCCCAAATTACAAGTGGTCTTCCTCTTTATGCTTTCAGACCAAACAGTTGGAAGAAAAAGAGAAAGAGCTGCAGAAACTCAATGCCTATTACAAGGAGCAGGTGACCAGACTGGAAGACAGGGTAAGAAAGGCTTTTTAAAAAGATACTTGTTTCATTGGAATTGTAAGGAAAAAAAATACCAAGCACAGTAAATGGCGAAAGAAAGAAATTGGCCCAAGCATAGTTGTGTCATTTCTGAACAAGTTTTCTGTGTTTAATGAAATACATTGTCTAAAATCTAATCAAAAGTAACCCTCTTCACCCCCTCACTTCTGCTGATGAAAAGCGAGCAGGTAAATGACTCGAGCAATTTTTCAAAACAGTGTTGACCAAACCTTACTCAATGTCCTCTTCACCAGATCTCTGTTTCTCCTGATGGATATTCAACTTTGTATCTTGCAAAGCCTTGAAGTGATTTCCTTCCGTCCTCTGCATTCCCACTGAAGTGATGCTCTGCCTCGTACAATTATTCATATTCACCTTCTAGTCCAACACTAGCTTACTGTTTCAAAAAGAAACCTACTGCCCTCCAAAAATCTTATGTTATTGGGATTGCACGGTAGAAGTTTGTGTAGAAGCATTCCACTTGTTTTCATGAAATAACATTCTCTGATCATTAAACAACTTGTTAACCCTTCAACAAGTTCCTTGTTGAGGAGTGGATAACGTCATTTAATCTGTCACGTCTCACTGCAGTCCTTCTGTGATTCGCGCGTTGCTGCAAAGCATCGACCACCTTGCAGTGTTCCAAGTTACAGAATGTAACTTGCACTATAGGCTGTTCTGAGACAATATTTTCTCAGACTTGAATTCTCTTGTTGCTACTGAACCTAAAACTTCTGCTGCTTGCGTTTTCCATGTCAACTTAAGACTTCAGGAAGGTAGACACTATTTTAGCCAAACCTTTCCTTGATTTCCCTTCACCAGACATTGACAGGGCAATCCTCGGCCATTGGTGTGAAGCAGCTCTCGCAGGGAACGCACCTCTGAGCCACCAGGTGGCATTTCTGCCCTTTTCCGATGGAGCCAGATTGCAGTCACCTCATAAATTTGTTCCTAAAAATTGTAATTTTAGTTCCTTATTTAAGAGCGTGAGAAATACAAAGAGGAATGGGCAATTGGCACTTCAAATGAGCAACATGGTGGCACAGTGGTTAGCGCTGCTGCCTCACAGCGCCAGGGACTCGGTTTCGATTCCTGACTTGGGTAACTGTCTCTGTGGAGTTTGCACGTTCTCCCCATGTCTGTGTGGGTTCCCTCCGGGTGCTCCGGTTTCCTCCCACAGTCCAAAGATATGCAGGTTACGCGGATTGGCCATGCTAAATTGCCCCTTAATGTCAGGGTGACTAGCTAGGGGAAATGCATGGGGTTATGTGGATAGGACCTAGGTGGGATTATGGTCGGTGCAGGCTCAATGGGCCGAATGGCCTCCTTCTGCTCTGTAGGATTCAATGATTCTACGAAAGCTCCTCCTCCATTCATTAAGATATTGGTTGATCTTCCATTTCAAGTCCACCTTCCCACACTATATTCATATCCCTTGATTCCCTTCTATTCAAATATCTATTGCTCTCTCTCAACAACTGAACTAACAATGGCCCTCTGCAGTAGAGAATTTCAAAACTTTGCAACCCTTTGAGTAAAGAAATTTCTAGCTGAGTCTTAAATGGCTGACCTCTTGTTCTGAGACAAGAACCCTTGGATCTCGGTTTCCCAAGCCAAATGAAACATCTTCCTAACATTTATCCTTTTAAACCCTTAAGAATTTTCATTGCTTCAATGAGATCACTTTTTATTCTAATAAATTCCGAGGAATATAGAACTAGTCTACTCAGTATTTTCTCATCGGGCAATCACCCTCATCCCCAGGGACCAGTCCAATGAACCTTCTTTGCAAATGTTTCCTCCCTTGAGTAAGGAGATCAAAACTGTACACTGTTCTCCAGATGTTCTCTCAGCAAGACCCTATATAAATAAGCGCAATCAGACGTTCTATAATAAAGGGTATTTGTTTTCCTAATTACTTGCTGTACCTGCATTTTAACTTGTGATTTGGGTACAAGAACTCCCAGGTCCCTCTGAATATCAATGTCTCCCAGTGTCTCATCTATTGCCATTTGTTTAATGCTTATTGCTCAGGATGCCTTCAAGTGCTCACATGTATGACTTGGCTAGGATACCCTGCACCTGACAAAAGGTTTAAAATAACATGCTTTATCTGTGTACTTTCTTCCCTGATGTTTTGGCTACCTTGTTATGATGTATTCTGCCTTAATTTTCACAAGGGAGGGAACATTCAGTAGCTCTCATAACCTCATATAAGTGCATGCTCCAGGAAGAACCTGATTTGATTTCCGTCTGCAATGTTGTCATTGTCAACTGCGTGCTGAAAAACATTCTGTACTCGCTAGTTTAAGTTGTTTCAATTTTGCATGGTTCAGAGAAAAGGCCATGAAATGTTTTTAAATGCCATGCTATATTGCAAAGCCATTTGGTGTTTCCATCTCTTTCTTTGTCCCTCCCCACCTACCCCCAGAGGAATTATGTTCGAACGGTTATGCTGAGGGGTGTAGTTTCTCATCCAGCATAGAGAGGCATTTGGAGCTTCAATGTGCTGTGATTTTCAGTTCCGCCTTTGGTGACATGGCCTCCCATGTTTTGTACAAACGATGTGCGTAGCTTTTCAAATTACCCAACTTTGATGTAAACATTTCAAAATTAAGGTCTCAGAGAAATGGGGAAATTGCCTCAATTGACAGTCCCTCAAATCCCATTTCATCCTTTTTCCATACACGGTGAAATAGAATCCCCACAGTGCAGAAGGAGGCCATTTGGCCCACCAACCACAATCCCACCCAGGCCCTATCCCCATAACCCCATGCATTTACCCTAGCTAGTCCCCCTACATGCTTTATTTCCACAAGTTGTCCACGAAAATAAATGAAATTCACTTGTAAAAATGTCACCTGTTCATGAGCAAAGCTAAACACAGCTAATGATGAAAGTCGTAGACATTATAATACTGTTTGCTCAAGGACCGCATAATTACCTGTAGTATCAGTGATGACTCTATATAGTTGAGCAGAGGCTGTGTTTTTAAGTAGTAATGGTAATGTGAAGTTGTACATCTTTGTTGTTAAAGAATAATATTAGTTAAAATACAAGGGTGGAAATAAGATAAATTTGTGTTAGGCAGAAAACATGTTTGCTTTGATGTATGCAATAAGACACTGCCTATAGAAATCCACAGGAAGACGTGTTGTATGTTGAGCACCTTATTGCATCCCAAAGTGCTCTATCTCTGATGTGCAGCAAAGTATGAACAAAAGCAATGCAGGTAGCCAATGCTTACTTGCTCTGTGTAATGATTGAAGGCTATTTACCTGTATCTTTAGGACATAGCTGCTATAATTAACTGAAAGATTGAAATAATAGAACATAGAACATTACAGCGCAGTACAGGCCCTTCGGCCCTCGATGTTGCACCGACCCGTGGAACCAATCTAAAGCCCCTCTAATCTACACTATTCCAATATCATCCATATGTTTATCCAATAACCATTTGAATGCTCTTAATGTTGACGAGTCCACTACTGCTGCAGGCAGGGCATTCCACGCCCTTACTACTCTCTGAGTAAAGAACCTACCTCTAACATCTGTCCTATATCTCTCACCCCTCAATTTAAAGCTATGTCCCCTCGTGCTAGCCATCACCATCCGAGGAAAAAGGCTCTCACTATCCACCCTATCTAATCCTCTGATCATCTTGTATGCCTAATGGACCAGCCCATTTTGTATGCCTAATGGACCAGCCCATACCCTAGTCACCCTGTCATACAACTTAAGATCAGTAATGTAGCACTTCAGACTAAAGATAAATTTTATGACCTTGGTACCATTCCCTTGCCAAACTTCAGAATCGACAACAGTGTCACTTTCCAGTTTGGCAGGGCCAGCTCCATCTTGGAAGGCTGGGGCAGCAACTCTGCAGGAACAGTGAATGAATCTGCCAGCAGAAGCCATTGCAAACCAAACAGTTGTCCTTCACACACCATCGTGCGGACTGGAGACATGATCTGCCACCAATGTCACATGGAATTACACAATCTTGTCCAGTTGGTCTGTACAACATATTGGCAACACCAAGAGGCAGAGGGTGCCTAACGCTGATTATCTCAAACACTGATATAACTGGAATTCACACCACCATCAATAAGGAATGGTGAGTTGGTCTGGACATGTCATTCCAATGCCTGACTGTAAATATTCTCAAGCCAGCTTACACAGCTACAGTCCAGATATGGCAACGGAGGTGGGCAGACAAAGTAAAACAGTACGCTAAATACCACCTTCAAATCTTTCACATTAACCACATACAGGCACTGACCACAGTGGCAGCATGTCTGCCAGGTTGGTTTGAACCAACTTGTGGCCAAAAGATTGTAACGCTGACTGTCATGTGAGGCAAATTATCAATCTGCCTCATCTGGCTCTCCATGCATTATGTGTATGAAGATCCAGCTCTTCTCATGTTAGTTCTCTTTTAACAATCAAGTGTCAATTCAGTCAGAAACTCTGTAGAAGGATCTATTAAATAGGTAAATGTATAAACGCTCAGAAATGACGGTCAGGAAAAGAAATGTTAGTCCATCGAGCCTATTCCACACCATGGCTGGACCATCTTGGCTTCACACTTTCCCCCACTCACCTCACATTCACCCTTGCAGCTAACAAAACAGGGGAAAAATACTCTGCCTTTTTGGGTGGGAGAGGGATTTTACAATCAGGAACCAGTCCAGGACATCACGTAGACCAGATATTACCTACGAAGACATTTACATTTTATATGATGTGATCTCAGCCCCAGTCCAGCTCCCTCTCAAAGAGATGCAGAGCGTCAGCAACCATCACAGCAGCTGACAAATATAGTCCAAAAGACCCACAATTCTCTGCTGAAAAGAATTACCCAATCTCCAATCTGTTCTTCATCTTACCAGTTAGTACCATCTCTGGCACTAAACACAGCATTCTACCAAAAACTTTCTGGAACTCCAGTTTGTGATGGAATCTGGAGTTTTAAAATTTGTATTAATGGAAAAGAGAAACTGAGAAAGAAACTGACCCTTCAGGATTCCAAGGAAACTTCAGAGTGAAACTGAGGGCAGAATCTTGTGCTCTTGCTGGTTGCAATCTTTGAGGTGGATAGGACATTTACTTCGGTGGAGTGGTGGCATCTTGAACCTTGCTGCCTTTCTGCCTCCACCAGAATTAAATTCTGGGCAGTGTTGAGGCATGGCTGGTAAATGTCAAACTCCCCAAATCCCAAAAGGAATCTTGAAACAGCTGCCAAAACAATTTTTGCAATTTATATATTATGGAGATGTTGTCTGCAATCAGAAAATGAAGTCTTGGACTAATTGTGATCATTTTTATATTGAAGTAAAGGTTTATTAAAAATAAAGAAAATTACACTTTATCACAAGAATGGCCTCACACAGTTAACAGTATTTTAAAACAATTCCAAAAGATCTTAGCTTAAATGACACTCGAGAGTGAACCTTCCCTTTTCTGCTGGCAACAGTCCTTACAGATTTTTAAATCTATAGAATTCCCGTAATTTTACCATGCTCTGCCCTTTGTGCTCTTTGGTGTCCTCTGAGGCTGAGAGCAACTGGTTCTCCGGGGTCTGGCCTTGTCCACACTGACTTCTGGGAGATCTAACCAACTGCCATGTTGTCTTCTGGGAGATCTAAGCAACTACCCCCTCGCACAGGCTTCAGTGTTTTCTTAAATGTGGTTCTTCCCTTTGATATCTCTACTATTCAGAAGTAAAAAATTATTTTGTTTTAAACCGTGGAATCATTTGCTTCATTCTTTCAGTAAATAACTGGAATATCATATTTAAATTTTTTTTTTGAAAAGGTTACTTGTCTCAACCCAGATCATAAGGTAGATTAATGTCTATCAGATTTCCCTTATTCACAACTTGGTGAAAAAATTCAATTAAATTTGTTCAGCATAACCTATTTTTCCAACATCTTGTTGTGAATTTTTGACATTTGCTCCCTGCCGCATTGTTTATCTTATGATTCCTTCCAACAACTTCTTTGTAATGGATGTCGGACTGTGGTACCCTGGTTTTGATGTGTCTCCTTATTTTGAAAGTAGACACGACACAGGCAAGTTTCCATTTGTAAGAACTATCCTGATTCTATTGAGCCATTGACGATATAGGTATGGAGGTCACAGAAAACCGGTGCCATCTCTTTAATCATCCGTGAATGGATATTTTTGGCCCTGCAGCCCTTGCAATTTTGTTTCCCTGAACTACCCAGAATGATCTGACTATCCATTTTAATCATATTACTACTATTCAGTACTGAGCACATTCATCCCGAACGTGAGTATTATTGACTAATGTGAAATAGTAACTCAGCAGCTCTGTCAAAATCCAAGAGTCAGTTTGAATCGGCCCTGCAGTGTCTTTCATAACCCAAATCATTCTTCATGGTCTTTTGATTTCTGACATAACGTGAAAAAATAGTGAAGCAATTGCACAATGGCCATTTTGGACACACGCAATGCCAAATAGCAATGAGCTAGCTGCAATATCAAATCATCTGTTTTTGGGGAATGTTGATTGAAACAGGAATATTGGCCACGAAACTGGAAGAAGTCCCTGCTTGCCTTATAAAGAAAATTGCTTGGAGTCTTAGCTGCCCACCAAAACCACTCAGATACTGACTACTAATAATGTGAAGTGTTTTTTAATGCTGAAAATTACTCACTCAATAATTTGAATTAAGACACAAAGGGAACATAGCAAAATTACATCCAAACGTACAAATTAGGAGCAAGAGTAGGCCATTTGGCCCCTTGCACCTGCTCTGTCATTTGATAAAATCATGGCTGATCTCATTCCGACTTCAGCTCCATTATCCTGCCTCCCCACTTTGACTACCGTGTTAGTCAGGAATCTAAGTAACTCTACTTTCAACATATTTGATGACCCTCACACCATTGGCCCCTGGGGAAGATAATTCCACCAGCCCACAAACTTCTGAGAGAAAAAAAGAAGTTCTCCTCATCTCCATCTTAAGTGGGGGACCTCTTTATTTTAAAATGTGTCCCAGTGTTCTGGTCTCTCTCACAAGGGGAAACATCCTCTCAGCATCCAACCTGCCAGGTCGCTTCAGAATCTTATGTGTTTCAATAAGTTGACTCTTATTCTTCAAAACTCCAATGGATACAGGCCCAATCTGTCCAACCTTTCCTCATAAGACAATTCTCTCATCCCAGGAATCAGTCGAGTGAACTGCTTCCAATGCAATTATATCCTTTCTTAAATAAGGAGACCTAACGGTACATGGTACAAATTGAAATTTGGTGCTTAAAGAAATTAAATTGTCAGATCATGTGAATTAATTACCTTTGAATAGCCAGTAGACAGAGGTAAATTAATCTTTAATTGAATGTTGCCTCCCAAGAATATCTTCTTTGATAATGCATTGCTCCCTTAGCACTACATGGAGGTCTCAGACCATTGTGTGTGCTCAAATACTGCTTTGGGGCTTGAATCTGATCATCCAAATGTGAGTGTACTGTCAACTAAGCCAAACAAACACAGTGGAAATGATGGATTGAAACAAGATAGATTGCAGGTTAGGATTTCCACAGTCATTACCAGCATTTAGTTGACTAACACAGAAAATACAAATTCTGCTGCATGTTTAGTGCTGAATGTTGAACCTTATTCTCTGTACAGGTGTTATTAAGTAACACAGATATATCAAACATTTAATTATCTTCTGATCTCCTGTGCTGAATTTAATCGCATAGAATTAAGAACAACCATAGAATGTTTTTGGATTTGTTGATTGAGCCATGAAGGTTTCTTTTCTTGTGGAAAATTTACATTCTCATCTGCACGTTTAAGACAGCTTTAGCTTCAGCCTCGTGTGATAGTTACATGAGTAAATGCTGGGTGGTATGACCATGCATACAAACAAGTGACAGATTCAATACCTCTTCAGCTGAGAACTTATTTCAATCGATAATATATTTGGTCTTTGGATCCATGGCATTTAATGGGAAAAATCAACCAAGCTCCTACTTGTGAGAAATGTGCAGAAACCTCTGGGAGCATAAGAACTCGGAGCAGGAGTAGGCAATTCAGCCCCTCAAACCTGCTCTGCCATTCAATACCATCATGGCTAACCTTGTCTCTGCCTCGACTCCACTTTCCTGCCCATTCTCCATAACCCTTCAACCCATTACTATTTAAAAACCTGTCTATCTCCTCAAAGTTACTCAATGTCCCAGCATTTACCGCACTCTAGAACATAGAACAGTACAGCACAGAACAGGCCCTTCGGCCCACCATGTTGTGCCGAGCTTTATCTGAAACCAAGATCAAGCTATCCCACTCCCTATCATCCTGGTGTGCTCCATGTGCCTATCCAATAACCGCTTAAATGTTTCTAAAGTGTCTGACTCCACGATCACTGCAGGCAGTCCATTCCACACCCCATCCACTCTCTGCGTAAAGAACCTACCTCTGATATCCTTCTTATATCTCCCACCACGAACCCTATAGTTATGCCCCCTTGTAATAGCTCCATCCACCCGAGGAAATAGTCTTTGAACGTTCACTCTATCTATCCCCTTCATCATTTTATAAACCTCTATTAAGTCTCCCCTCAGCCTCCTCCGCTCCAGAGAGAACAGCCCTAGCTCCCTCAACCTTTCCTCATAAGACCTACCCTCCAAACCAGGCAGCATCCTGGTAAATCTCCTCTGCACTCTTTCCAGCGCTTCCACATCCTTCTTTTAGTGAGGTGACCAAAACTGCACACAATATTCCAAACGTGGTCTCACCAAGGTCCTGTACAGTTGCAGCATAACCCCACGGCTCTTAAACTCCAACCCCCTGTTAATAAAAGCTAACATACTATAGGCCTTCTTCACAGCTCTATCCACTTGAGTGGCAACCTTTAGAGATCTGTGGATATGGACCCCAAGGTCTCTCTGTTCCTCCACAGTCTTCAGAACCCTACCTTTGACCCTGTAATCCACATTTAAATTAGTCCGACCAAAATGAATCATCTCACATTTATCAGGGTTAAATTCCATTTGCCATTTTTCAGCCCAGCTTTGCATCCTATCTATGTCTCTTTGCAGCCTACAACAGCCCTCCACCTCATCCACTACTCCACCAATCTTGGTGTCATCAGCAAATTTACTGATCCACCCTTCAGCCCCCTCCTCTAAGTCATTAATAAAAATCACAAAGAGCAGAGGACCAAGCACCGATCCCTGTGGCACTCCACTAGCAACGTGCCTCCAATCCGAAAATTTTCCATCCACCACCACCCTCTGTCTTCGATCAGACAGCCAGTTACCTATCCAATCGGCCAACTTTCCCTCTATCCCACACCTCCTCACTTTCATCATAAGCCGACCATGGGGGACCTTATCAAACGCCTTACTAAAATCCATGTATATGACATCAACTGCCCTACCTTCATCAACACACTTAGTTACCTCCTCAAAAAATTCAACCAAATTTGTGAGGCACGACTTGCCCTTCACGAATCCGTGCTGACTATCCCGGATTAATCCGCATCTTTCTAAATGGTCGTAAATCCCATCCCTAAGGACCTTTTCCATCAATTTACCAACCACCGAAGTAAGACTAACCGGTCTATAATTACCAGGGTCATTTCTATTCCCTTTCTTAAACAGAGGAACAACATTCGCCATTCTCCAGTCCTCTGGCACCATCCCCGTGGACAGCGAGGACCCAAAGATCAAAGCCAAAGGCTCTGCAATCTCATCCCTTGCCTCCCAAAGAATCCTAGGATATATTTCATCAGGCCCAGGGGACTTATCGACCTTCAGTTTATTCAAAACTGCCAGGACATCCTCCCTCCGAACATCTATTTCCTCCAGCCTATTAGCCTGTAACACCTTCTCTGGCGTAGTGAATTCCACAGACTCATGACCCTTTGAGAGAAGTAGTTTCTCCTCATGTCTGTTTTGAATCTGTTACCTCTTATCCTAAAACTATGACCTCTTCAATCCTCTAGATTGCCCCAAAGAGGAAGCATCCACTCCCTGTCTACTTTGTCAATACCTTTTATCATCTGGTACATCTCAGTTAGACCTTCTTTCATTCTTCTAAACTCTAGAGAGTAAAGGCCTAAACTGCTCAATCTCTCTTCATAAGACAAACCCCTCATCTCTGGAATCAATCTAGTGAACCTCCTCTGCCTCAAATGCCACCTCCTCCTCCCTCAAATAAAGGGACCAAAATTGTACACAGTACTCCAGGTGCGGTCTCACCAATGCCTTGCATAGTTGCAGCAACACCTGCTTATTTCTGTACTCTATTCCTTTAGCTGTTAATGCTAAAATTCCATTTGCTTTCCTTACTAACTGCTGTACCTGTATACCAATCGTGAGTCATAAAAGACCTAGAGTGCAGAAGGAGGCCATCAAGTCTGACTATCTTAACCAGGTCCACCCTATCCCCATAACCAAACGCATTTCTCCCCCTCTAATCCCTCTAACCTACACATCTTGGGAAACTAAGGGGCAATTTAGCATGGCCTAAACCTGCAAATCTTTGGACTGTGGGAGGAAACCAGAGCACCCAGAGGAAACCCACACAGACACAGGTAGAACGTGCAAACTCCACACAGTCACCCAAGGCTGGAATCGAACCTGGGTCCCTGGTACTGTGAGGCAACACTACTAATATGTCCACTTGGGAATAAGTGGACATATTAGTGAGAGGCAACATGGTTCTGCGTAGGGGAGGTCATGTCTCACGAACTTGATCGAGTTTTTTGAGGAAGTGACGAAGATGATTGAGGGTAGGGCAGTGGCTGTTGTCTACATGGACTTCAATAAGGCCTTTGACAAGGTCCCTCATGGCAGACTGGTGCAGAAGGTAAAGTCACATGGGATCAGAGGTGAGCTGGCTCGGTCAAAGAAAACAGAGCAGTGGAAGGGTGCGTTTCTGAATGGAGGGCTGTGACAAGCGGCGTTCCTCAGGGATCAATGCTGGGACCTTTGCTGTTTGTAAGATATATAAATGATTTGGAGGAAAATGTAACAGGATTGATTAGTAAGTTTGCGGACGACACAAAGGTTGGTGGATTTGCTGATAGTGATGAGGACCATCAGAGGATACAGCAGGATATAGATCAGTTGGAGACTTGGGCGGAAAGATGACAGATGGAGTTTAATCCGGACAAATGTAAGGTAATGCATTTTGGAAGATCTAATACAGATAAGAAATATACAGTAAATGGCAGAACCCCTAAGAGTATTGATAGGCAAAGGAATCTGGGTGTACAGGTCACTGAAAGTGGCAATGCAGGTGGAGAAGGTAGTCAAGAAGGCATACGGCATGCTTGCCTTCATCGGCCGGGGCATTGAGTTTAAAAATTGGCAAGTCATGTTGCAGCTTTATAGAACCTTAGTTAGGTTGCACTTGGAATATAGTGTTCAATTCTGGTCGCCATATTACCAGAAGGATGTGGAGGCTTTGGAGAGGGTACAGAAAAGATTTACCAGGATGTTGCCTGGTATGGAGGGCATTAGCTATGAGGAGAGGTTGGAGAAACTTGGTTTGTTCTCACTGGAACGATGGAGGTTGAGGGGCGACCTGATAGAAGTCTACAAGATTATGAGAGGCATGGACAGAGTGGATAGTCAGAAGCTTTTTCCCAGGGTGGAAGAGTCAATTACTAGGGGGCACAGGTTTGAGGCGCGAGGGGCAAGGTTTAAAGGAGATGTACGAGGCAGATTTTGTACACAGTGCAGTGGGTACCTGGAACTCGTTGCCGGGGAGGTAGTGGAAGTGGATACGTTAGTGACTTTTAAGGGGCGTCTTGACAAATACATGAATAGATTGGGAATAGAGGGATATGGTCCCTGGAAGGGAAGGGGGTTTTAGTTAAGTCGGGCAGCATGGTCGGTGCAGGCTTGGAGAGCCGAAGGGCCTGTTCCTGTGCTGTAAGTTTCTTTGTTCTTTGTTCTAATCACTGGGCGATCGTGCTGCTTCTATCCAAGCTAGTAAATTACCCCCAAGTCCATTTGATCTTATCTTGTATGTTAACCTTCTGTGTGGCACCTTATCAAACGCCTTCCTGAAATCCAGATATACTACATGTACAGGATCCCCATTATCCACTTGGCTTGTTACATTTTCGAAGAACTCTAGCAAATTAGTCAAACATGGTTTATCCTTCATAGAACTTTGACTCTGATGGAATGCGTTTTGACTTTCCAAATGTCCTGTTATTACTTAATAATGGATTCTAACAATTTCCCAACAACAGATGTGAAACTAACTGGTCTATAGTTTCCTACTTTATGCCTCCCTCCCTTTTTGAACAAGGCCATTAAATTAGCATTTTTCCAATCCACTGGAACCGTTCCCGCATCCAGGGAATTTTGGAGTATTATAACCTATGGATCCACTATCTCTGCCACTTCCTTTAAATACCTTTGGATGTAGGCTATCTGGCCTTCAATCCCAATAGTTGTTGAATACTATTTCCCTATTGATGATGGTTGTTCTAAGTTCCTCCCTTTCTATTACCTTTGCATTACCTGTTACTATTGGGATGGTACTAGTGCCCCCACTGTGAAAACTGAGGCAGAATATTGACTTAGCATCTCCGCCATTTCTGTGCTCCCCACCATTAACTCCCCGGCCTCCTTAACTCCTCGGTCTCATCCTCTAAGGTACCACTGTTTACTTCAGCTACTATCTTCCATTTTATATACTTATAGAAGCTTTTGCTTTCCTTTTTTATATTTTGTGCTAGTTTTCTTTCATAATTTACCTTTGTTCTTTTTATTAATCTTTTAGTAACCCTTTGTTGATCTTTAAAAGTTTCCCAGTCTTCCAGCCTGCCACTGGCCTTTGCAGTATGGTGTGCCTTAGTTTTTGTCTTTGTGTCTTTAATTTCCTTGCTTAGCCATGTATGTTTTTTCCCCTCTTAGAATTTTTCTTCCTCTGGAGTATATTTTAGTTGAGAGGAATTTAGTCTCTATCTCTCTAAACAACTGCCACTACCTTTTAGCCTTCCTGCCCAGCCCACTAAAGCCAACTCTGTTCTCATGCCTATGTAATTACTTTTATTTAACTCCAGAATGCGAATGCAGGATTCCTGTTTCTTGCCTTCAAACTGAATTTTGAATTCAATCATAATATGATCACCCTTCCCAGAGGATCCTTAACTCTCAGGTCATTCATTAATCCCTGCTCATACACAGTACCAAATCCAGAATAGCCTGCTCTCTGGTTGGTTCCACAACCTATTGCTCCAAGAAACCATCTCTAATACGTTCAATGAACTCTCCCTTGAGGTTACCCTTGCCAATTTGATTAATCCAGTGTATGTGCATATTAAAATCATCCATGATTGTTGCCATACTTTTCAAACAAACCCGCAGTATTTCCTGGTTCATACTGTGCCCGAACTTCTGTTTGGGGACCGATGGATTACTCCCACCAGGGACTTACTTCCTTTGCTATTTCTTACTTCCACTCAGACTGATTCCACATCTTGATCTCCAGTGCTTATACCATTTTTCACTACAGCACTGATCCCTTCCTTCACCAGCAAAGCTACACCACCTCCTTTTCCTTTCTGTCTATTCTTCCGAAATATTGAATTCTCTTGGATATTCAATTCCCAGACCTTATATCCTTGTAACCATGTCTTAGTAATTGCCACCAAATCATACCCCTTTGTCTCTGTTTGTGCTGTGAACTCATTAATTTTGCTCCAAATGCTTCTTGCATTCAGACATGGTCAATGGACTTTCCATGGACCACCACTCGCCCACTACGATTCCCGTGGCGGGCGAAACGCCAAAATGCACCTCAGAGCCTTTAAGTTGGTTCTATTATCAAATTTCCCTATTCTTGTATAATTCCTTGTTGCAAAATGACATTCACACATTCTGTCCATTTTATTTTCTGGTAACAATCTGCCTCATCACTCACCTGCACTCCTACCTTCTCCTTTAATTCTGAGCAATAAGCAGTGTGGATGTTAGGTTAGGCCCTTGTTCATGATCAGGCAAATGATTTGAAGTGTGCCAATACCATCTAGCCTGCATTGTGAAGCATGGCAATTTGACTGAGATACCAACCAAGTTGCTGCTGTCTGAAATTGTAGCCCATCCCAAGTCACAACCTTCAGAAGAGTAGTGAAGGAAGAAGTAGGAAAAGAATTATATTGGCTATCTGCACCTTGTAGACAAAATCACTGACCGTCAGGCATCAAACATTGATGTTTGCCATGTCATAAATTATCAAATAATAAGGCAACAAGCACAAGATGATTTCCCACATCTGCTCACATTTGCAATCCCACCAGAGACAATATGGGTGTGGCAATACTAACCAGCTGCCCCTCCGATGCCAAAACCTGGATGAGCTGAAACTTCCATTTTGCTGATGTTGAACAATGGGGAGTTATTTAACCATTGCTTTTCTTCTGTCGCATATTACCCACCAACTCCCAACTTTGCCCACTCTGCTGCTAAATCTCTTATCTGCTCCTTTTTCATTGCAAGGTACAACCTGTGAAATATTTGCCTCGCTGCTCTTCCCACTTGCACTCAGCTCAAAATTCATCTAAATTAGAGTTCTCCAAGTTCTCTGCTCATAAAATCATAGAATCCTACAGTGCACAAGGAGGTCATTCGGCCCATCGAGTCTGCACTGACCACAATCCCACCCTGGTCCTTGGTGCTGTGAGGTAGCAGTGCTAACCACTGTGCCACCCCAAAAACACCTTCCCTGACCAAGAATCAAACCTGGGCTGCGGCGGTGAGAGCGCCAAATCCTAACCACGAGACCACCAAGGAGTGCGTAACCTCCTGTAACCTCATTACAGGAGGGATGTGGAAATGATTGAAACGGTGCAGAGAAGATTGACAAGGATGTTGCCTGGATTGGTTGGCATGCCCTATGAGGATAGGCTGAGGGAGCTCGGTCTTTTCTCCTTGGAGAGACGAAGGATGAGAGGTGACCTGATAGAGGTGTACAAGATGTTGAGAGGCATAGATCAGGTGGATTCTCGGAGGCTTTTTCCCAGGGCTGAAATGGCTGCTGCGAGAGGACACAGGTTTAAGGTGCTGGGGAGTAGGTACAGAGGAGATGTCAGGGATAAGTTTTTCACTCAGAGGGTGGTGGGTGAGTGGAATCGGCTGCCGTCAGTGGTGGTGGAGGCAAACTCGATAGGGTCTTTTAAGAGACTTCTGGATGAGTACATGGGACTTAATAGGATTGAGGGTTATAGGTAAGCCTATATATAAGCCTAGGTAGGTAGGGACATGACCGGCGCAACTTGTGGGCTGAAGGGCCTGTTTGTGCTGTATTTTTTCGATGTTCTATGTCTATCACCCCAAATTCCACAGTTGCACATGCAATGGTGAATTGATCTTATTCTCAGTTTTCAAATGTGCCAGAGCATCACTTCATAGAAATCATAGAAACCCTACAGTACAGAAAGAGGCCATTCGGCCCATCGAGTCTGCACCGACCACAATCCCACCCAGGCCCTACCACCATATCCCTACATATTTTACCCGCTAATCCCTCTATTCTTCGCATCCCAGGACACTAAGGGGCAATTTTTTAGCATGGCCCATCAACCTAATCCGCACATCTTTGGACTGTGGGAGGAAACCGGAGCACCCAGAGGAAACCCACGCAGACACGAGGAGAATGTGCAAACTCCACACAGACAGTGACCCAAGCCGGGAATCGAACCCAGGTCCCTGGAGCTGTGAAGCAGCAGTGCTAACCACTGTGCTACCGTGCCATCCCAGACTTCAGACTCCAGACTTCGCCACGTCTGGAAAATTATCTTCAGCATCCTTGCTCACATCCTCTTGGTCCATTGTCTCTGGATGACTCCTTCCCCCTCTTTAATACTCCACCCTCAGAACCTGACCGTTCGGGTACTGCTCCCCTGCCATCTTAAAAAAAGTTCCTGGCATAACAGCTTTTACATGTTGATGCTCCCTATGTCTTTTAAAATCTGAAGTAGTACTTCCTTGACCATGATGTCAGTCCCTCCTCCTTTCCCCGTCATTTCTTGCTAATAATCCACTCTCTGCCTTTATGATGACATGCTCTGAGGCATTCATGTTCCTTGGGAATGATGTAAGTATAATTTGCTACTGATGCATATCAATGTCAATAGAAGACATTATTTAACTCACAAAATCGATACTCATTTTTCTGAATATTTTCTATTTTTTCCTTGTTAATAATCCCAAGATTATTTGAACTTGAAGACTTTCAAGAGAAAAAACACATTGATGAAGTACATTTCAGTCCAGTCGGAGACAAGAGCCTGTGGCTTTGATTGATTAACTTTGTAATCTGTGATTTATGTGAAGTATTCTATTAGTTTTAGAACATGAGGTACACTATTCTGCAGTTCATCATTGATAAGCAGGATGTCCTTTCCATAAAGATACATTTTGTATTCTAATCCATCACAGCCACTCATCAGAACATTGGGTGACAAGAATGTGCAAAGTGGTTCAATTGCTAGCTTAAAAGCAGCAAAAGTACAGCTGTGTGTAATCTTCCAACACAACCGGAAGTAAGTCAGATACAAAACCAGTTCAGGCAAGACCTATTCTACACTTCAAATGAAAAAAGTGGATCATTGTCTAAAACTAAGCAGTTTGCAGTCATCTCACTACTTTTTTCACAATTTTTGAAGCATTTTTGATTGAAATACTGATGCTTTTTTCCATTGTGCGCAACCCATTCGCTTCAGAGCTTTTGTTCAGCTGCACACATGTGGCACCTTAAAGGA